>NC_056468.1:6474419-7074419 GCF_008729295.1 Plectropomus leopardus
TTCAAAAGTAATGTATTTGTGTCTTTCTACTGCATAGACAGACTATATTTACAAAACGGCCATCTTTCCAGTAGTGAAATATGCTTTTTATTATCTTAATGTCTAGTAACGGTAATGTACTGATGCTAAAATATTACATTTATTACTAGAAATGTTAGTGATAGTGATTCACTGGAGAATTTTTTTTTCTTTTTACCCCACGCAGGCAGGTCAGGGTCAAAACTGTAGCAAACACCCTGGGAACAAAATGCACCACTGTCAGGGATTGACAGCATCCCCATAGGACATGAAGGAGAAAGCTGGTGCAATTTCAGACATGCTGTAACTGTTTTACTTCAGCAGAGATCCCAGCTCTCACCTCATGGATATCAATGTGCGTCAAACGTCGGGCTATAAAAATTCTCATCCACACAGTGGAAACGGTCACAGCGCAACCCCCATCCATCAGCGTCCCTCTGCTAATACAGAGCTGTTTATAGTCGACCCTTTAACTGGAAGCTTAATGTATGCATGGGCAGAAAAAAAAAAAGAAGTGATTGCTCAAGGCTCTCTCACTAAAGTGCGACTGTATAACACTTTTTTTTCTCCCTGTCAATAGTTCAGTTCTATTCATCAGCAAGACAGCTCAGAGGAGAGTCTCTGAAAGGGGGAGTGAACATCCTCGTCAAGGATATAAATAAAGACAAATGTTTTATGCCCGGAGTCTGTTTAATATGTCCAGTTTACTTAAATTAGGAGATTGATGGCACACAAGATTAGGGAAAAGGCCATCTTTCATCCAGTTTCTACAGTGCAGTTCCTTGTTCTGGATATTCTCTGTTGTGTTCTATTTATGGCTCTGCATGGGAATGTGGGGGAGAGCAAGGAAAAGGGATAAGTAACATTAGACAGTGAGCCCGTCTGTGTTTGGATAAGAACATAAATAGACTCTTGTGTTTTCTGTGGTTTGCAAATCTACTGTTGCTCACTTAGATAAAGATGGAGTTTCTGTATCCAGAGAATAGTGCACAAATGTCTCTTTTCTTGACACTGCCTGTCCAGCTAAAAAAAAATCAACAAAGCTTTGAGGACATTCAAAGATGGCCTTCATTTAGTGATGCATGACTTTGTGACTGTAAAAAGCACTTCAAACAGCGTACCTCATCACCACGAATGATCTCTCCCCCATCGGTGCCTTGTGCCTGGCTGCTCCTCTGCCTCAGCTCCCTCTCTGCAGCGGCCAGCTCCTCCCTCGCCGCCTGAAGCTCCTCTGCCTTTGACTCCTTCCGTCGCATGATGATGGAAGCCTGCAAGAGTTGCATTGCATTAGATATACACACGACAAAAGAGTTTCTGCTGAGTGTCCGTTAACCTGTGAGAGAGTGAATGCAATTGAGCAGTGAGAATATTTTTAAGGCAAGACATATTGGTGAGAAAAAGAATTTGCATAAGAACAAGAGCTAAAAATGCTAAAAATTGTTACTTCACTTGGATGTGTGAGCTTAACTGTGCAGAGTTTGACGCCAGAAGGCCGATATCAATACTCTGCAACTCGTTAGTCTAAATATTGTCTTAGATTTTGGATATAGTAATATATTGTACGTGTCTCTTTTCCTAGTTTTGAAGGTTGCATTACAGTTAAGTTTATATATACATATATATTTTACACATGCACGTGAGGCCAGCACCACAGTCAGCACTCACAGGTCCCAATTCACTCGGGACAAAATAGAGAAAAAGATGAAAGGCATCAAATAAAGTCATCACCTGTTGTCTGAACACGGCAATTGGGTCATCTATGGGGTCATTTCTCATCATCCTCTTCTCAATCAGATGGTTTATCTGAGAATCCACTTCTTTAATCTGTGAAAGTGACAATGACAGAACACCCAACATATGGGAATTTTGCGATTTATGGACATAGACTTTGACATCACATCCTGGTCCTGACCTTGTCCTCCAGCTCCTGGAGATCGGCCTGGCCCATGGCAGGCTCTGCTGCTATTTTCTGCAGGTACTGCACTGTACGCCTCATACCCTCCAGCTCTTTGGGGAGTTTCTCAGAGACCATGTAGGAGTTGATCTTGATCTCCTCTTCAAGCCTCTTCGTTAAGCCTGAAAGAGACGGAGCTTTTAATTAAGCACGCTCAGCTTAGAAACTCTATCAGGCTTTCTGCAGCTCTCATTACATAAGAAAAGCTGAATATTTTTCATATATGCAAACCTAAGAATATGACAAAACACACCACTAATAACTTGCCTAAAATGACATTGAAACTGTCTCTCAGAATTTAATTGTTGAAAGACAATTTTTTATGGGATTACAGGATTTATCTGCACATGCACATACTGCACAGTAATAGTGATAAGTGACTTTAATTGTGCAGCTCCACCCCAGTCTGCATTGCATGGGTCATTTTAGAAACTGTAAATGTGTAAATCTCTCCTCTGGCTGAAGAGCCCGATACCAGATGAGAACAAAAGGAGACAATTTTGACACTGGATAAGCTCTATTATGGCACTTCAAAGATCAGTATAATTAGAGGGTCTCAACAGATGAAAGCCTATTAGCTGAGAGACCTCCTAACGCTCTGCTGTGTCCTTGAACCTCTCATCCAGCTGTGTCCTGCAGAGGCAACAGCAGGACACGAGAACTCACTCTCTGGATTGGCATCTGCTGCTGCCTGTCGCAAATCCTTCAACTGCTGCTGGGATCTCTGCAGTCTCTGCTCTGCCTGGAACAGCTGAACACACAAAATCATTACTGATACAGGTGGGAGCATTAACATCCAGTGTCCATTCATCTGTAGTTTCTTTCACCTTAGGGCCGCAACTAGTGACAGTTTTCATTAGTGATGAGTCCTCTGATTATTTTCGTGTTTAACTTTTTTTTTTTTTAAGAAATCACACAAGCTGGTCCTTCTCAGGCAACTAATATTCTCTTGAAAATTGATGGTTGATTTTTAAAAAATTTACAAACAACAAAAAAAGGTATTTATTATTTTGAAGGAGGTTGCAAATGAATTGTGTAAATACTTGAAACTTTGGTCGATGATTATATCACAGATGTGTCTGCAGATATCAGACACATACATTTAATGCTTTTAAAGACCTTTTCAACATTATTTTTAGAAAAATTTAAGACTGATTTTTGGACAAATTGTATTTCAATTTAAACGCTGCAGGTTAGCATAATGGTGAGTAGTACATATGTAGTCCTGTGCAGACGCAACTTTTATTTAGGAATATTATTATTAATGTGAGTTAGGTTGATTCACATTTTGTCAAAAGATTAGTGCAAGTATAAAGTTAAAAATGCAGCATTAGGTGCAGTGGTTGGTTAAAAGATTTGTAAAATCAGAAATGTGGACATTAAAATTAAATCTAGATCAGTGAAATCTGATTTTAAAAAATTGGGGGCAATTTATTAACCAAATTAAACTTTAGGACTATTAAATTACTTGCAAAGGTTTGATGAGTAGGAATTAGGGGGATATATTGGCAGCAATGGAATATAATATAGTGAGTATGCTCTCTTCAGTGCAAAATAACCTTAAACTTAGAACCAGTCTGTTTTCATTACCTTAGAATGAGCTGTTTATATCTACACAGGGAGCTGGTCCTTGTCTACAGAGATCCCCATGTTGCGCCACCATGTTTCTACAGAAGCCCAGAACAATCGAACCAAACACTGGCCCTAGATTGGGCCATTCCCATTATCGTGTCCGCCACTGTAGCTGGCACCCCTCTGTGACAGGAGTGTTGGAAATCACTGATTTTCTCACATGAAACTGTTTTATTCTGTGTTTTTACCAGTTTATGTTTTAGAGTAAGTCAGCGCCCAGTAAAAACCTCCTAAAAGTCTGGATTTTAAGTCATCAGAGAATAGAGGTGAGCACATCTTGGCAGGTGCTGGGTGAGCGTCCTGTCTGCAACTGGCCAAGCGGCTTCAGAGACACACTGATTTGTAATAAGATACTGCTTTATTCAGTCTTTTTACCAGTTTAATTCACTTTCTCCACTTGTTTTGGGGAGGAAGAGACCTCTATGGAAAATTCTGTCTCCTGGTAAAAGTCTCCTGAACAATGAACACTGAAGGAAGCCTAAGCAGGAGACGTTTCAGCTGGTTGCGATCTGCAATCCTCACCATTAGATGCCACTAAATCCCCCTACTTCTTGCACACTGCTCCTTTGAGGCCCAATATTCAGAACAATTTTACAGCCATGAACCACCATGATGTACAATATAGAGCTGCAACTTTGCAACTGATTATTTTCATTATTGATTAATCTGCCAGTTATTTTTTCTAGTAATCAATCAATCTTCAATTTATTAAATCCTAAAATTGTGACCAAGGCTCTCCAAATAGCTTGCTTTGACTGACCAAAACACAAAGATACCACTAAGGCTTTGGGCATAACAGTAAGCCTATAAACTGAGTAAAAACACCTAAAATACTACATGTTAACTTCTCTTATCAATACTCAAATGCACAGCAGGCAGCATATTGTTTAACTGATCTATAATGTTTTAGTAAATTATACTCAAATGTAATGATAAATCACAATGAATGACAAGCATTTACTTGGTTCTTCTGTTCTTGCTTCTGGTGAGTCAGTGACTCCTCTCTCTCCTTCTCCACCCGCAGCTGTCTGGCCTGCTCCAGCATCCGTTGATGGTTGGACACTGACTCCACCTAGTGGAACACAAGTTAATGTGACAATGTCCAATTCAACAGAAATAACCAAGCACCTCTTACAGAGTCATATTTCACCTTTTGGCAGGGCCTACAAGTAAGACCCATTAAATCGACACCTCATTACCTCTCAGACCTGTTAAGACAGCCTTATAGCCTGTCAGAATCCTGTCAGGACTATTAGAGAAGCTGATAATATGTCTGAGAGCGTGTTTTCATTCCTCAGTGAATCCGAAAGCCTTCCAAGAATTAGAATAGTGGAGGGGCCTGTCTGCCTTACCCTCCTCTTCAGCCTCTCCACACGTTTGATTAGTTGGTCTTTCTCTTCTTCCATTGCACTAATGTCCTGTTATACAAAAGGAATTGCTTTAGTTTATTACATTTACTGAGTTTTAGAGAGTGAATTATAATACAGTTTACATAGTTAAAAAAAAAATTTTATTAAAGGAATACTTCACCCCATAAATGACCATTTGTATGTCAGTTACTCCCCCCTGTGTTACATGGAATCTATGAAGAAAACTTTGTTTTTCTCACTGACCACAGGAGATGCTGATCTACCACTGCGTCAGTTGTAGTTCGTTGACAGGCAGAACCCGTATTTAGGGAGGTCAAATTACTCCTTTTGTCAATAGTCTCGCTTCAAAGAGAGCATAAATGAAGTTTGTGAAAGAGTTTGTGAATGGATGTTTTGATATAGTTATACTGTTGTTACATGTGGATACCTATGACTTCAATTCATCAAGAATTTTCTGTTTTTGGATTCTTCATTCACCATGGTGGCATGTGAGAAAAACAATGTTTTCTTCACAAATTTAGCATAACATGGGGCGACTGATGATATACAAATGATAATTTGGGTGGTGAAGTATTACTTTAATGTCAATATATGACCGTTTTACACCTCTATCAATGAATGTAAAGAGTTATTGAGTGTTTTTACCCTTCGGATCTCAGCTGTGGAGAAGCCTGACGTCCTCAGCAGCTCACACTCCTTGTGATTATTCTTAAATTCCTCCACCAGCTCTTCATACTGTGAAGACACAACATAAATGTATGGCCTCTTTTGCCTTTTAGGTTCTAAGAAATTTTTAAAAACTATTAAACAAAATGTCAATGTGTAATATATCAACAACCTTTTGAGAAGTTTCATTGATAAGATCGTCCTGCAGAAACTCTGCAGGCACCTCCAGTTTGACTAGAAAGCGAGCCAGATAAGCCCTTTTCTTGAGTTCAGGGACCCTCTGTAGAAGCCAGTGGAGGATAGGGTGGACCACGGGCTTGCTGGCTGTCACCAAACCTTGTCTGAAGCTGCTCCTGAATTAGAGAAGGGGTGCATGTGATGAAAATATCCTTCAAACTAGACATCACACTTGTTCCACTAAATGAGGTGTGGTTATTGATTCTCATTGAATGTAAAGACTTACACATCAGAGGAGTTGCCAGGAGGTTTATATTTCAGCATCCCCAGCAGAGCACACATTCTCTTTATGGTGTGTTCAGGAGTTTCTTCACGGATATCTATTGCTTGCTAAAGACAAGAGGAGCAGAGTGTAACTTTACCTAATTCAGATACATTCAGGAATGGCATACACAAGCAGTTATGATAAAACACATTGCATTATTCGCACTGGCACAACTGCACTATCTTAAGTATGTGTAGTTGGTAAAGTTAGTGTCCCACCTTTGGATCTATTTCAGCCAGAACATCATTTAATATCTGCAGCAGCTGCATCGGCTCGAGGGAGTCAAACGTGATGAGGTTAAAGTTTTTCCTGAATGGCTCCCTGTTAAGCTGTTCAACGATGAATTTCAGCTGTTCACTCATCTTGAAGAACACAAAACTTGCTTACAGTAAGTCTTCTTGTCTGGATTAGCCGGTGGCTAACGGCTGGCTAACTACGGTAGCTCTCTGACGTCGACGCTTGAGAAATCCAAACTGCAAAGAAAACTTAGTTTCAACCGACTTACTGCGGCCGATGACAGACACCTATTTACTAATAATAAGGGCAATTGTCTGTTAAACTTATTACTTGGGCTTTTTAATGTTTATCCTTGCTAGTTAGCGGACAGAAAGGCAGCGGTTGTTGTCAGCAGCCCCATGGAAACCAAGGTGTCACGGATTGGTTGCTAACCGGAAGTAGCTTCCATAGTATGATTGAAGAGAGTTTTGTTGCGCTAAATGCGTGCAATTTGCTTTTAGTTTACTTTAACAAACAGAAGTATACAAAAGTCGAGGAAAACTCTGCCATATATGTTTTATGGATGAAAACATCCATACTAAAATAAATGCCATTGACTTGCAATAACATGTCGACAAAATTATAGATATGAATCAGTCAGTTATCATTTGAGCATCTTAATTTAATTTGACGCAATCTGTATTATTTCTCGTATTTTATTATTTTTTTTTTTTACCCTGAATCTCAAATAGAATACCTACCAGCAAAAATGAACATAACGGCTGAATGCTGAAAATGTGACCTAAGTTTGAGATACCTTAGGGACTGTACTTTACTTGACAGACTAGCTTGTTGGTTGCAGTGTTTTTTGTTTGTTTGTTTGTTTGCTTGTTTTAATCATGACCATCCTAAGGGCTACAAATATATTTCCTTGAGCCTACCTGAGTGACTAATGGAAATGCACGACACTCCCTAAACATAAATAACCATAGCCATGGATGATGGGTTTGTGGGTTTTGAGGTTCTGAAGGTATGTAAAATAAAACACAAAACACAACCATTTAAGGTCGAATTTCCCTCCAACAAGCCAAATCAAAAAGCATAACTCGCTTCCAAGAGCTATTTGGAGTGCCTTTACTAGTTTGCACCATCCCTCCCCTCTTATAAATAACCAACAGTCCCTAACTTAATCTGACCCATTTCTCAGTTTGTATATTTGCCCCCTTAAATCTTACTAAGAAGAATAACTACCATCTTAAATTAAATAAAGAATTAAAAAAAAAACTAAACTAAACATAAATAAAATAAAATAAAATACGACAATTGCTAAACGCTGATAATGTGTCACGCAACATTAACACGTCTAGACTGGTTCAGATAGTTATTTCGAAATGGTGTATTTAACAGCACTTAATAGTTTAAATTTTCTTGAGGAGATGCACCTAGTTGCACTTGAACGCACCACCGTGTCAGTCTGGACTTTTGAACCGTCAGATGGCGACATTTTCTCAAGGCACGGCTCCAGGTTCCAGCACAATGAACTTTGGCAGGATTTAAGAGAGTTTTCAGAGCAAAACAAGTGCGCTGTGTTAGACAGAGACATTTCTGGAGCTGAACTTGGCCAAGGGGGCAAATATTAATCTTGTCGTTTTCTCAGCGGCGGTAAAAAATGTAGGCTGAGTTTGAACTACCAACAAAAGAGAGTTATTTTGGAAGTCGGGAGCTCGTTTTTAACCGTCCACCTGAACGACAGCAGCCTGAAGACAACACTTTTCTCCGGAAAACCGTCATGTTCATCTCGCCGTGGGACGGTTTCTGCCTTTAAAAATGTCAGTTAATCTCCATTATTAGACCGTGTGTATTTTAGGCTTCTTGTCACAGCGTTTTTAACATTTCCTCGGGAACATATGCTGTGGTGAATTTACTCCTCTCGTGCTCAGTTTTACCGTAAAACCTCGGCTAGAAGCGGCATTTTGACAAATTACCATTGTCTCTTTTATGTATTTGAAGTGAGATCCTAAATCACATTCATGTAGCCCCTCCTCTTTGCGCTGACGAAGAGCCACAACACCAGAGAGCTGCGAGTCAGTCAGCCACCTAACACTGAGGAAGACAGAGGATCTCCAGAGAATAGACGAGCACAGGCAGGGATCAAGTGCGACATAAAGGATAAACTAACATTTAATGGACTGGAGCAAAGAGATTGGAGCAGTGATCTCGCCTCTGTTGGATTTTCTTCTTGTGTTTGTGAGTAAAGCAGGTTTTCTTCCCTGTAAAGTGGATCCTTTTTCTCTGGAGAACTCCTTTCCTCTCTGTACTATAGCACTATGGAAGCTTTGAGTTGTAAACAGTCAGTTCATGCTTTAGAAATGTATGTGTTGTTGGATTGAATAGTTAATGTCAGAGTGATAACAATGGTTGAGCCGGTGGGGTTTGTGGCGGCATGGAGAGCCCAGTTCCCTGAGTCTGATCCCCCTTGCATGGATCTGAACTCACTGGGGAACATCGAACAAGAGCTGGACAAATGCAAGGCATCTATCAGGCACTTGGAGAAGGAAGTAAACAAGGAGCGCTTTCGGATGATCTACCTGCAGACTTTACTTGCGAAAGAGAGGAAGTCTTACGATGGGCAGCGGTGGGGGTTTAAAAGCACTCCCCAGGTGAATGATGGAGACCTGCCTGGTGGTCCAGACAGCCAGAGGTCAGACGAGGCACCAGTGGAGGAGCACCAGCAGAGAGGGCCTGGCAAGACAGCCAGGTGTAAACCACATCCAGAAGGAGAGGTGGACGGTGCCTCCCCGGCCAAACAAAAGGGTGGAGTGTCACCCGTGCGCCAGGAGTCGGAGATTCCTGATTTCCCACTGGGTACAGGCTCTGTGGCGGCTCTGAGGTCCAACTTTGAACGCATCAGGAGGGCAAACTCTCACACAGCTGGAGATGGCAGAGGGTTGTCGGTGATGGGCGGCCAGGAGAAACCTTTCTATGTGAACATGGAGTACCATCACGAGCGAGGGCTGGTCAAAGTTAACGACAGGGAAGTTTCGGACAAGATCAGCACCTTGGGCAGTCAGGCCATGCAGATGGAGCGCAAGAGATCCTTGCACTCCGTCCCAGGGAATCTGTCAGCCGCTACTGGTGATATCAATAAGGCTGTTCAGAGAGGCAGATCCACCGAGGGGAACTGCAGCTACAATGGGTCATATGATGACCCAGAGGTCAGCCCACACACCCTGAAAGACAGTGTGATCCGATCCAAGTCTGAGCGGCAGCCGTCAGAGTGCCAACCTTACACCAGTGTGTATGTTGGGGGAATGATGGCTGAAGGGGACACTCGAGTCATCCACATCAGGGACCACAGCATAGAGGAGGATGCGCATCTTACCTGGCCAAGGCGCTCCTACTCCCCTGGCAGCTTTGATGACGTAGGAGGAGGGTACACTCCAGACTGCAGCTCCAATGAGAACTTAACATCCAGCGAGGAGGACTTCTCCTCTGGCCAGTCCAGCCATGTGTCCCCCAGCCCCACCACCTATCAGATGTACAGGGAGAAAAGCCGCTCGCCCTCCCAGCACTCTCAGCAGTCCTTTGACAGCAGCAGCCCGCCCACACCCCTGTCCCAGAAACGTCTGAAGCAGCAGGTGATGGTGTCCGAGGCCTCCATCATCGGTGTCCGTAAAACAGGCCAGATCTGGCCCAGTGATGGGGACTCCACCACGTCCAGCAGGACGTCTCATGACAACAGTGTTCAAGGAGATCTGGGTAGGTCTGCAAAACACACTGCACAACACAGATGACTCCTCAAGCCTTTCATTTTCAGGATTAAAGACAGAAAAGTCTTTTAATGGGTAGAGATGCTACTAAAAAGCAAATTAAAGGCCCGCTCTAATCACCTTGTGAAAGATGTTTCTGCTCGCCCTGGCTGGCCTTGATCCAGAATAAGTCTCTGATGTGTAAAGTGCACCGAATATTTTGACCTCAAACACACAGTCCATCTAAAATGCTTTCAAAGACAGGATTATTATACACTTTATTTTTAAAAAATTTTAAAAACATGTTTCTGCCCTTTTCTTGGATCTTATCACATTTATTTGAGGAACAGTAAACTAATATGATAAAAGTGCCTTTGAAAACATGTCAGGTTTGATAAAACTCATCTTCTCTTCCCGTTAATGCAGATTTTATTTGATCTCCCCACAGCAGAGCTGGATGATATGGAGAAAATAAAATTACACATTTACACAATAGGTTTTTTGATAAATAATCATTAGTCATGTGGATGTAATAATTTAAAAAAAATAGTAGTCTGCATCTACTTTTCTCTTTCTTTGCATCTCTTGTTTACAATGCTGGCAATACTTCTTCTTTGATGCTTACAGTTTCAGTAAAAAACATTGAATGATTGAATTGTGGAGAATCTTACCAAGCTAACACTCTGTGTAGCATGTCCTCATTGACAGAAGTTTAAACATGCATATATACATATTTGTATATGATGTGAGCTAGCTAAGCTTATCTCCAGTGAGTAGCCAAAATCCCAGTTTTATACATCCAAAGATCTTCTATAAAAATGAACTGCATGGCAACCAGACCAGACCTCTAATTGAGACAGGCCTTCATTTGTCACAATGTGGCCCCACAGTGGGGTCGTAAAAGGGACTGGACATTTAATCAAGCCTAGGCTTTTATTTGAAGTTTCACAGTAATATACTGTTGTAAGAAAGTGTAAAAATAGTTCTGTTATAATGATGCTATTCTTTGAAATAAAATGTCGGAACAATTTATAGTCAACAGAGTCCAACAGAGCCAGCCGAAATACATCAGGTATTATCAATATGTTGCCCACAGCTACTCTGACTTATATCATGATATGGACATAATACTGTTATATTGCCCAGGCCTACCTCACCGCCTTTATCCATGTTGAATGTATCAGGAAATGTTAACCCATTCCAGTTAAGCATGGTTAGCCATTACACCTGGTTGGAGCCTGCAAATAGTCCCCCTGCCATTAGAGGGTTGGGAGTGAAAGGATGGACTTTGCATACACTGATTCTGAACAGTAACTCTGTGGGTATACAGTTCTTTCAGTAGTGTTTTCTCTCCTCTTTGTAAGGCTGCGTGCCCTCTCTTTTTCGCCCCCTTCTGCTCTTTGCCCACTGAGTGCTGCAGCGCTCTCACAGAGATGCTCTGACTGAGACAGCGGCTGCCCCCAGGCTTCCCAGTCTCTCGAGCCTGTCCACCCTGAGTGTTTTCGTGTCACCACACATCAGTGTTGTTGTCCTTGGTGCCGAGTAATTAACTTAAAGGGGTTTCTCTAGCGTGATAAATTTGGGGAGGCTCTTTGTTACGGGAGGCGGGGACAAAAAAAAAGAAGCCCTGACAACTCACTCAAAAAAAGAGGATCGAGGGGCTTAAAGTGTGTCATGCGGCTTCCAATCAAAGCGCCTGCCATCAGTGTTTCCTGTTGTTATGTGCAAACACAATAGGAGAATCACTCATTGAGCACGAGTATTGACATGTTAACAATATAACAATGTTAAGTGGGATAAGGAGAGTGGTCTGGGTAACTTGGTAATGCCAAGGACAGAAGGAGAGGCAGTAACGAGTGTTCCCCTGCGAGAACGTTTGTCAAAGCGAGCGACACACAAGGACACGTGGATATTGTTGCTGGTTGAGGCCAAAGAGGGATTGGGATACAGAGCGTGTATTAGGATTGGAGCTGGAAAATTGTCTGCCTCTACCCCCCCAAAAAAGTGTTATCCACTATGGGTCAGATTAAACAGATGAGCAGAACAGTGTGTTGTTACATAAGGTGATCCAGTCCAAAGCTCTTTGACACAAAGCATGTGACGAACAAGCAGATAGTCTGTGATATAATCAGCATACAGTGTAAGCTAGCACGCTGCTCGCATGACTGAAATGTCCAAATCCAGTTGACCCGGGTCTGCGTCATTCCACTGTGCCATTTGTCGTGCAGGGCTACTAAAATACTGCCAGGGTGTTTCTGTTTTCACACTCAGAGCTCCTTCTAATCATTTTGCAAAAAAAGAAGTGAAAGCAGATGAGAAGCAGAATTAATACGGTTTCTGTAGGGATGCACTGATTTGACTTTTCAGTCCCGATACTGATACCTTGGTTTTGGGTACCAAACAAGTACTGAACCGATAGAGATGTTTAATTAATAGCTGCAGGATTTCCGCCCCAAAAAAAGCAATGGTTTTGGATTTTGGATCAAACAAAAGCTCATGATTTATTAACGCTTGTGTTTAGCAAGATAATCTTCACAAATGAGCATCACTTTTATGATTTATGAAGCGTGAATGCAGTCGGCAAAAGCAAAAAGCTAGCGTTTTAAACAAACAACATTACAACTGCGTGACTTCAACTTTGCCACCACAATGAGGGTGTCAAGCCGTGTATGGCGTGATGACGTTTTGTAGTCTCATTTAGCCACTTGTTAGCAACAGCCTTTTTTAAAGACACTTAAAAATCTAGAAATTTACAAGTGGGGTAATCATCGCAATATTTTGTCATAAAACAAATGTGATAACAGACGTTATTTAAGCCATCTAACCAAAAAAACTGACTTTGAGACGAGGGGGCCAGGATTGCTAAAATACTAACTCATTTCTGAGTTTTAGGACTCATTCCTGCAACAGACTATAAAACTCCACAAAAATAGAACTCAAGGTCCACTTACTAACTCTCAGTTGTCATGGAGATGAAGAGTGTGAGATGTGTTTGAAAGTTCTGGAAAAAGCTAACAAGTTGACACAGAATTATGTTTGTCACACTAATGTTTCTGTGGTCAAGAATGAAGCTTCACGCTCATTACACAGCGGTTTTCACAGACTGAGTAGAACATCCCGTGACCAGTACACTGGTCTTTAGTGTAAAATCTGCTGGAGTTCCCCATTTAATGGACCCTGTCCTGTGTGACACCCTGTTTCAAAGGGCCATGCTGCAGAGCCTGAGGTGCCGCTTTTGTCCAGAGGAGACTTGTTGCTGACATAATGGCACAGCTGCCTCATGTGGACCTTGCTTTGTGGATTACCAGAAGTCTGGATTTATTTTCTGATGTTGTAATAACATTACTGTGCACGTTGTTGGATTAGGCCTCAGGCAGGGAGCTGCTTTGAGGCGAGTTTTTGCAATAAACTGCTCTTTGTTGTGGTTTCGTGACTTTAAGGGAGCAGTTGGAAAGTTTTTTTTTGTTGTTGTATTTATCATAAAGCATTGCGGCATTCACTCAAATCTATTAAATGAGCCCAGTAAAGCTAAACTAATCTCTGTGTTGTAAAGATGCTTTGTGCTCCAGTTAGCCGAGTTTTGTGTAGACAAAGCTTCATAAACTGTACAGTGCAACCAGTGGTTCTACTTACCCTTTGAAACCTGGGTGAATTGGCTTTATTTCTTTTAAAAACATTGGAAGTTGGCACTGAGCAATTTAAGAAAAAATGACACAGAAATTAGTAAGAAATTAAAGCAAAGTACCACCTGAAAACAAAAAAGCAATGACCTGTTAAAAAACAGCATAAAAAGAATAACAATTCTTTAATATTATTTGAAACACAATTTAAATACTTTAAATAAATATTTACAACATCAATATTTATGATATATTTTTACATAATACATATTTTCCCCCATGTTTGTGAAAGAAATAAAACCAATTTAATCAGGGTCCAAAGGTTTGAATACTCGTGAAAGGCATATGAATGCAGAAGAAAAGAAATTAGTGAAAAGTACAAGAAAACTACCTGGTAAAGTAAAAAAACAAAACAAAAAAACCCCCCAAAAAACAAGCAAATAAAAGAGGAAAAAAAGAAATGACCTAAAAAGGCATAAAATGAATAATGGGTCATTCTGAAAAATAATTAGAAATATTTTAACTTAACATTTATCATCATGGTTGAAAGGTTTAAATACTTGTAAAAAGTGTTTGAATGCAGCACAAGAAAAGTGATGTCGATCCAGTTTCAAGGGGTTAAATTAGTCTTTCTGGACTATAAGATTTGGTGTGCATGTTTATGTCCTGCGCCCTGTCATGGAACGTTGCAGGAGACACAGAGTTGACGTGATCCCTGCTGCTGTTGTGTGAGTGTTTTAGTGTCTGGCAGGGTGGCACATCCCCGCCTGGGAAAATTGACTTACTATAAGAAACACCTACTAACTGACACAAACAAATACTTGTCCCGTCGCTGCTCAGCTGCATCGCCGCGTGAAATCTTAGTGAAATGGCTAGTCTATAATTGACACATCTCAGGGGAGCTTTTTTCTATGAATAGAAGAATAAGTGTTGTCTCCTGGTTTCTGGTTATCTAGGCCAATTGTCAAGCCTAGCTGTGAATAGAGCTGCTGATTAGCTGTGGGCCTTATAAGGAGGCCAACTCTCTGATGGGTCTATTTTGCCATAATTAATTATCATCATGACAATGACATGCCTGTGGCCACAGCTTTCTGGAAGGGTCTGAGCGTGTAGACTGTCTCGTGTTTAATGTATTACAGTGAGAGGACGTAGAGGAAGAGGTCGGCCAGAAGGGAAATAATAAATCTCACCATTAGTTTAATCATAATCCCTTTGCAAAAATCAGGAGATTGTTTTTTTAGGATGCATTTAGCCGAGCCTGTTTGCTCAGTACGATTTCTGTAGGTCTGTGTGGGACGGCTGCAGTGACATTAATAGAAAGCGTCTGTCTGAAAAGGTGATGAAGGCTGTCTGAATGTCTTGGCTTCAGCCCAGAGATTGGCACTTCTTGCTGCCTCAGCAGGAGTCACACCGGTGCTGGTCTACAGTCCTGGTTAATTGCAGACTCATGAATATTTGAGGTTCCTCAAGGAAGCCCAGACAAGGCCTATCATTGTACCTGGATGTCAACATCTGAGGTTTGGTGGTGAAGGAAGCTGAAGTATTCAGCCTCTCCCCTTCCTAGAGTAAATGTAGGCCTACACGAGGAAGTGCTGGCAGCTCTTGAGGGCAGCCAAGTTTGCTTCTGTGTGTGTGTGTGTGTGTGTGTGTTTGTGTGTGTGTGTGTGTGTGTGTGTCAGTAAGACACCTGTTCTTCTGTGCAGTGTACTGGGTAGAGTGGTCAAAAACTGGCATGCCATCAGTACACTGCCAGCTGCTCTCACAGTAAAAGCAATGAATAGCCTTTTTGTTCCTTCCTATCAGAAAACAGAACAAAAACACTTGTGAAGAAACTATGCAAGACTGTGCACACTGTTTATCATATTAGCTCCTCTATTCATGTACTCACATACACGTTTCCATAGATAAACCTTTATGGAAAAAAAAAATCTTCGGCATGTTTATGAGCCTGCGGGCCTCCCCCAGTTCAGTGATCCACCCTCGTGCTTGGCCTCAGCCCCTCTGGTCCTGCAGTCTCAGCTCCCCTCCCTGGTCCCACTCAAAGGGCCCTCTGTGCTGTTGGCTGGCAGGCCAAGTGTTTATGGAATGTCTCAGCTGCTTGTGGGGTGTGGGGGGAAACGGCTAATGAAATGTTAAGTGTTGTATGAGTTCACCTCTCTCACCACAGCCTGACCCGCGGAGCTTGTTGTGTCACTGGTCAGAGTTTGTTTTAGACTAAATGTTCTCTGGCAGAGTGGGCCCGGGTGGTGTGAGCGGAAAGCAAATGCCTCAACAAGTGAATTTGAACACTGAAGTCCTATGTACCTGTATTCAGCCGTTTAAAGGGGCAGTCCGGTGAATTAACATTGTGCTTCCATAAAGTAAGGGAACTAGAATGAGGGAGATTTTAAAACGAATGGTCAAAATTGAAGCAGCAGAGGCAGAGAGATCCTTACTTTTAAGCCTCGTATTCACCAAAAACTTTAGGTAGAGTAACTTTGGAACTAAAAGTAACCCCTACAGACATATACCTAGAACCTAAATCTGTTAAGCGGTTCTTCCCCGGACAGCAGCACTCGCTGTATTTCAACATTCACAGGGGATACAGAGTGAAGTTTGCACCTTGTTTGTCGTCCACAGAATACCAATTGTAACTCGAGAGACGATAGTGAATTACTTGTTGGGTTTTTATCCAAATGCAATGCAAATATTAACCTTAACCTACTGCAAATATTGGGAGTTGTTTCATTAACGTAAGCAATCGATGGCGCAAATTCTCCAGTCAGACATCAGGGTATAAGAAGCCACCCAGACAATGAAAAGAAAGAGAGCTTGAAGTGGCCCATACAATTACAGAACGTCATCTTTTATTTGTTGATTTGCTGTTTCCATTGCACCTAGTCTCATTTACCTTTTATCAATACAACAACTTTTCCAACTCTCCCAAGTGTAAAACTTTCTTTTTTGCAATATTTTGAGTTTATTTATTTCTCATTTCTGGTGTTTCCAATGAGATCTTTTAGTGCAAATTGCAAATGCGGATAAAAATAGATGGATGCACCTACTTTAGCATCCAGTCAGCCCTAAGTCCAACATGAGAAGACCAAGAAGTAGAGCTGCTCTGATAGTACAGCCCTCGGTTAATGGTTCAGTAAACATAACCACCCGCTCGCAGCAAGAAACCCTGTTCACCATCCACAAAAAGAAGTGCTATAAAAAGAGGCAATACAAGAATACACATTGAAGTAAACACTGGAGTAAACACTGGTGGGGCTTACCATCACTGGATACAGCGCATGGCGAGTAAAGAGATGAGGACTGATGTCGAGCTCCCAATGTCTCTCTCCGTTAACCAACATCTAAGGTTGGCTATTTAACGCAACATATAGTGCAATTACAACACAAACCGTGACAAAAAACGTCTCATATAGCGCCGACCTATCCTGGATATTTTGGGTTGATGTCGATATATATTTGAGAGTAAAAAAATTCTCATATTGATACATTGGCCAATATCTATATTACATGATATTGATTGGGGATAACCACATCCAAATCAAGTTCAGGAAACTGTGAAAAACTAAAACACCAGTATTTCAAATTTGGATTGAGGCTAATGTCTGATCATTTTTGATGCTTCTTATAATGCACGTAAAACCCTCTAAATTACATATTAACAAAGTATTTGGTGATCCGGGTTCCCAGAGACTGATTTTAACATTATTGTCAAAAATGACATCAGTGTACTGAAACTGTAAACTTCACGGGGAATTTGATAATCCCAAATAATCCTAAGCATCGTTCTCTATATTATGTTTGTTAAAAATAAACTTTTAATATAATACATATCAGAAAACATATAAGCTGATGTGATATCTCTGTGATGGGCCAATATGGGCTGATAAAATCAGCTGACCAATATATCAGTCGAGCTCTATTCCAGATGAAGTTGTTATGTGGTTTTGATGTGGCTGTTTTCTTGCTACATTGGTCTCGCTAAAACTGTGCAAAGCTAATTATAATGTAAACTATAAACTGATGTCACACATGAAGATTATTAGATAGCAGTGGATTTTTTTTGGGCAGCTGTTTCAGCATCTTTGTCTAAATTGTCATATTCTTCTCCTGCTTTCAGTTAGTAGTTGGCTTTTTGTTATAAGGGATGATCACTGTACGGTATGGACCTAGTAGTAGATGCCTACATTTCTTTGGAGCATGTGGTCAGGTATTACACATTGTACCTTTAACCATCTTGTTAGATGCACACATGTGCTGTAAAACCTGTGTTGCTAGGCAGGTTATGACTGAGCCAATCACATTAAGGCACATCAGGTGAGGTCTGTTCACTAATATTTAATTCTATTCAGACACGCAAATGAATATTTGATCATACCTGGAGGTCACCGTGATTTTTCATGTGGCTGATTAAATTTTTAAACATCATCTGCCAATAATAAGCCATCTCAGCAGTTGTGTTCACTGTCGAAAACAGACATAATATATGATCCTAAAGACTGGTCGGGCTTTAGTATGAATTATGAGCTTTTCAAAACAAGTGAAATCAGAACAATTCCCCTATAAAATAATCAAATAGGACAAAATAGCTACTTTACCATAAGAGATATGCTATTATTTCCTTGTGTGTTAGTTAAGATAATCTGTGTATAGCCAGTGCATGTATGTGTTTTATTGTCTGTTTATTTTTTACAGACTGGAACAATTATTGGGCTTTTATTCTCTCTGTTATGCAGCACATTATAAGCAGTCGTCTGACCACCCTGAGCTATTTCAACACACGCTGATTAGTAGGTGTGCTGGGCTGGGCGGCCCAGCTCTGACCTACCCTGCTCAATGACTGGCACTAATTTTAGGCTGCCCTACAACAGATCAGAGGCGAGTGCTGGTGGGCCTCCTTGCCTCCGCCAGCCCTGTGGTTTAAAGGGCCTCTCAGTGCAGCAGACACTTCAGATGGGCCGGGATGTGATGATGACGATGTGTTGGCTTACATTTTTATAGTTTGCCAAAACACACAGCCAGTGTCTGCGTTTGGCGTAACAGATGCCCCAGTTACAGTATGAGGTTAAAGGGACGCTCTGCCAATTTTACATGTCAAAGTCAATTTACTATCCACAGGGAGTAGTACCACACAGCCTGTGAAAACAGTTGTTTAATTTCTTCTGTGGCTCTGGAGGAGCCTTTGTGAAGTCTGAGAAAATTAGTCAAGTGACATCATGTGATTAATTTTGGATTTGGGTTGGGTTGTCCATCACATTGGTCTACACTGAAATATCTCAACAACTATTGCATGAATTGCTCAAGCATCAACCTCCGGGGCTAAGAAATAAAGCCAAAGTGCCAAAAACTGCTCAAATGACTACTTGAGGCTGGCTTAAAGAGTGAGTCGGTCCCCATTTACCCCCATATTAAAATGCCCAAATTTACAGCAGATATACACAGATTTACAGCATGAAACAAAAAAGTGTTATTGGTCTCTATAGCTCATTTCAACCATATAAAGATGGACATCACACCCCTACTTACCCTCAAGTGAAGCCAAAATATCTCAGATACAAAGGGGCAATGAGATATTTTGGCCCCACTTTGGGGGAGCTGTCATGTCATTGATCTTTATATACAGTGGGGATGAATTTTCACATGATTTACCCGTTTGAATGTTTTTAATGTCCATTGACAGCCGCACTTCGCAGTTGCTTTTGCTCTTTCAGTTTTCAGTTCATGAAAGTTAAATGGTAAGGTTTCGATTGTCTAACAAAGTATAGTTCAGTGTTTGGTTGTACTAAAAGATCCTCAAAGGAGTCTGGTATTCAGCTTGTACAATATAATGATGATATTCCAGTGAGCACATTTTGTTTGAGTGGTTGGAATGAAGACTGATTTTTAAGAGCAAAAATTAGCATTATAGAAGTTAACCATAGCTGTAAATGCCCCATGCTTCCAAGCTAGCAGTTAACAATAGGTGTATCTCCACTCTAATGTTCGAATATGGTTACTTCACCAAAAATATCAAGGTGGCAATGGCTAAAATGCCAAACTCGAGCATTCAAAGTGAGATCCACGAACCAGTGGGAGACGTTACGTTGGCTACATCCATTATTTTATAGTCTTTTGAAATCCCATCATATATTGTACAGGCATTCTTGGTCCCCTGAGGATGAATCCTACTGACTTTAATGTTCCTCTTTATCCTTTTCTTCACGCCCCACCTTGAGATTAACATTTTTGGTTTTGAGTGACATCACTATGGGGATATTGTCAAGCAATCTGGCATGATCCTCTGACTTTTTATCCATCACCATCATCAGGTCACTATTTTAATTTGTCTAACACTTTGGTTTAAGACCAAATAGTTTTAGAGACTGAAATAAAAAAAAATTGGTGCTGATAGGATTTGAGTGTCACTGTGTAGATCAGTGACACATCACCTCCTCAGCAGTGGTGGCATTCAAGTAGACTCTTTGTAGTCTGGAGATTTGAATGGCTTTCCCTGTGAAGTGCATTACAGATAAATCTATTAAGATTTTTCCACTTGTCATGAAGTGAGGAAAACTACAAGGGCCACAAGTTGGGGTCACTAGTGTCTGCGTAGCCATCACCCTTTAACCAGTTTCCCTCGATTTGCTCTCCCTGCCAACGTTGTTTCCCCAGTGACCGCACAGTCCGCAGGAGAATCCATTTGCTGGAGCCATAAAGCGGTGCTAAGCTTTTCACAACATCACACATTGGCATCTTGTGCTGCTTTTTACCAAAGGTGCAACCTTTCTCTCCAGATCTATACGACCATTAGAGAGGCGACAGAGAGGCTGTCCTTCATTGTACCTTTTTTTGAATCTGTGGTGAATTATAGATGCTTAAATGTCAGTTGCAGCCGTTTCTGAGCTGGATCGATCAACACGTTTGCCATTTGGTGTTTATTTCTGGGAGCTTGTAATCTAAATTCGGTCCATCAGCTGACCGATCTTTGTGTGGATGTCAATATGTTCACAGCGGGGAACAATAAGTGGGCTCTGGTTCCTTCCTCTTTGTTGGAGTCTGTCCCCCTTGAGCTGTTTAAACACACTGATCAGTGATCAGTCAGTGTGCCAGGCTGGGCACCACTGAGTCTTTTCCCACTGGGGAAATGGGAAATTATGGGTGCTACTATTCTAGTTCCAGCTCTTTCTGGGACAAATCAATAGACCTCTTTGCTATTTGATTTTTATTTGTGGGAATTGCTGTCTGAATCTTTTCCCATCAGTGGAATAGAATTGATATTTTATTTTTTTCAACAAATTAGTTAAATTGAGGTCCAGTTGGATCCAAGGCCTGTTTCTCTGATTGAAACTTCCCACTTTGGGTTGATTCCACATCCAAAATCAAGCTCATTTTGCATATTCAGATATCCTGCTGGGAAGTTAAAGGGGGTGCTTTTTTTTGTCCGTGCCACGTGATGATGTCATTTGGAAACCAAACACAAGCTTTCATTCCAAACATAAAAACATAAATATTCATAAAAGCCTCCCAAGGGACACTTACTCTGGTTTTGATAGTGCGTGTTGGTCTCATGTTGTGAAATAAGACTTTCTGATTATTTCTGTGATGGTGGATCTCTGATGCTGTGATACTGTCTCAGCTGCACATCTGTCACTCGCTCTCTGCCTGTTTATCGTAGTTCATCTCCATGGATTAGGATTAGGGCTTTGAATGTGTCTTTGCTTTGTCATCAATAGGACATCCAACATGTCCCCAGCGTGAACTGCTGTGTTTGTCTCGTGAACGTGGCTCGTGTTTGCATGCTGGAGGAAGGAAAAGTGTTTCATGATGATTGATGGTTGTCCAGAAGGGGACTGGAAAGTTAAGAGCCAGTTTTTTGGCTGAGTCTTTATATATCCTTGAGTTCTATTTTTAGTCGGGGTGTTCAGTGTGGTAAATCAAACACACTGTGTATTTTGCATTAAAAGGTGATTCCGATCATAATCTTGCTTTTTTCTGATAATGATTTGCAGTAATCTGACATCTATAAAGCCATGGCATGTGGGAATAAAGACAAATTAAATTCTTGAAAAACACAGAATTACCGGGTTCGGAGATAGTCCAAAACAAAATCAGCTTCTCTCTGATCCACGGCAGCTCACAACTGCAGCTGTTGGGCTCAACTGTCTTATGTAATATCATTAGAATGTATTTATTACAGCTCTATTGCACAGAAACCATTTTAAGCTGCAGCTAGTTGGGTATGGGACAGTTAGGACATACTGTGGATCTGAAAGGATAGCTCCTGGAATACTTTGCTTTTTTGTAAATGATCACTTATCAGTTACTACATAGTGGAAACAAGAAAACAATATTGTCTCTTCACTGTGACTTCTGATATGTAGCCTCTACTATTAACACTTTGTTATGGAGCATTTTTTTTCACTCTGGACTGACTATTTAATAGATACTTGATACATTTGTCAAGTCATTAAGATTAGCTGAATCCAGTGTATGACTAATATATATGTATTAGTGTATGTGCTGGTCAATAAGTAATAAGACATTGTGGTACAGAGGCAATTTTGTTATTAAAAAAAAAAGTATTTTTGATTGAAGTTCAGTCTGTTTATAAGGCTTCAGCTACCATTGAGGACACTGAGGTCATATCCTCTGTAATATTTATTGGCGTATGGGGCATTTTATAATAGGATGAAGTGTTTACGTCTACAAATCGGAGTTTATTTATTTTTTTCAGATTTGTGAACGCAGCACAGATGGAGAACGCCATGAGTTCTTTTTTTCCTGGGCAGTATAATTGATCTGTCGATCCGTTCACAGCTGATCAGATCAATGGACAAGTAGAGGTGTGACTGAATGCAAATATGTAGACCTGGTAGAATCAGCAGTTAAGTTTCACTTTCACGGCTCCTGATATTCGGCTGCTCCATCTGTGCCCAGAGTACACTCTGCACTCCGAAAGTCTGGTGCAGTTCATAACAGAATGGTATACGTATTCCAGTAGCGCTCCTAATGAGCGGTCCAGCTCCAAAAATAGAAAAGATTTTTGCGATAGCAGATGTATTTATTGTTGCTGGCTGCCACAAATAAATGAATGTGTGGGTAACCCTGCTTCAAATATAACTGCTTTAAGGACTCAATATTCTCCATAAAAATGGCATACCTGGTACTGCTGAGCAAACCTTTACTGAGAGATCCAATGTGCTGAAAATTTAACAGCAATTTTTATATTTAATTTAAGAAAATAAAATGTGACTGTTTTTCATCTTTAATGCTCAAAAAATGTAACTGAGTTTGGTTGATGGTTAGAATATGGCAGGGACTCTCAACTTGCTTTGCCCAGGGGCCACTTTTGCAAAATGACAGGTGGCTAGGGGCCAGCCGCAGCAGCCGTGCATGGGTCAGGCAAATCGGCTTGAGTCTTATCATTTATATCTCAGCTTTAATATATTTTTGTAGTAATTGTAGTGTTGTTTATAGTTTCCAAATCAGTTCCATGTGACATATATTAAACTCCAAAATAGCAATTTTTGTATCAGCCTCTAAAACTGTGTATGTCTTGCTGTTCTATGTAACAGCTCTACACCGGTTTTACAAGTTGTTTGAGATTCGAAAAAGAGCAGTGTGTACTTTGGTTTATTTGTTCAGGTCTTGTTAAAAAGGTTTCACAATCAGGACAAACAAAAGACATGAAAACAGGCTGCACAGAGACAAACACGGCGGAAAACAATCAAGCCAGAAGAACTGTGTCAAAGATGAAATAGACTTGTATTTTGAGTGAGATTTTATTGTACAAAGTAAAATATGCTATCTGAAAGTGCAGAAGATAAAATATTTAACTGCAAAAGGCATCAGTTAGCTGGAATGTAAATGTGATAGCTGTGATCAATAGCTGACTGTGTGCATTAGGAGTGGGAGAGGGAGCTGTTTGTGAAAAGATGACCTTGTGTAAAGAGCCTGTTTCCGCTATGAAGCAGATGAATTGCTGAATTTTCCGGACAGACCTGCCTGGACACTTCCTCAGTAGCAGTTTGTGATCGCTCCAACATCACTGCTAACTTAGGATCTATTGTCATGCCCACTTTCTCACACTTAGCACAGCCAAAATTTACAAACGTCCCCATAAAAGACACAAATGGCTCTGTATTATAGACTCAAAAAAACATTTGTAAATCCTCCTCTTAATTTATTTTTGTCTTGTAGTGTTTTCTTTTCCACCCTCTGACTGTTTCTTTTTTTCCTGGAAGCAGATAGTTTGTGGGTCCGAGGCCGCTGCCCGAGAGAGGATGTGTTATTCATCCAGTGCCGGGGCTGATGTATAATCTCTCTGGAACACAGAGTGGCCTTTCACATGGACTTCCCCTGTGCTCTGAAGCTGTTTGGCTTGCAGTAGTCTCTTGCCCGAGCAGTCAATACAGCTCTCTGCCTCTGTGTATTTGTTTGAGTCCTTTGTCACGGCCTCCTCTGTGGATGTCATCCTGTCAGCCCGCCTGTCTTTCCAGGCCTCTCCAGGGTGACTCGGCTTTATCCTGCCCCTGGTTTCCGGAATCCTCTTTTTCCTGTTTTTAAGCTGAGATGAACCCGTTTTGTAGCTTCGTCTTAACATACTTAACTCCGCATTTCTAGACGTGTCTGGTTTATTTTTTTTATTGCAGCTGGTTGGGATGGCTTTTGTGCATTTGCCACATCCTTGACAACGATAATGATAATAATGATGATAAGTGCTGGTGAGTCAGGGGTGGCTGACAGTAATTACAGGATACAGAGCCTGTTGATCCTCATCTTCAGGGTGTCTTGAAAGTCAGAAATTGCAGGGATGATGAGAGCAACATGTATTTCTGACTTGTTCCACTTGTTTCTGGCACTTCCTCTGTCAGCGTGGTGTGAAACATGTGGGTTTCTAGTCCCAGACTGAACGTCCCTTCTGCTCGGTTTTTTTTTTTTTTTCTATTTTCTGGAAGATCCATGCTGCTTTCTAAACCTTAAAATCTCTTTGATTAGTAGACACAGAGTGACTATTATACCAGGTTACTGCCACGCGTTTCAGATTCTCTCTGATGCTTAAGGCACACTGTACAACAAGGCTGGCATGAGCGGAGCACGTGCGGTGCCCCTGCAGTTTCCCAGGCTTATCTTCTTGCCTGGCACGAGCCCTCTGTGGCTGGCACGGGCTGTGAGGTAGATTTGTGTAGGTCACAGGTTTATTTATGAAGGTTAAAAGAGGATTAGATATAAAGACAAATGGCAGTAAAAGACAGAACGCTGCTTAGTGTTTATAGTCAATCTGAGTAGATATTTTTAGGCTTCTATACAGGGAGCAGACAAAATAAAAACTGAAACTTACCATTTAAGACAATGAAGTCACATCTGGATTAACACACTCAAGGCATCTGGGGTAATGAGCAACTAAACAAGTCATGGCCTAAAATCTCGCAAGAAATTAGTAAAAAGGTCAAAAGAAAAACACCTGAAAATAAACAAAAAATATAGAAAAATAAAAGTAAAAAACCCCAAAACAAACAAGAGAATGATGTAAAATAGCGCTGAACATTTCAAGATATATATTCATTTATTTGATATATTTTAGGTTTCTTAGGGTTAACAGTGAATTGAGCCCTGTGCACTTTCATCCCAATTAACCTATTATTTGAATACCAACCAAAATGATGTTTCAGTAGGTTGCATTTCCCATGATGCTTCTCCATGTTTACTACACGCCTTAACAGTTTAATGACACAAACCATGTGACCATTGTCCTTTGTTTCTCACAGAGCCTCCCTACAATGAGACCCCTCCGTCATATGGCTATGACCTGGAGCACTCCGAGGAACACCAGCCTCGACACGACACTCTATCCTTCACCGGATCCCCAACCTCCTCGCCGCGCCTCCGCTCCAAGAGCAGGAGCAGCCGAGACACCCAGTCCTCAGGCTCTCTGGAGTCCACGCTGTCGGTAATGTTACTGGGTCAACTCCCACCAACTCGTCTGACACGTTAACTGTGTCTCTCAGAGCGCAGTGCTGCTGCTGTTCTCTCCTTCATCTTCCTCTGGCTGCTCTGCTGTTGTTCCCTGGCTGCTGCATTGTCCTTCACTGTCCTCTCTCCACACACCATCCAACACTTTTAGCTTTGGCTTCTCATTGTGTGATGAGAAGTTGTTATTACAGCTTGGCATTGCTTCTTCTACTGTCTAAGTGTTGGTGTAAAAGAACCAAATCAATCCCAGCATTCTTTCTCAAAACAAATGCAGATCATTTGTTTAAGCCTGCAAGTTGATCTCAAGTCAAACTGTTTTTACTGCTTAATGTGATTATTTTAAATAAATTGGACCAAAGTCATAGAGATATCTCAGCTCTCGCATATTTCAAATCAGTCTCAGGGCTTTACTGAAGTGTTTCACAGATTTACACCAACATTTTCCCATCAACCTTGTCAAGATATTGCTCATTTTTATTCTGTTCCTGTGTGGCGTTGCTAGATGTGCATTAAAGTGTCAAACCTGCTAGACACACTCAGATACTCTAAAATCTGGGTTTGTACTGGAAGAACAGTGTCCCCTTCACGTTCTGTGCTATAAAACCAAACACTGCATTGCCTGCAAAATCTGACAATTGGCCAATAATGCAATATAATAAATAATAATAATTCAGTTTTTTGTACAGCGCTTATCAAAAACAGTGTCGCAACTCACAGACACACACACACAGGAGCAGCATTGTAAGAACAATAGATAATTCAAAACCTTAGATACAACACAAAACATGTAAAAGCGACTGATGAATTTATAACCAAAACAGAGCAGTACAAGATTTAAGTGCAATGTGATGAGTTAGGTACAGTGTAACTCACAGATTAAGAATAAAAACAAATCAAAAAATAGAATAAAGGAGTAAATGTAGAATAGCCTATCGATAAAGACAGATCTTTAGAAATGATTAAAAGAAGATACTAATTTCAGTTTTTAAGGAGTTTTATTGAAAAAAATTGCAAACATCCATTTTAATATCTGTTAGACAGTTTGTAAAGTTAGAGAGGTTTGGAGTATTGGTGGGCTTTACAGGGAGACACAGCTGTTTGTCATCAGCACAGCAGTGGAATGAGATCTTATGTCTATGTATAATGTGGCCTTGGGGAAGTCTATATAATAAGAATAAAATATTAAACATGGCATGTACAGTACATGCTGCCAGTCTTCTTAGCAGTTTCAAATTCCAACTGGTAAAATTATTGTCTCTAACCCCAGTCTTAGATGACCCAGATGATATCATCAAGGTTATTTTCTTAGACTTTGGAAACATCCTCAACAGCCGTAAAAGATATTATACAACTTTTTTACAGGCTGAGTGGTGTACTGTATGAAGAGTAAAAGCCCTTCAGCCAGGCATTCAGTCAGCTGATGCATCCAGAAGTTGATCATACAGCTCCCAGATGTTAATGTTCTTTAGTGTGAGGCAGGACACTGCTAACAAACACCATACATGCTACACACTGTGGGCAAACAGATGTTCAAAAGAGACCCCAGCTCCCCCTCTCCCTCTGCTCTGTTCCCGTCCTGTTTGTGGTATTCTTATCCTCTGATGTGTAAACTTGGTGATCTTCAAAGCCTAATTCATGGTGGAGGGTGGGTGGTTTTTTCAGCATACAGCTTTATAGTTAATATAATGGCAGAGCTTGATACAGCCTTCCTCGATGCTCCAGTGTCCACACCAGGATGACTGATGGCTCTGACCTGTTTGGAATAACAACTCCTAGACCAGGAACACATTCATCTTCCTTTAGATGCTAGGAGTCTCTGGTGCAGGCCTCTTGGAATGTAAAACTCCTACAGAGTTTAATCAAATCTGGTCCATCCCTAATCCCACAACAACAATATCTGCAGCCTGCAGAGGTATAGGGGAGGTTTCATCATAGATCAAACCCATCATAGTTTACATATCATGTTTTCATCCAGAGCTTTTTGTTGTTGGAGAATGTCTGTTCTTCATGTTTGATGGTTGTTTTCTCTCTCCAACATGTTTGTTTTAGGTGGAGTTGGATCAGGAGAAGGGGCTGGAGATGAGAAAGTGGGTTCTGTCCGGGATCCTGGCCAGCGAGGAGACCTATCTCAGCCACCTGGAGGCTCTACTGATAGTATGTGTAATTTACAACACACACACATGCACGTGCTCGCGCGCACACACACACACGGACAAAATAATTTCCCAGACCTAATGCAAGCCCATGAAAAAGAATCTAAATTAGTTTAAGACACTGAAAGAATGCTACTACAGCTAGCATCTTAAATATGATTTTTCTTTGACTCCTTGTGTGTTGTATATTTTTCTTACTATTCGATAGAAAAATAACATACTCTTCCCCTTAAAAATGTAATGTTTACTTCTTAAGCAATACATCACATGCTTACTCCATTTTCCCTTCAGGGATTTGCAGACTCAGTCGTTATTTGTTTGACTATTAGATTGTGGTGGCTAACATTAGATAATTTATTTAGCAAACAGTAGATAATGCCATGTTATTAAAAATTGCTGAGTCAGTTTGAATTGTCTTTTGAAATTCAAATTAAAAGTTTTCATATAAGTGATAAAACACGGCTTTGCTCTATTTGATACAGGAGGGGATTTTGCAGCTAAAGCATCAGTCTGGTTCAGATGTAGCCTATGTTAGCTAAGGTTAGATAATGTTAGCAAATGCTTGCTAGATGTAGACTGATATTACTGGGTGTGTTTGGGAAAATCATTTTTAAAAGAAAATATAACTCCTTCTTTCTCTTACAAATTAAAAGGTGAATTCTTAAGTTGTGAATTATGCCTTTGCTCAGTAAGTAAATAGTAAATACACAAAGTGGTTCTGCGACTACAGTGTTAGTCTGTCTAGTAAGATATGTTAGCAAACATTAGCCAATGCTACAAATCTTTGCTAGATATTACTGCGTCATTTGCAGAGTCAGTTTCTAATGTAAAGTTTGGAAAGAAGAATAATACATTCTTCCTCCTACTAATGGAAAGAATAATTCATAAATGATTTAAAAACACACCCTCCCTCAGTTTAATTGCTTATGTTAGCTGACGTTAGCTAATGTTAGCAAACCTTTGCAAGATTGGCTATATAACTGACATTTCTTAGTCAGTTTGTGAAACTATCTCATTTTTCAAAGAAGAAATAACACATATTTCGCCTTACAAATCAAAAGTTGGTTTTATAAATGATAAAACACGTCTTTGCTCATTTTAAGAAAGAGGTTCTGCGACTACGGCGTTAGTCAGTCTGGTAAACTGTAGCTTATATTAGCTAAAATTAGCTAATGTTTTCAAACCTTTGGAAGATTTGCTGTGTAGCTGAGATTACTGCGTCAGTTTGTGATACCGTCTAATTTTTGAAAGAAGAAATTACACATTCTTCCTCTTACAAATGAAAAGATGAATCCATAACTGATGAAAAACCAACCCCTGCTCACAGCTTATTTTAGCTAACTTTAGCAAACTTTTGATAGATTGTTTGCAAGTTACTGACATTATTGAATCATTTAACATTTGAATCATTTCTCTGTTAGTACTACAGTATGTATCACTACATTTAATCATTTCACCATTATCCTCTTTTGCTACTTATTGTTACAGTGGCTGCTGATCAGTGAGAGTTTTTCTCTTAAAAAAAAAAAAAAACACACACTTTGAATCAGTGTTTTGACCCTTGTGTTAATGGAAAAAACATGTTTCTACAACAGCATCATTCTGTGATTATTTATCCAGCCCATGAAGCCTCTGAGGGCCGCAGCCACAACTTCCCAACCGATGCTGACCATCCAGCAGATAGAGACTATCTTCTTCAAAGTGCCAGAGCTTCATGAGATCCACAAGGACTTCTATGACGCTCTGCTGCCCAGAGTCCAGGACTGGGGCCACCAGCAGTGTGTGGGTGACCTCTTCCAGAAACTGGTATGCTGATGAAATTCTTGTTAACTTCAGACTTAGATTTTTTATGGTTGAATAAGTTTGGAGGAAAACATGTCATGACAATGTTTCAGAAACCTGTTTTTCCACGTCTTTTGGCCTGACTTGAACACAGCAAAAGAGAAGTCACCCAGTAATAAAAGCCAGGAAATCAAAGAGCAGTGGAAAAAAAAAGTGTCTGATGGGGTGATATGTATGAAATGTTATAATAATTGTTTGATTTGAACCCTCTGAACAGTTGTTTAACTGTAATATGATTGTATAGTAGCTACCAAACAATGTACAGGATAGCAATCTCCTCAGCTGATTTAACCTCTTTGAATAAGAAGACCAAGCATCAAATAACATGAAACCTCACAGCGTCAAATTGTAAGTTGGCTTTTGATCAAACAGACCACGATTTGTCATGTCAGTAACTTTCAGAAACTAATTATAGCACTCCTTATACGTCATGCCTTGATCATTAATGATAGTTTAAAGGGGGGGGGGGGATTTCAGGGGGGAAAAGGTGGGAGTCTTGGCTGTTTGTAATGCTCAGTGGATCTTGCAGTGCACATGTGAGTAGACTGCCTGGAGTCATCCCCCGGCCAGATAAAAGCCTCGCTTCACCACATTACAGGCATTAAAGGGGAACAAAACACTATAGGAGGTCGCTGAATAAAAGCTACCTCTGGGTTTGCTGCTGGATGAAAAAGATGAAACGCACATACGCATACATGGATTCATATATAGACACGTAAGCAATCATAGTCAAACTCAGCTGCATGAATCCTTCTTGTGGTATGCTAACTCACGCCTCAGCACAGCAAACAAGGACTCTGCAAACTATCCAGTGGCAGACTAGTAAAATCTACCCTCTCTGTTAGAATGAGTCTAATCTGTGCTCTACGTGTGCCCTGTAGGCGAGCCAGCTTGGAGTGTACCGGGCCTTTGTGGATAACTATAAGGTCGCTGTGGAGACAGCGGACAAGTGCTGCCAGGCAAACGCTCAGTTTGCAGAGATATCTGAGGTATGTAATCACGCTACACACAGCGGGACTGCGGCAGGCAAGTATTTGATGTTGCACAGCTGCCCGAGACAAGTGATGACAGGGCAGTTTTCAGCAGTCCTGACAGTGTAAAAGCAGCACAGCCCTTTGCTGCAGAGATGATTGTTTTAATTGCTCTGTGGGGCAGTGATTTAATGAGGGTATTTCTTCTGTTATCTTCCTGCCAGAATCTCAAGGTCAAAAGCACAAAGGACTGCAAAGAGCAGTTGGCTAAAAATTCACTGGAAAGTGAGTACTGAGTGAGATAAATGGCCGGCCTACGCATTAATCAATATTGCTATAAGTAGTTGAGCTGTGACTAAACTTGTTGAGCTGACTCTTCCTCCTCCTCCACAGCTCTTCTCTACAAACCTGTGGACAGAGTGACGCGCAGCACACTCGTTCTCCATGTAAGTCGATGTCATAAATCTGAAGCAATATCTTGCCTTGGTAGAGGGTTTAGTGGATTGATGTCGTCATTTTTTTTCTATTCTAGGACCTCTTGAAGCACACGCCCTCCATCCACCCGGACTATCCCCTGTTACAGGATGCCCTGCGCATCTCTCAGAACTTCCTGTCCAGTATAAATGAAGAGATCACCCCACGTAGACAGTCCATGACAGTCAAGAAGGGAGAGGTCAGTGTGGAAAGCTGAGTCACTTCATCATCTTTGGGTTGTACTTATGACTCTGTGACTTCACAGACATTAATACATCTACTTTTTTTTGAATAAATATGCTTGAAACGCTGAAAACCAAATGCATATAAAAAAATTTTTTGGTAGACGTTTAAATGAGGGTCAACTTCAATTCCTTACTGCCAGTTGCACTTTTATTTGACTACTTTTTATAAGTGAGATAATAACTTAATTGACACTGGATTTGCTGTCTGGCGAAAATAAATTTCATTCCTTCCTTTTTATTGAATGTAGCCCAAGTTGGTGAGTTATGTATTCACTAAGGGCTTTAGCAGAGGAGAAGGACAGCTTGTTCCCTTTGTTGGGCACTGTTCCCTTTGCCAAGGATAAACTCAGCGGTTTGGATAGTGTGGTGGCACAGTGATGAGTTCTGACTCCGTGGGCCGCTGCTGCTTTTACTGTATATGGTTTTATATTTGTCAAGTACTTACACACATTTTTGGTGGTTGACTAACTCTCAGGCGGAAAATCATTTTGTAATACAAGATTTAGGAGAACTGAGCTTGTTTCATTGCTATTCTCTTGCTAGTGCAACAGCTTTGGTCCCCGTTTACTTCCTGTCAACGGTATTAACAAACATTGCAACAGGAAATATATTTGAACCCCTTTCGAATATTTAGCTTGTCAAGGTTGAAATGGTCAATAATTGGCACTAGAGAAAAGGTCAGGGGATCACTTATGTTAGAGCAATGCGGGAATGAGTCCCAAAATATAGAAATGAGTTATGCACTTTCCGTTCCCTCGTCTTAAAGTAAATGTTTTTCTTTGTTACATGTCTGAAATAAGGTTGTGGTTAACACAAGCTACACAAGCAACAAGATTCCCATGTGTTGTTTTAGAACATAAAATATGTCAATAAATACCCCACTCATGAATTTTGAAGCTTTTACATGTTGCCCAAGTTTTGCTAGGAAGCTGCTAATTGAGACTACAGAGCGTCATCACACCAAACACGGCTTTACAGCCTTGTTGTGGTGGTGACCTTAAAGCCGTGACCACATTGTAGTTTGTATATGCCCCAAAATTAGCTTTTTACTTCTGCTGATTGCATTTATGCTTTAAAAATGATAAAAGTGGTGTTCATTGGTGGAGATTATGTTGCTAAACAAACTGTGTGAGTATCACAAGCGTTTGTTTGCCACAGAGCTTATTTTCTGCTGTAATCCAAAATCCGACGGAGAAATCCTGTCGGCTTTTTGACAGGGGAACCAGGGCAATTTTAACCTCTGGTTTGGCTTACAAAAACATCATCCCTGCACTACTCTATTACCAATTATCCTAAGAGTAAGATGAATGTGTAAACCAAAATGTATGGCAGTCCATTCTATATTTGTTGAGATATTTCAGTCTTGACCAAAGTGGTAAACCGACAAACAGAGTTTTGTTGCCATCCATAAAGCTATGCTGTCAGTGTAGCTTATAACAGAATTGGGCTGCATCTTATTCAAAAATATTTTTCTTAAGTTCTTTACTAACAGAACTCTTGAATAAAAGAACTCTAGCTTTACATATTTTCCCAAAAATGCATATAGATACTGTACAGTGTTTTAGAACACTTTCACTTATTTAATTTCATCACTGAAGCAGCAGCATTATGAAATTCAGGATTATGTCCGCCCCCGGTGTTCTGTCATTTCTTGTGTGTTGACAGTAAAACGCTCTGAGCACAAGGTGTCTGGAAGCTGCAATAAAAACCGGAGTGTGAGTCAGATTGTTGCTGACTCATCTCAGCCTGTCTGCTTTACTTCTGAAGGAAGTGGAGCGTAGAGGAAGCTCGTGACAAAGCCGCGCAAACACTGGAGGCAAGGGGTCTCTGTGTCGCAAACCAGGAAAACCTGCCAATTACCTCTGCGCTCACTCCCATCCTTCCCTGCCGCGGTGTCAACTCTGCTTCCCAGAAATGACCTGCTGCGCTCCTTATCGACTCCACTGTCTAACCAGCCTTCTGCACTGGGTGTGTACTGGAGTACCCGTGCTTCCTGACCCCTCTGCCCCCCCACTCACACACACCACGCATCTCAGGGCTCTGATTCAGACAACCTGACTGAGAACTTCCTCTGTTTTTCCTGGGAACTGGCCCATCCCACCAGGGTGGGATATCAAATCAAAGAAAGTTCTTGGGAACATTCTTCTGTGTGTATTTGAGGAAGTCTGAAATCCCACAAGGAGATTGACAGATAACAAGCCAGCACATGACAATCAGTGTGAAATATGGGTTGTTGTTGTTGTGCGTAGATTGTTGATGTTTTTGCAAAGCGGCCGCCTGTAATTACCATGACCATTTAAACCCACGAGTTTGTTTAGCTCCACATCTTGTACATGCCTCGCTGCTCAACGTCTCATTACGGTGCATAATAAAAACAGAGGAGATTCCAGTGCCAGGAGGGTGTGAGCACAGTGCAGTCACAGCTCCTGCTTTTCCATTGGATTATTGACTATTTGTGGTTGTGTTTGTGTCACAAAACAATACGCGGATGTCACCCTGCCACCTCTTTCTGAAACCAGGACAGTACTGAATGTGTTATAGGGCCTTTCAACCAGCCAGCTCTGAACTGGAGTAGAAATAGGAAAACCATGCTGCAGTGATTTCCTTGTTTTTGTTTAACTGTGGTTGGAGTGGGATGGCAGAGTCTCACATGGGCAGTGTCACAATAAACAGCGTCAGCTCAGAGGTCAAGAGGCTGAGGGGGGAATTTAGATGCGCGTTGCTGCAGGAAGAGCTCGTCATCGTAGCTGCCTCTTGCCTCAGGCTGGATGGATCAACGAGGATTAGAGGTTTAGTGTTGTCAGAAGTATCGATTCATCAATTCATATCAATTCTGTTAGTGTAAATGGTTTCAGTTCTCTTTTTTTTCAGTATCAATACACTGGTGCTTTCTAGCTTTCTCTTATTGTTAATTTACTGCAGTCATTCTGCTATTCTATGCAACCAACAAAGAAAAGAAAAGTCACTGTTGTCAGGATTTGGTCTTGTTGTATTTCTCTTGATAATACATTTAAATTTTGTGCCCTTAATGCCAGTTTTCCCCCATGGCACCAAAAATGGTATTAAATATCTTTTTTTAAGGCATTATAGTGAATTTGAAACTCTAGTATTGTGACAACACGAAAGAAGAAACAAATGCCACCTTCTTTTGGTCAAAAAATAATGCTAAATGATCAGAAATGAAAACATTTACAAGACACAGCCACTATAGCTGCTGGGTAAGATTGTATTGAGCTAAAAAATGCTAATTTGTGTGCTATATGATGGTATTTGAGGAAACCAACTAAATACGCTACCTTGTTTTGGTCCCATTATGATGATTTATTGTTTTGGGGTTTTTGTTTATTTCTGCTATATGGGTTTAGACGTATTTATCCAACAACCAACCATAACAGGATGCACCGTAATTACAAGAATGTACAAACATCAGCACAAAATCATTGTTTGGATCTCCAAATTATAGCAGTTTAAACTGAGCATCAATGTCAAACTTTCAGCAGTTCAAATTTGCTTTTTGGGCTGTGAAATAGTGCTTGAAAACACCTTAATTCTCAACCACAGTTTCAAGAGTTTAAAGTACTGAAAAATGAAAAATCATTGGAGATATATTTGAGGCAAACAAGAGTTATATGTATTATTAGTCTAATGACGTGATTTCTCGATTCCTGTTGGCAGAACCGTCAGCTGCTGAGGGATCGCTTCATGGTGGAGTTGGTCGAAGGTTCCAGGAAACTCCGTCACGTCTTCCTCTTCACCGACCTGCTGCTCTGCACCAAACTAAAGAAACAGGCTGCGGGGTGAGTCTGGGTCTACAGCCAGCCCAGGTTTAGGGATGCAGGCATGTGACCTGGAAGACCCGCCAGTTCAAATCTCTGCTGGGGAAAAAGGGTCACTCCGCCCAGACAGACATTAAATTTGTTAAATTCTTCTTCGCTGAAAATAGAACAGATTTATTGTGACGAGTGGTTGCAGTGGAGATAAAGGTTATAATTTCTCCATGAGTTTCTTAAGATGTTTTGCAAGCTTGTGGCTAGTCGTGTTGCTGGTTTCACACTGCTAAAAACATTCTAGTGAAAGAGCAGGGCAACTACAGGGTGAGAAGAAAGTGTTGTTAAACACACATCTTGTCCTCCAACAGAAAAGGGCAACAGTATGACTGTAAGTGGTACATCCCATTGGCTGATCTGACCTTCCAGACCATCGAGGACTGTGAGTCCACCCCCATCCCTCTGGTCCAAGATGAGGAGATCGACGCCATGAAGATTAAAATCTCCCAGATCAAGAATGAGATCCAAAGAGAGAAGGTGAATACACCTACAGAAACTCAAACCTCACCAGCGCAAAATACAAGGAAAACATGACAGAATGTAGCTAATGATTTATTACTCTGAAGGAACTACGCCGCAGAAACACCACAACAATGACAGCTTTGTACCAAAGTCTGAAGACACAACTCAAAATAAAATGAGGAACTTAAAAATTAGCACGCGTGAATAGAACAAATGTCTAGACAGCATGTCCCGTCTGCTTGCGTTAACCCTGCACTGTTGATCTGTAGAGAACCACCAAAGGACCCAAAGTGATCGAGCGCCTGAGGAAGAAGTTATCAGAGCAAGAGTCTCTGCTGCTCCTCATGTCGCCTAACATGGCCTTCAGAGTGGCCAACAGAAACGGCAAGGTGAGTATGAAAGCTCCTTATGAAAGCTCCAAAAGGAGGGATATTTACACATTTATGCAATTATTCATTGGGAATATCTTGCACTGTAAATAAACAACTTCTTCATTTGGTTTCTGCTGCCCTCTGCTGTTCAGAGGCAGGACATTACAGCATGAGTGTGCAATAAAATAAAGTGAATCAATCCTTCATTTCTTTCAGGGTTTCACATTTCTCATCTCCTCTGACTATGAACGTGCAGAGTGGAGGGAGATCATTCGTGAGCAGCAGAAGAAATGTGAGAAATGACAATTTATTTAATAGATTTAGTATTATCCCAACAGTTAAAATGTCATGCAATTTTGTAACTTGAATTTACCCTGACTGTGTATCCTGCAGGCTTTAAAAGTTTCTCTCTGACCTCTCTGGAGCTACAGATGCTCACTAACTCGTGTGTCAAACTCCAGACTGTTCACACGATTCCAATGACCATGAATAAGGAAGGTAAGGTTCACAGTGAACTGTACTTTTTAGGATTTAAAGAACCGGTGTGTAAGATTTAGGGGGATTGAGTTGCATCTAACAGCATGTTTCAGCTGGTTGCAACTTGCAACCAGCTGAAACATCTCCAGGTTAGAATTCCTTTAGTGTTGCTCAGGAGGTTTTTACTGGGACCCGAAATATCCTCAGCGGTCTCTTCCTCTCCAAAACAAATGGACTCAATCAATTAAGCCATCAAAAAAACAGAATAAAGCAGTTTCGTGTTTCTGCAATGCTGTTTGGCATGTCAGAGAGGGGCAACTAGCCCAGAACCTTCTGATGTTTGTTCACTGATTTTCTCTGATAACTTAAGATCTAGACGTATAGGTTGTTTTTACTGGGAGCCAAAATATTTGCAGGGGTCTCTATCCCTCAAAAACAAACATGGCAGGTGATTAAAACAGTAAAAACACTGCATACAAGATTTTCAATCTTGTATCAATCTCCAATGTTGTTCGACACGTTGCAAGCAAGGTGCTAGCCTAGCACCTGCTAATGTCTTCTCACCTTATTTGTTCTGGAGGTTTTAATCAGGAGCTGAATTATCTGTAGGGGTCTCTTAAAAAAAACAAACAAACAGACCCACTGATTTAAAATGGTAAAAGCAATGGAGATAGCAGTTTCATGTAAAAAAAAAAAAAAAACAACAACAAAAAAACACCAGTTTTTCTGGCGCCTCTAGTCAAGGAGGGGCTGCTAACTACGGTGGCCAGTGGGGGCCAGTGTTTGGTTTGTCCATTCTGGGCTTCTTTAGAAATATGCAATATGTCGGACTGTGAACGAGGACTTGCTCCCCATGTAGATATAAATGGCTCATTCTAAGGAAATGAAAACACAAAATTTCTTATTTTCAGGTGATTATTCACTAAGTAAAACATACTTTTATGTTATATTCAATTTCTGCCAGTATATACCCCTAAATCCTACACACTGGAGCTTTAAGGTGCGTTTTAACATACCTACAGCTTTGTTTTGTTTTGTTTTTCTTAATCTGCATAATCTGAACGCTGCTCTCCACAGATGACGAATCTCCCGGTTTGTACGGCTTCCTAAATGTCATCGTCCACTCTGCATCGGGCCTGAAACAGAGCTTAAGTAAGTGGCTTATTCTCCTGTTTTTGACTAGGAATCATCGCACTGATAATTCTAGAGGTTGCATGCAGTGTCACATCATCCTCTGTGTCACTCCTGACTCATCTACTGCACCCACCCCTCCTCTGTCACTCTCTCTCTGCGGCTGTCAGCTGGGAGGGCAGCTGCAACAGAACAAGTAGGATTAGCTGGGAACACTGTGTACAAGCCGCCTCAAATATGTCTTTGGCTCCTCAAATCAGTGCCTGCTCAAACTTTACTTTGTGCTCTTTGTCACTAAAGGTAATCAGGTTATCAGTGGCATGTACCAACCAGTGGGGAGTCCACTCCTGTTTGCTCTTTGTCCATGTACTGAGACAGCAATATTAGAACTGTAATGACACCAGAAAGACGCTTTGTACAGCACAGCGTCCAAACATGTTTCAACCTGATGTGAATCTGTAGTTTCATTTTGCTTCATACTACCTCTGCTTGTGCCCGATAGATCTGTACTGCTCTCTGGAGGTGGATTCCTTTGGCTACTTTGTCAACAAAGCAAAAACACGAGTGTACAGAGACTCTACAGAGCCCAACTGGAACGAGGTGAGAATACAGATTAGCGTGGAGAAAGTGAATGAGTGAGATTCACCCTCAGTATCTGTTTTTAGGACTGTTTTCCCTGGAAATAACAGCATAGATAGTTTATCACTTGTGAAAAAGCCATAGATGCTCAGAAGGATGAAATAAAAGTATGTTGTTGTGCATTGGGCTGAAACCTACAATAACGTGCCTTTGATGTGTTCCCGTGCAAGGAGTTTGAGATTGAACTGGAGGGCTCTCAGACTGTGAGGCTGCTCTGCTATGAGAAGTGCTGCAACAAAACCAAGCAGAGCAAAGAGGACGGAGAGATCACAGACAAGATCATGGCCAAAGGACAAATAAAGGTATGCACAAATCAAATGCATGAGCAAATAATTGCCTGTGTTTTTGTGAAATACCTGGGTTAATTAGATGGGTAGAGGATACCACACATGGGTGATTTTGAATGTTTTGCCAAATTAAATCAGTCACAGAAAAGCAACTTTCTAAACACACTGGCACAATAAACAAAATATTTACATCTTATACGTAATACTGTACCCCACATGGCACCAAATAACTAAAAATCTGTATTTATGGAATCAGTATGACCCCTGTAGTTCCTTTGACATTTACAGGAAAATCAATCTTTGCCTACAAAGAGTGAACCGTCTACCCCTTTATTGATTTCAGTAACTTATCTGCTCTGCTGACCACAGGCTTCTTTTTTTGTTTCTAATCCTGCCCTGTGGGGCCCTTAACTGTTGAAAAAAGAAGGGACCATTAGGTTACCAGTGGGTCACACTTCTGCTTGACCTTTGATAGGGTGTTGTGACAGAGGGTGGATTAGTCTTTGGGTTCACCAAATGTAGCCGTTGGCACAGCTCCAGAATATAAGGGAGGGAGAGAGACAGAGCGCTCTTTGATCGGCCTGGGAAGGGATTTCCCTGCTGGACAGGTGGGTCAAAACACTGTTGGCTCTTAGTCAGACACTGGTCATGATATTCAGGAGCAAACAGCCTGGAGATGTAACACCTGTCAGGCATTTAAGTCACTTTCCTGACCCGTGGTGTCATGTTGGGCTTTCTTCTTGCTTTGTTGATGTCTGAATCAGTGGTATGGAGAGTTTTTAATCTTTCAGGCTGACTGAGTGGGTTTAAAAGTCTATGGGATGACAATATGACACAACAAATTAGTATTACATTTAAGTCATTTAAATTTCGAAGGTGTATAACCTGTTGTGCACACTGCAAAACATGAAAATAGTTAAATAGATAAATAAAATATAGAGGAAAAAATAGAAAAAAAACCCATTTAAAATAAATAAATAAGATTTTAAAAAAAATATAAGAAGAAGAAAAAAAAAAAAATAGAAATTCAGAATAAAAAATAAAATAAAATGTTAATAGTTAACTTATAATAGTTTTATGCATATATATATATATGATTTTACACAAATAACTATTGAAAATATTGACATTTTCTTTTTTGAAATTTTGGAAATCAAAGCATCATATTTTAGTTACATGATGTGTGAGCTGGAAAATTCACGTTTAATGTATTTAAGAAAACTTGACCTTTAAACAAGTCATGCTGAATAACCTGTGTAACCACTTTTACCATTTCATATCCATGACCATTAGATTGTATTAACTGAGGCAGGATCTTGAGACCTGCTCTGTGAGATAAGAAAAGAACCTCTGACAAATGAGGCAGATAATATTTGGGTTATATCCTGGATTTTGAATGCTAATATGGTTTCTGATACGGGGAGACGAGCCTGATGTTACAGGTCACTAGCACTAGTCAGTTATTGGTCCCCGAGGATCCCATTTAAGCTACCTGAGATGCCAGATTACCAGGCAGCACTCCTCACAGCGTCAGGCGTGAGCACGTTGGTAATGAGGGTAGGAGGGGATTCTCAGGAGTTAATCCCCCAAATCCATCGGAGAAGTAGAACAACACACAGGCAAGCGTGGTCGGGCAGGCTGCGTAGCTTTGTTCCTTTTCTGACTCCCACTGGAGTGAAAGGATTTGGAGCAAAACAATGCCGAGACATGAAGATGACAGAAAGTTTCGTAAAGGTTCACCTGGATTGTATCAGAGAAGATCGTCAATATACTTGAAGGAGATGTGATCAGTGACTGTTCGTTCAGGACAGAAGGACCTGCTGCTTTTGTTAGTGCTGTTATTTAGTAAAAAGTGCTCATCCCTTTGTTTGTTTGTTAGTCAGTGACAGTGACATTTTAGAACTGAGTGAGTTTTACGACAGAAAAATGAGTGAGAGCCATCCTAGTGAGGAGGAGAGTGTGGATCAGGCCAGCAGCGGTCTGGAGGAAGAGGGAGACTCAGCTACAAGGAAAGCCCCGGTACAGGAGCCCGTCTGTGGGAGCGAGTCCGCAGCAGTCTGATCAAACCAAAGGTAACAATAAGGAAAGCAAGCTGTGGACAGACCTGCATGGGATGTTGTAAAGGATGCCTCAGGAACCTACTTTACGGACTTTTTTTATATACCTCATATTCTGGTGGAATTTAAAGCCTTATTTGACTTAAACGATGTGTTACATTTGTTTTAGGATTTATCTATTTTGAGTTTTTAGAAACCAGCATTGTGCCGCCTTTGATTTTCTTTTTTTTTTTTTTCTTTTTGATGAAAAGTATTATGTAAGAAAATTGATTTTCAGTGAACAAAGGATTATCTGAATGAGAGTCGGTGGTTTCTTTGGTTGAAAGAACATCTGCCATCTTAGCCAGGCACAGCGCTTAGCAGTTGGACATGATGTTGTCACGTTACTCATGCCTGATCACGGTAAATACAGGCTGGCAGTTTGGTATTAGTCAGACGACTAAAATAGATCCCTGGCACTACCTGGCCCATATGGAGTATGTTTATGCGAGGCTCAGTGAAATCATTGAGCAGGTAATACTGAGATTGCCTGGCACAATATTTCCTGGGTTTTCATTCTGGAGAGAGCCTGAATTACTTAAAAATGAAGTGAAACTCTAAATACAAATATTTCTTTTTTTTCCAGCTGGATCCTCAGACGTTGCAAAATAAGGACTGGCAAGGACAGTCATCGCCATGAATGGGGTAAGTGTTTTCAGTAACCCGGCAAAATGAGCCAACTCTGATGCTGGTTTCTGGTTCACTGCTTCCAGTTTGGAGGTTATGGAGAACATCAAGGGACAGAGAAATGTATGAGTATTTAACAGCTAAATCTCATTTGTGTCTCACTTGGAGTTGTTAAAAAAGATAACATATTAATTGCCATTTGGAAGCTTTAAAACCCACTTTCAGATAAGTGAAACCTTTATTTTACTTTCACTTTTACTGCTTTTTCTGTAACAGGCCACATAAGACCTTTTTTTTTTTTATTTAAATTTTATTGGAATTAAATTGGTGTACATTATACAGCACAGCATACTGTCATCATTTTCTGTTTTTAACATTGAAGTGAGAAAGAGATTAAAGAAAATATCAAAAATAAATTGGAAATATATATTGTGAAAGGGTTCACATAGGCAACAGTGATAATAGGGGTTTTTTTTAAAGAAAAGAAACAGTCAAACAAAAAAAAACAAAAAAATAGTTCACCTCTTGGTTTAGTTGGTAATAATATTTGGTAGGGAAAAAAGCATCAAACTACAGAGATTATTTCTTGTACCTCAACACACTTACATTTGTTACCATTACAGCCCCCAGCCTGTGTGAAAACAATGTATAATCACTTCCCTGAACATGTTCACATGGACCTGAGTTAAAACCAATATTTTAAGTGAAACGGCACTAAATATTGTTAGAACTAAAGATGGTAGAAGATAGATTTTGATTAAAATAAATAAATGACAAAGGCCTCTTATTATCCATTTACTCAAGCCAAGGTAGAAAATAAAAATAACACACAAAGTAATTAAAAACTAAAGAATGTAATAAAATCTGTAACAATAATAATTGTAAGACCAGGTTTTAATGAAAAATTGCTGTACTTTGACTCTTCAAACCAAGGCTGGATTAACAAGTAGACTCCAGAGACTCTAAAAACAGGGCAATTGCTCTCCCTCATGTACATGGTTAGATCAGATCTAACCAAAATCCACTTATAATGATTAACATGTACAGAGTCCAGAGTCTATTTGTTAAACTAATTGACTGTATGTATAGCTGTTTTCATCTAAACCTGGTGTTCTGCAGTCTGAATGCAAAAAAAATCTGTAAAGTAGTCCTTTTTTCACCGATATATAATAGTAATAGTTTCAAAAACCCTGTCAGTGTGTTGTAAACAGTGTCTGGAGTTTATGTGTTGATTTATATCATATTTGACAAGCCAAGGTTTATGGTGTTTTTGAGCCAGATCTGTTATGACAAGTTACATAAAAGATTTGCATATCTGAAAGTGACTCTTAAGCAGCCTTAAGGATTTTAATATTGTATCTAACACTTATTAACAACTGCAAGTGGTTCAAAAATGAAAACTAGAGCACGAAATATCATCATTTCTCTTTCCCTTAACTTTGCCTTTAACCTCCTAATTGGAAGCTGTGTTGTGAAGGTTAAGTGTTACCCGACATTAATAGATGGATTTGTGATTTTTTTATTTATTTATTTTTTTAAAAAAGGGACAATGTACATTAATCCACATCTAAACAAATGTAATGTATGCCGCTGTTCGACAACACACTAAAATTACAAATTCATGAATTAAAGTGAGACTATTTATCTTTTGAAACAAGTAATAACACAAAATAACACATTCTCCCTCTTACAAATCATGTTTAAGTGAGAGGCCCTAAACACACCCCTGTTTAACTAAAATAATGTAGTTAAATTGAGTACTCTCAGGAGTTTTACCATAACAGCTGTAACAGTTCTGGTTTGACCAGAAGCTTATGTAGCTTATGTTTGCAAATTTTGGACTACTATTACTGTGAAACTACCATTGATGAGCACATTTGTCAACTCTTCTACTTGTGCTTGAGTTTTACTGTTTTAGCATTCACCATTATCTTGTTAATCTCATTTGTAGCCACAGTGTCTGCTCTTCAGCAAATGTTACATATACTTTCTTAGCCTACATAAATTCCAAAATAAAAGTTTTTTTTTTACTTGTTTCAGATTGAAGTGAAGCTTTCGATGAAGTTCACCAGCAGAGAGTTCAGCCTGAAGCGAATGCCCTCTCGGAAACAGTCGGGCGTCTTTGGGTGTGAAGATCAATGTCGTAACTAAGTGAGTTGATTTTTGTATTTCATGTAACTTAATGGGTCAGTATATATATGTATATATACAGTATATATGTATATATATATGTGTGTGTATGTATATATATATAATATATATATATATATATATATATATATATATGCTCCTTTGTACAATATTTTTTTGTAAAATATTTTATATTTTGTTCTTTTAGTTTTAATTCCAGACTTCTGATTTGTCAATGAATGAAAAAGAAAAAATGACATCCTTTGTCTTTTCCTAAACTGTTTAAGTTGACCTTGATGAAAAATGTACAAGGTCAAGGAAAGAAGTGAGAGGGAATTCTGATTTAGAAAAACCTGCTGTCCCTCCTGTCCACACATATCCATCCACCTAAATCCCAATTAGTATGATAGTATGAAAATAATCGCTAAATTTAGGCAATATAAACATAATTTTCTGTTTTCATGAACAGTTCGTGTCTTTAAATGTTGCTCAGAGGAAGCACTGAAGCACCTTTCTAAAGCATTCAGAGAACTGGATCCAATCCTGGCTGCTACTTAGATACTTCCAGGTCATTTCCCTCAGTTAGGAACCTTCCTTAAAAAAATCAAAACTACATTAACTGCAGCTCAAGTCTTCTGAGAGCAAAAACTAGGACATGTGGGAAATGTGGTCTTTTGAAAAGCACTTGTACTAACAGTACCCTCTGGTGACATAGTACAGGCTGCACATATTTGTGCCATTGTCTCTTGTCTTTACTGTATTCATGTGATGAGTTAACGTTTTGGTGATAAGTCGGCCCTTTTAAACTTGTTTGTGTGTGGCTGTCTTCACCAGGCGGGAGCGCTCCAAGGTTCCCCTCATTGTGAGACAGTGTGTGGAGGAGATAGAGCGACGAGGGATGGACGAGGTTGGAATCTACAGAGTGTCTGGCGTCGCAACAGATATCCAGGCGCTGAAGGCTGCTTTTGATTCAAGTGAGTTCAGTTTTAAGACAAAAGAGAAACTTTACATGTAGACGAACTTAAAGACAGAGCTCTGCATGACTCCTACTCTATTGTTTTACAAAGCTCCCTGTGCAGCTTGTATTCTTTGGTATTTCGTGACTGTTGTCTCATCTGTCCCGTAGACAACAGGGACGTGTCTATCATGATGAGGGAGATGGACGTAAACGCCATCGCTGGAACACTGAAGCTGTATTTCCGTGAGCTGCCGGAGCCTCTTTTCACTGATGAGTTGTACCCCAACTTTGCTGGAGGCATTGGTCAGTCACCACTTCTTTTATTTTGGGATCATTTTGGGCGGTCAGGAGGGTGTGAATACAGTCGTGACAGCAGCACATTCATGTGTGCTTTTTCCTCGCAGCTCTCTCTGACAGTGTGGCCAAGGAGAGCTGCATGCTCAACCTGCTGCTGTCGCTACCAGAGCCCAATCTGGTGACCTTCCTCTTCCTGCTGGACCACCTCAAAAGGTAAAAGACTTTACAATCAATACATTATTCAAGTTATTGTTTATCAGTGGTACATCGGTGTGTTTGTGTTTTTCTTACCTGAGAAAGATTTTGTTTTATTTTTGTCATCATGTGAGTGTGATGATGGATGAGACAAATATGTTATTACTGAGTGTTGAGCAGTGATTAAAAACTGACATAAATACCTACTGTTTGTGTTGGTATCTTTAGAGTATCTGTTGGCCAAATATTATTGGTTGTGGCGCTTATCATGAATGATAACTACTAACCAGTAGTTATTTGTGGTTTGTAACGGTGTTATTAACTCTGTAACTCTGTAACTTTTAGAGTGAAATAACAAATTCTTCTTGTTGTAGATTAAAAGGGTATATTTATTCCGGGGAAATAAAATTCACACTTGCTTAGTTAATACAACCTGACGTTAAGCCCTTTACACACCAGAGGCCTGACCAATAAACGACTCAAAAAAATGCAAAAAACTTGTGAATATTTTGCCTCAAAACTATTCATACTGGCAGTGATGCATATTTGCAAAAGTTGCAACAGGTCCGCCATTGTCATGACATTGTGATGTGGCATCCATTCCATGCAGCATGATTGGTTGACGCCTTAATTTACAATGAGCAAGCTAAAATAAAAACTGAATTTGTTATTGAAAAAAAATAAAAATACTTTTTCGCTACTTAATATTCACGTTCTGTGTGAAAGTACTTGTGACAAAAACAACAGTTTGAAAACATATTCATATGCAGATTCATCTCAGGAAAAAAACACCTTTGGGGTGTAAGATGATATTTAGTCTCATATGACAGCATTTATATACTGATATGTTACCTAACGCTACTTGTCACTTGAAGGTATAGTGGTCACTGTTCTGATAAAGGTGCAGGCTAGCTTCAAAGTTTGGTCAAAATCATCTACAGTGACAGGTTTCCTTCGCTTGTTTCAGACTGAGGCGAAACGGTCACTGAAGCTTGATAGAAACATACTGTTTGGGATTTTGTGTGTATTTATGCATTAAATGTTATTGTTTGCGTTGCTCTTGCAGGGTGGCTGAAAATGAAGGCATCAACAAGATGTCTCTGCACAATCTGGCCACAGTTTTTGGCCCCACTTTGCTGCGGCCCTCAGAAAAGGACAGCAAAATCTCAAACAGCTCTCAGCCCATCTCCATGAACGACAGCTGGTCTCTAGAAGTCATGGCTCAGGTGCGATGCGTGTCACAATATTGATCGTTGCAGCAGTGATGTGGATTATGGGGTCTAATCACCTTCTCTGTGTCCGTAGGTTCAAGTCCTTCTGTACTTCCTTCAGCTGGAGAGCATTCCAACACCCGACAGCAAACGTCAAAGCCTTCTCTTCTCTACTGAAGTATAACAGGAGCATCACGCACTTCTCTGTAATTGTCCGGAGGCAGAATGTCGGCTGCTTAATGAGGTGGACGCTGCTGAGCCGCCGTGGCTGGCTGGTTTACTCTGAAGGTGGTTAATTTAGCCACTAGGTGGAACCATCAGCACATTGCAAAGTGGACACAGCCACCATGACCAAAGCCATTTCTTCTGGAGATGAGATGAGAGTGAGTGTTTTGTTGCCGCTGTGTCAGTAAAAGACAGCACTATATATGATGTACGGACAGAATATAGAAATCCTTTTTTTAATTTAATTTAAATTTCAAGAAGCATTATTTACTGTACTTTCATTTTCTACTGCCCCATTCTGTCACTGTGCACATTAGCTCCATGTTCACAGAGAGGGGGTATCTGCTGTAGCTGGATTTTGTAAGATTTATTTCAGTGGCTGGACGATGAATGAATGGTTGGATGAATGGACATTTGATTTTCATGTCTGTACCCCCCCTCCCAGAAATGTTTGTGGTTGAAAGCTCTCCTGTGCCAATGTTTCCCTGCTGATAAAGTAGAATATTTCAGTTCCCCTAATGTTTACACGCACTCTTAATTTTGTACAGAATAAAAAAGTAAGAGACTGAAAACTGTAGTTACACACAGCAACATGCAGGCATGTTGAGCGAAAGCATTTAAAGTGTTCTGGTATCTGTGCTATACATCTTGTATAGTGACCTTATTCAGTTCGCAGGTTCCTCTGGTGGCGTCCGAGCCAACTTTCATGTAGATATGAGTGCTTTTTTTTGGAAGTGGTACAGAGAAGTGAAAGCAAATCATTCCAGGAAAAGGGTGAGGCCTAATCCTTCAGCCCATGGAATGTATACTGTGCTGTGTATAATTTTAATTTCAAACTTGTCTTTTGTCCATATTTCATGTTTTTTTGTCTACATTGTGTTTTTCAGATTTGGTTTCTTCTGTGTATGTGTTGCTTCACGCATTCCTTCTCTGTAGTCTACCTATATAGGACAAAGCCACACTGCTGTAGAAACGAGAGCACCTGGAGATTATCTCAAATACCAAATGTTCACTAGTATGACCCTTGAAGCCCAGTGATTCACTCATATCCAAGTCTCCCGGCTTATTGATAGGTTTATCATCCATATGCCAAGTATTACTTACTGAAAATACTCTCTGTGCTTGCAGTATTTTTTTTCCAAATCACTACAGGTATTCAATCACTTGTTAGCACAAACTGTAACCCTAAAGGCTTGTGATTGATGTAAAATAAGCAATAACTCTTTGTGATTCTTAGGATGAGGCTAGTGGGTTGTGTATGTATGATTTCTGTAAATAAAAACTTGGTAACATTATTCTTGCCATCTGTTATTTCTTAGACTGCTGCAAAACATCTGCGACACAACTCTATTTTTATCATGTCCAAGCTCAGCAATGTTCCAGTCTTCTTTGATAAATATGCACAGTACAGAGCTCATGCTGCACTGCAAACATGGGCGGATTATGAGATAATGGGTCCCTGGGTCCGCCGTGCAGAGGGCCCCGCCACCTCTGCCTCAGGAGACAGTCTCTACATTTAGCCTCTTTTTATTGTTGTTTTGTGTCTCTTTGTAGTCACCACATATCTCTGTGGTTTGTGTCTCCTTTTGGTTGTTTTGAGTCTCTTAGTGGATGCTCTGCATCTCTACACTTGTTTTGTGTCTCTTTGTAGTTGTTTTGTGTCTTTTTGTGTGTGTGTGTGTGTGTGTTTATTTTGAATTGCTTTATAGTTGCTTTGTGTCGCTGTAGTCGTTTTTTCGTCTTTTGTGATCATTTTGAGTCTCTTAGCAGTTGCTTTGTGCCTCTTGTCATTTTGTGTCTCTTTTTGTAGTTGTTTGTGGTTATTTTGAATCACTTTATAGTTGCTTTGCATCTCTGTAGTCATTTTGATTCTTTTTGTAGTTGCTGTCTGTCACCTTGCTGTGAGTCCTTTTTGGTACATGTATTAAGGGCAGGGCTTCTGGGCCTGCACCTGGTAGACCTGTTTAGTAATCCAGCCATGTCTCCAAATATATTGTCCTATTTGTTCCTGCCCCCTGGTCCCTCTGCTGCCAGCATAACACCTGTACACAGTTGGATCTACTTTGTCTACTAGAGATGTTATGCAAATTGATTTGTGAAGGGTTGGAGAAGACAGTGATGAGCATGTAAATTAAAAACTAACCACACATTTGCTACGTCTGGACTTTTATGGTCCAGGATCCCTGGATATGTGCCCCACACGACCTGTCAGATATTTAAAATAATGCAATGGTAGATTAAAAGGTAAGTATTACATATGATTTTCCTTATTTAACAACTGCCAAAACAGAAATAAAGTTTTCACAAAAAATTGATTCATTCTTTTTTTTAGTCAAAATCTTTTTTTAATGAAAATGTTCAATATATAGCAAAATTGCAGTGCTGACAGCAGCTGGCATCAATAATTCCAAGAAACATGGATTGAGTATACATAAATAAAGGTGACAAAAACCCAACAAAAGTAAAAAAAAAACAAAAACAAAAACAAAAAAACAATACACATATACACACAATCTATATGTGTAAATTTGATATTTGATATGTGTTATTTGTCCATATAACTTTATTGTCTTACAATATTTTGGGTGTGAGGTGAATTAGAGATTACGTGAAAGATTTCTATAAACCCAAATAAAGGAATAATCCGCAGACACAAATGGTTATTTAATAAATTGGACCTTTCTTCTTCTCTAAATGAAGTTGTGTGAGGATTCTGTAGTTGAAGACAAGCTCTGCAGAATTTTGGCCTGGTGCCAGTAGTAATATGGAAACGATAATAAACGAGCCAGTGGATATTTAAACATGCTGGGGGCAGTGTCCCCCCCGTGCAGAGGGTGATGCTGAGATGATGCAACCAGAGGAGGGGGCAGAGGATCATCCGGCTGCTGCCAACAGAGAGAAGCTGACATCCGAAACCGATGCTGCTGCTGCCGTCTGAAGTTGCAGATTAGCGAACTGTTAGTGACTTCAAATGAACACCCAGTGGACATCTTTTAACGTATCAAACAGAAAAATTAGGAGAGCCTCAGGTAGGAATATTTTATCTGCTTACTGACACAGCGCTGTCTTTTGCCGGCTATGCTAACATTGTTAGCCTAACGATAGCATTAGCAACCCTAGCTTTTCCATCGCTCACTGACAGCTGAGGTGAACTAACTGATTAAAAAAGAAACGCATAAATCTACTGTAAAGTTACGTTGATGACACACACTCGCTGTGTCCGTTTCGTGTGTTTTAAATGTCTTGATAGTTATTGTTTTAACCATCTAAAGACATTTTTGTCAGTTGTCAAGGTACAAATATTCACTTGGAGCTTTACGATGGATGATTTCAAAATAAGTTAAAGTGTGTTGACATGTAGCCGCAGTGTCAATTATAATTTAATGTGCGTCATATATGTGTGTTTACCACAGTTATTGCTGAATGGAGCGGGGGTGGGGGGGTTAAAAAAAAATGCGCTTTATATTAACTGTGAACTCGTTTTGTTGACTGCATATGTATCACAAATATGAAGTTACCATTAGCAATTTTAAATCAATTCTGTGACACATTTGGGCCTACTTGAGATTAGAACTAGTCCTAATCGGCTCGAGACTACATAAAGATAATGTTAAACGAATACAAATTGAGACTTTGGCTCTCTTTACTATGAAATAGTCCGGAAAATCGAAATTATCAGTTTCACCTGGCTACAAAGCAAACCACAATACATTCTTTATATTTCTATTATACTATATCTCTGTCTAAGTTGCCCCTACTTTCACTCTACGTTGAATTATATCGCTTTATTGACGTTTTGATATAATTATTATTGTTTAAGTAAGGTGTTGTACTTACGTATTGAGCTCGATGCTCTTGTTTTGAAAGCGTATGGCCAAACAGGAAGTGAAATTGTTGAAATTCCCTGCGTGCCTGACCTTACAGCTAACTAGCTAGCTGAGTTATCTCCTTGGTTTTAAGTTACCATTTGGTCTCTAACGTGTAAGTACTGACGTATGTTCACTCTACAGAATGGGGTACTTGTCTCTATCTAAATGTTTGGTTGGTAAAGTGTGTGCTTGTGTGGTTGACTGACACAATGTTTGGGCTAACGTTAGCCGCTAATGTAGGTGTAGCCAAGAACAATGTAAATTTGCCATCCCCCTGAGAGGAGTCAACAGTGAACTGATGTTGCAGCTTGTCACTGCCTTTTGGGTGGCCTAAACGGCATAGTACTGCCGAGCTGTAGCCTCTGTGGGTGTCTTACTAAATCCTCCTCTCTCTCATACTTCTCTCTCATAATTCATTAGAATTAGTCGTTTTTTTAACCACACGTGACCCCAGATGTTTCTCAACTTTCCTGGAATAGCTTGGAAAGAGCAATATTTCACAGCCCACTCTTTAAATCAATGTCCAGGAGACTCATGAAGACTAATAGAGACCTTCCTTTGTGGCTCTGCCTTATCATTGGTTTGCTTTCAAAATAATATTTTAGGGGAAAAAAAGTCTTGGAAACTTTGCCCCCATGTGTTATTGAACAAGGGGAAAGCAAGAAATGCATTTCCAAGAGAACCTCATAAATCAGGACCAACCCCAAGCTTCACTTGATTAAATCAAATTAAGATTATTTGTTTTTTGCTGCAGTGGGCATAACAACTCTTATTGTGGCATTTAAATACAAAAAAATGGTTGCCATATGACTGAAGGCTTCATCACCAAAAAAAAGGAAAAAAAAGGTTTGTTTATCACATTTCAGGTTTGTGCATTAATCTTGAGGCATATTTATTTCGGAATTCTCAGTTTGACAGAGTCTGCTCTGTCTCAGGCAGACTGGTGCCTGCTTGTCCTTATACATACAGTCACCCTTTTAAGGTTTGCCCCTTTTTTTTACTGGAGACGCCACCACAGGAAGCTGATGTTATGGCAAGGAAGTGCCTCCCCGCAGTTAAAGCATGAATACGGGAGGAGAGCAGGGAATGCGTATTAATGAGTTACTAGACCACTGCTACCCCCACATCCTTCCCTGCCCAGACTGTTTCTTCTGCGTCTTCTGTCTCAGTCTTGTGCTTTGTTCAGCTGTTTGTTTGTAAAGGAAACACTACACACAGTTGGTCCGTTGGTCAGCTTTGTTAGGTCCATTGCATTCATTAATGCTGAAATCAAATACTGTAGCTCCATTTAATTTGAGTCAGGATAAGTGTAATTGGCTTCTGACCTGTTAAGGAGCAGCTTCCATTCTGCAGCAAGGAGCACGTCATTGCTATATTGAGTCGAGGTGTAAATAATTTGGTTGACAGCCTCTCACTGCATAGATAACGATGGACTATTATGTTTAATAGGCAAAATAATATTGTGGTTACTTATATTTTGTAGATTCTTAATATCAGCCCTGCAATCATTCTTCCTCTTCAGAAGATTTATGCAGTTGGCTAATATTTGAGACAATGTCTGCTAGTGGCAAAGAAACCTGATGGACTCTGACCTTTTCATTTCAGTGTTGTTTATTAAAGATTTAAGCTTTATTTAAACAAGAGCGCACAAACAGTCAGCCCAGTAATATGAAGTTGCCAAGAAAGTAGTTTTCAGTATCACAGAAACAGCATTGTTTTCGATGCAGTGCGATTCATTACAGATGTTGGTGTGAGAAAAGCGACTATTTAGGCTACACTTGCCAAACTGAACCAAGTGAGTCTAATAAGCCACTGTGTACAAATGAATGGTGTTTATTTGAATGATCTTTTTAAGAGCTCCTAAAATGGCGCACAGACAAACCTTTTTGCAATATTTTTGCAGAGCTAGAGAGTGACAGAAAAGGCAGCCGCCTCTGCCCCATTTAGCTGCACTTTCAGTCCCCAGCCTCCGCTCCCATGTCTATTGAGATCCAATGAAAAGGGCTGCACATTAGCTAGCAGCTCTCTGTTTCAGACATCTGCTTTGACACACATTCAGCTATTCAGAAAACTGGCTGGTTGTTGAGCGCACATGTCAGTGCTCAGGGAAAACGCCCTGCCAAACGTATGTGTTATGGATAAATACTTGCATACACATGCAAGCAGTACAGAGTTGGGTGAGCTGAAAAACAGATAAGGCTGAGAAGTGATATATAGAAAGGTCATGATATATTCTATGACAAATTGAGTCCCATTATTGTCCTGTATCTTATGCACTTGGCGGTATGAGTTCAGCAGCTGCTGATACACATTTTGAATTTTCTTTGCATCTTTGTACCCAAATGATTTGTTTTTAAGAAAACAGTAAGAGGACATGCACAGCAGGACTGATGAAATGCTGGCAATGGCAGACTGAAAGACAACAAAAGGCTTCCCAGACAATTATTTATAGCTTCACTGCATGTATAATTTAAAATAACCTGTCAACCTATAAAGTCTAGGCGGGGATAACATGCAGTGAGAGCTGTACAGACATGGGAAAATGCATGTTCTCAGAGTAACTTTCCAAATAAGGTGAAGCCTTTGGGGATTTACAAAAAGAAGTGGCTTAAATGGATAGTTGAGATTTTTTGAAGTGGGGTTGTTTGAGGTACTTATCCATAGTCACTGTAATACCTACAGTAGATGTCAGTTGGCATGCCCTCAGTTTGGAGAAGCCGGCTTTAGTCTGACACAGAAGCTAAGCAATGTAATGGTGTGAATGGGGTTTCTACTAAACCATATTTCAGCCACCTAAAAAAGTTCCACCTAAAAAAGCACATAACAGATTAAGTGAATGCTATATGGAGAATATTTCCACCACTATACCTTTCCGTCAGACAGCCTTTTCTGGTCAAGGAGCTGTTAATTGTTAAACTTCCACATCTATCGTCTCATCAAAGCCATCAGACTCTGTTGGAAAAAAAACAGTATTTTTGGCTAAATGAACATTGGAGCTTCTAGTCTGCAGCTGCTTCCATCAGTTAGTTTGTGTTATTGCGTGACTTTGGATCCAAACTATCGAACCAAACCACTTAAAATGTCAGAATCACAGAGAGTCTCTTTACCCCTGGTATTAATACGCATTTTGGTGATCCGAACACAAGTAGACAGCCAAGACACATCGCTGCTCTCACTTGTGCTTATCATGCGTCTCCAGCTGACCACTTGTGTTTGTTTTTTTTACTTCCCCGCACATAGATTTTAAATCCACACTTGTGAGAGCTTCTCTGTAGCATGTGTGCTCATCATGTTAGTAGTTGTGATGGTACAGCTGGAGATGTCGCCGTCAGCAGAATTCAACACGTCTCCATGAGTTATAAAGCATTAGCGAACTGTCACCAAAACAACTGCCACATCCTGCACTGATAATGTAGTCCTTTTCATGGATGCATCAGGACGCTTTATCATTTTACACAACAAAAGATAAGAATTTCGGTCCCAGAACTCCTCTGCTTGTGGTCTGAGTGATTGAATCAGGATGTGTCTTGGTGATCATTTACACTTGTATTTAGCGCTGTCCATTTGTGATCTTAACACCCAAAGTGCATGTTAATACAAGGGGTCAGCAGATTATCGGCCTGGCCAAACACTGGGGCCAATATTTAGCATTTTGCTGATTGTATGTATCCGCATTTTATTTTAATGGTCCCCAATGAAATATAAAAGTGCAAAGAAAGTGTCAGCATGGATGTAACTCTGTAAAACATCAGGGAGCTATTTTTATCTATTCATTTTTTAATTAAAATTTTCACTTGACTTTTTTTTTCCCAAGTTGCGGGAACTTTCTGTTTATGATGTTGAACATTTCAGTTTTGATTAAACATCTGCTAAAGGTGTTTAAACAACGTTTTGTGTTGGAGTTTGTTATATTCAATTCTAAATATTGACAGAAAGGTTTTCATTTTCACTGTTAATGCATATCGGTTTAAATATTGATTGTCGCTCCCTTTAACTACTGTTAATCTGTATCGGTATCAGCCCTGAAAAAACAATATCAGTCCCCCCCTAATTAACAGGACAATAGTAAGACAAAAAGCAGTAGACCAGTAGCTCCTATGTTTAGCGATGTTAAGTCACTGTTTTTCTCAATGGATTCTGGGTTTGAAGAAAGGAAAGGCCTCCCTGTTGGAAATGGCCATCTGACTGAAGGGTAAAGCAGTAAAAAAAATCTCTAAATATACAATGTACACTTAAACTGACATTTTTTTGTTTTAGATGGGACCTTTTTTTAGGTGGCTGAAGTGCGTTTTATTGCTGACCTCATTCACAGCACTACATTGCTTTGCTGCTGTGCTGGACTCCAGCTGCTTCTCTCAACACTGGGCATGCTACCTGACATCTACTGTAGGTAATACACTGACTTTGGATAATCTGAACAATCCATTTAACTCAGCAAAAGACACTGACGGGGAAAGATAAACTTAGAGTTGATATTCTGATCGTGAACGGCCTACAGGGTTGTAGATGTAAACATAATATGCTGTATTATGGAAGTAGAGTTTGTATTGTAACCATGAGCTTGCAGTACAGGTCTGTTTAAAATCTACCTCTGCGCCACAGAAGCCACAGAGCTGCTGAGTCGAACCAGCTGACACACATTATTTGCCATTTCCTCCGTATGAGGCAGGGAAGATTGTTTTTGTTTGCTTGCAGCACTCTCTGAACTTACACATAACTGTCTGTCTTCTGATGGTATGTGACATTCATTTACCATAAACAACAGTAAACATGTTATTTTGGATAAACATTTCTAGTGCTGCAACTTGAAAAATACATATTTTTATCTTTAAGTCCAATCAAACTCCTCATAAGTCTTCCTAAAGGCTAGGGCGGTATGTTTTTGTGGTTTGGTCACATGAATAAGGTGTTGCTAAACACTTCTCAGCATCTACGTCATTGGAGGTCAAGGTTAACCCGACAGAAATAATAAGCCAAAGAGAAAAAAATGAAAAACTTTGAGGACTCTAAGTGTGCTTGGAGCGAGGACTCTGTGCAGGATGACAGATTCAAAGTAACATCTGTACCAAGGCAACACAGCTGAAATCTATTAGAAAAGTATTTGTTTTTGAATAAAGTGCAGTTGTGGTTTAGCAGCAGGTTATTTTGGATACTCTTGAAGTATCAGGAAAGAGACAGTTGACAATATGTGGTTCAGACTGGAGCTGCTGTGTACAGATCTCCCCCCGCTCTTGCTGTATCAGATGGTAAATATTGTTTTATTTTTGTACTGTGTATTTGTTTAATTAAATTCAAGGAAAGGTTCAAGTCCGTGAATTGTCTAAACATTTTTGCTTCCACCACAATGCATCGGTCAGCTTCTCACAGTGTTCTATTTAAAAGCCTGATTTTCTGCTGATATTTGATCACATGTATTTCTATAACAACAAACTTCTGCTTAGAAAAAGAAAAGAGAACTGACTCCTGTAGTAGCTGGGTTTTCTATGTGGAACCCCAATTCCATTAAAGCTGGAACTCTGAGTAAACTGTGAATAAATACAGAATGCAATGATTTTAAATTATCTTATGTTCAAACTTATGAATTTATTGTTTTTTTGTAAATATACACTCATTCTGTATTTAAGGGCTGCAGCATGTGTCAAAAAAGTAGGGACGGGGTGTATGAACTACTGTGTTACATCACCTTTTCTTTTAATAACACTCAAAGTGTTAAGGAATTGAGGACGCTAGTTGTTTTTAAAAGCGAAATTCTTTCCCCTTCTTGCTTTATATATGACTTCTGTTACTCAGTAGCACAAGGTCTCTACTTCATAATATGACTCACATTTTTGATGGGAGTCGGACCTGGACTGCAGGCAGGCCAGGCTAGTACCTGCACTCTTTTAGGAAGCCACGCAGTTAGAACACATGCAGAATGTGGCTTGACATTGTCTTGCTGCAATAAACAGGGATGTCCATGAAAAACATGTCTGGATGGCAGCATATGTTGCTCCAAAACCTGTATGTATCTGTATGTATTTTGCAGTGCCTTCACAGATGTGTAAATTACTCATGATGTCATGGGCACTAAGACACCCCCAGGTGCTGGCTTTTTAAGTTTGTGCTGGTAACAATCTTGATGGTTCTCTCCTCTTTAGCCCGGAGGACAAAACGTCAAGTTTTTCAAAAGAAAAAATTAAATGCGGATGCATCAGACCACCGCACAATTTTCCAGTTTGTGTCAGTCCTTCTCAGATGAGCTCAGGCCTAGAGAAGTCGGCTGTTTTTCTGGATGTTGTTGATAAATTACTTTCAGTTTGCATGGTTGAGTCTTAACTAGGTAGAGCTGATACCAAAATTAGTAGTTAATGAGACAGATTACAGATATTTGGAACCAATATGCACTTACAGTAGAAATGAAAAATCTTTCTGTCAGTATTTAGAATTTTGAATATAACAAATTCTAACACAAAACTTTAATTTAAATGCCTTTAGCAAAGGTCTAATCAAAACTGAAATTTTCAACATCATGCACAACACCTTCCCTGTAACCTTTTTTTTTCTTATAAAGTCAAGTGAAAATTTTAATAAAAATGAATAAATAAAATAGGCTCCCTGAGGTTTTACAAAGTAAAAGTTCCTCTCATGTTGACACTTTCTTGGCTCTTTTTAATTAATCAATTTGATTAGCGATCATTAAAATAAAATGTTGATACAGATAATCAGCAAAATGCAAAATATCAGCCCCAATAATTGGTCAAGCTAATAATCTCTTGACCCCTAGTTTACCGACATGGTTTTCCAGAGTGTTCCCGAGCCCATGTAGTAATATACTGTATACAATCATGTCAGTTTTTAATGCAGTGCAGCAGGGGTCAAAGGTTAAGTTACGACTGTTCAGTTATGGTGTTTATGCCTTGTCCCTTAGTTGCAGAGATTTTTCAGATTCTCTAAATCTTTTGATGATGTTATGGAGTGTAAATGGTGAAATCCCCAAAATCCTGCAATTGTGAGTTGAGAAATGCTTTTAAACTGTTAGACTATTTGCAGTTTTTCACCAAGTGTGAACCTCACACCGTCCTTGCTTTTAAACAGCTGAGCCTTTTGAGGATGCCCCTTTTATGCCCAGTAATGATACTTCAATCTGTTACCAGTTAAACTCTTTACTGAAATATTCCAAGCAGGGTTTTTTAGCATTTCCAGTCACTTATTGCCCATATCCCAATTTTTTTGTAATGTCAAAAACAATAAATATTTATCAGTTTGAACATTGAATATCTTTTCTTTATGCTGTAATCAATTGAATATAGGTCAAAATAATTTGCAAATCATTGCATTCTGTTTTTACTTACGCTTTACACAGTGTCCAAACTTTTTTGGAATTGGGCTTGTACAATAAATAACTTCAGCTCACATTTTCCTCTCAAGAGCTGTAACGCAAAAACTCCAAGACATCCAAATCTGTGCTAAAGTACTTACCCTTTGTCTCCAGCTGTGTCCCAAATCACTTTTCTTGCTATCATGGCTTCAAGTCAGGTTCTCTTCAGACGCAGCATGTGAGCAATACTGAATAAAGCCTCTTGTGTTTTATACAAGCTTTTGTGATTTGGTTACAGCTAGTTTCAGCTCCTTGTTCACTTCCAAATGAACATTTTTTATAGGCAAACATTGCAACTGATAACTGGTTGGTTTTAACACTTGCTGCTAATTCAAGACACATTTTGCAACAATGCAAAAAAAACAAATTATGCTCAAGAATGTTCCCCCATTAAACTGCTGTTAGGAATCCTTTCAGTGTTGTCAAGTTGTTTAAATAGAACAGCGCTAATTGTGAACTGGTGTGAGTTGCACGAACAAGGCACTAAATGATTTCTTGGCAGTGCAAGATGATATTGAGTGCATCAGACCGGTTGCCCAGTAACAGACTAACGGACTCACATTTTTGCCTCACAAAATATGACGGCAGTTGAGTTGGTCTCACTTTGATCTGTAGAGGAATCCTTTTTTGGCTCTGCTGACTTTTCTACTCAACACGAGAAAAACTGTCTTGCCCATGTTTGTCTGTTCTAAAGAGAGGAGTGAAGTACAGCAGCAGCCACCCCCACACAGATTAAACTCTTTATCAGTGTGATCGTTGTTGCAGCTGACAAGCAACTGAAACTCTGCACTGACTGAACTATTGGAAACACACGAGAGCCATCTAGTGGAGACACTGGTTGGAATTTGTAAGCCTCTATTTCAGTCTGTCTTAGATTCCTGTATTTGGTGTGGTCCCTTACAGCTGTCTAACGGCTACAAGGATTCAGATTGCCACACAAGTGTCCATGCATCTGGGGTCAGTATAAATTAACATTTTTACACTACAAAATCAGGAATAAATCATCATAGGGATTGGGAGAGCAAGCAAAATTATCCACTACCTCCCAAAGTTATTCAGTGTGGTCTCAGTGTTTTCTCATGTTAAGGGAATTACTCTGTGGAAAGAATTCCTCTTCCATGGAAAACTGGAGCTATCACTCTGCGCTCTGACATACATTACCTTTCTCCTCCCTCCTTTGCACACAGATTGAGCTGTAGATGTATCGGCAGCAGAGAGCTCAGTATGAAGAAGTCGGTCCGGCCAGCGGTGAGTAAGGTGAGCGGGGATCGAGGGAAGGCAGAGGCCACGGCTACTGCTGGGACCGGAAAGCCTGCAGCCAAAACCGCCACCACTGCACCTCTGTCTAAAGTAAGAGTCATCTAATCATGGGATGGACCAAATGCTGCATTGAATTTGATTTTCTTATCAAAGTCAATGTTTGTGCTTTCAGGTGAAAAGCAATGATGATCTTTTAGCAGCTATGGCCGGAGGGAATCCTGCATCAAGTAATGCTGTCAGCAAGACCAAGAGGACCGCCTCTATTGGGACTACTGCGAGCAGTCTAGATAGCAAGCCAAAGACAACATCAGGTATATCAAATATTCCATTGCTACATATGTCATATGTAGCAATGTTCATTATGTTTCCCACATAATTAAAGTCTATGTGTGGCGGTAGCTTACGGGGGTGTCACAGGGGCGCTGCGTGTGTTTCCCCGTGGTATCCATTAGAGATGTGTCCCCTCTCTAAATTTGGAGGATTTTGCAGGTCTTGACCATAAACGCAGAGCAGATTGAGCTCTCTATGAGTCAATGTTTCCCCTCAGCAACAGTTTATGATTTGCGAGATGGATAATTGATCTGTCATTCCAATCAGAGCTGATCAGGTTAATGCATGAGATGAGGAGCTGCTGTGAATGTATGTAATCTTTTAGACCCAGAAGAAAGAACAGTTAAATTTCACTTTAAATGCGCCTGATGTTCCACTGCTCCATCTGTGCCCAGAGTGTGTTCTGTGCTCTGAGATTACAGTGTTTTATTTTTTTCCCCCCCTGTTAATGTTTTTTTTGGGGACATTTTTTTCCTTATCTGCTCTGAAGGTCCAAGAAAAGAGGGATGTCACATGTTGAGAAGGCTTCTTATAATTTGTGACATTGGATTTCAAAGATCAAATGGATATTGGATTGAAATTACTATTTGTACAGTCTGTTGGGGCATGCTTTGTGATTGGCCTGCAATGAAATTCGACTTGATTAATCTGTAATGCACTTTGGGTTGCCTTTGGGTATGAAATGTGCCACATAAATGAATTTGCCTGTCCTTGCCTTTGCCTATAAATAGCTAAATGGTTAATAAATTTCAACAGTGCTCTTCAATCGTGGCGGGCCGCCACACATAAATGAATCTGTGGTAAAACCCTGTATGAATTTTATCTGTTGTAAGTTTCACTGGAAATGTAAGATGACGTTTTTCTTTCTTACCAGGTACTTCATCCAAGCGTACGACATCTTCGATTTCCAAGGAGCCAAATTCCTCACGAGACCGTCTGCGAACATCCAGGACCTCAGCCAATAAGAAACAGTTGGTGTCAGGGACTGCAGTGGGGGATGTAGCCTCAGGGAAGCGCTCTCGCAGCCAGATTCCGGCTGAGTCCGACAGCCGTATGAGCAAGTCTAAATCAGACGGCCAGATCAGTGATAAGGTGGCTCTGGAGACCAAAGTGAAAGACCTGTTGGGTTTGGCTAAAAGCAAAGATGTGGAGATCCTCCGCCTTCGCAGTGAGCTGAGGGACATGAGGGCGCAGCTCGGCTTAGGAGGGAAGGAGGCACCACAACAGGAGGAAGCTGGGGAGGAAGAGAAGCCCCAGGTTTCAGCCATCACAGCAGCTGATGTGGAGTCCACGCTCATTCTCTTACAAGAGCAGAACCAGGCCATCAGAGAGGAGCTCAACCTGCTGAAGAGTGAGAACAGAATGCTGAAAGACCGCCTTAATGCGCTTGGCTTCTCTCTGGAGCAGAGGCTGGACGCATCCGACAAGCTGTTCACCTACGCCTCCCTGAGCCCGGACCTGGCAGCAGGCAGCGGGCAGAGCGACGGTGGAGGAACAGGTACGATGACATCCTCAGTGGAAGGCTCCGCCCCTGGCTCTTTGGAGGATCTGCTCACAGGACACCAGCACGGAGGCTCAGCGGACAACCTCGACAGTGAATCTAGTGAAGTCTATCAGGCTGTGACCTCCAGTGATGACGCCCTGGACGCCCCCTCTGGAGCTTCGTCGTCATCTGAGTCAGAGTGTGCGCCCAGCAGGGAGCACTCACGGAGGGGCAGCAGCGGCAATGCCAGCGAGGTGTCAGTGGCCTGTCTGACGGAGCGCATCCACCAGATGGAGGAGAACCAGCACAGCACTGCCGAGGAGCTCCAGGCCACATTACAGGAGCTGGCCGACCTGCAGCAAATCACCCAGGAGCTGAACGGAGAGAACGAGCGGCTAGGTGAAGAGAAGGTGATCCTCATGGACTCGCTGTGCCAACAGAGCGACAAGCTAGAGCTGTATGGTCGCCAGATCGAGTACCTGCGCTCTCTGCTGGATGAACACCACATATCGTATGGACTAGAGGAGGACATCAAGAGTGGCCGCTATATGGAGCTGGAGCAGCGCTATGCAGAACTGGCAGATAACGCCCGCTTTGAGAGGGAGCAGCTGCTGGGGGTTCAACAACACCTGTCCAACACGCTGAAGATGGCCGAGCAGGACAACGCCGAGGCCCAGGAGATGATCGGAGCGCTGAAGGAGAGGAACCACCAGATGGAGCGAATCATGGAGTCAGAGAGACAGGGCCGAGCCGCCATGGGGGCCGCGCTTGAAGAGTACAAGGTGGCAGTGAGCAATGACCAGGCGGAGCTGAGCCGCTGCAGAGCACAGCTGGACCAGGAGAGGCAGAGGGTGGCCGAGCTGTACTCTCTTCACACGGCAGGGGACAAAAATGACATCTGCCAACTGCTGGAAGGAGTACGTCTGGGGAAAGAAGAGGCCGAGGCCAAGGCGGCGAAGTTGCAGGAGGAGCTGGAACAAGCCCACACTGAACTCACGCGGCTGCAGGAGACTTTTAGTAAGGTTAGTAAAAAAAACAACATAGACAGGTAAAGACATCAATTTCCTGACGCTGTAAGATGCTCAGGGTTCACACAAAGTGCTGGAGGTGCTTGAAGTCCTTGAATTTGGCACTCAAAAATTTCAGACTTTTTTTTAACCTGGTCCTTGTATAAAATTAAGAGGAGAACAGAATGTAATTTTATGAAAAAACTTACTGGAAAATTTTTAAAACTAGGACGTGGGAATGGTCGTGCTTGCAGTTATTTTCTAATTTCGTATGAGCTAAGAAAGATCGGAGCACTAACGTGCTGGTAAATGCAAATTTGTCTAGAAATTTTGTCGTTGAAGACATAAATTATATCAACAAAGAGGATTCACAACTGTTTGAAATGCTTTTGAGAACTTGTGAGTTAGAGCAGGAAGAAATGGTCAAGTAATCGATGCACCGCGCTCTGCTCTGAACATTTTCCTGCTTTTTTGTCCTCTACCAATTACATGCTTAAATAAAAATAAGTACATTTTAGGCTCCGGTAGCATACGTTAAATACGACAAATATTTTTGTCCTTGAAAATAAAAATTAGCCCATGCAAAGTCCTTGAATTTGACTCCCCCCTTTCTGTTTGATGCTAAATTGATGCGTTTGACCTAAATGAAACTTAAATCTAGGGAAGAACTCTGATGAGAGTTTTTGGGTCACCAAAATGAGTTCCTCTTTATTGTTTATGGAGCGGAGCCTGATTGGACCTTGAAAATGTAAAAAATTCTACAGTCAGGTCACCAGAGTCTACCTTTAGCAGGGAATGTTACACAGTCCTTGTAACTACCTCACCAACATAACACCAGGAAAAGGATAAATGTCTAGATGCGTATTTAACACACTTACCGTGCACAAATACATCCCCATAAATCACTGCATGACACCGTTGGAGCTTTGTTGCACATTAGTCAGCTAATGACTTCATGGCTTATTAATGAAATAAAGGACACCCCTCTTCCTGTGTGTGCAGCTGGACAGGGAATACAGAGACTTCCAGGAGCAGGTGCAGCAGCAGATGGCCGAGCAGGACCGCGTCCTGGAGAAGCAGCGCGTGGAGCTGCAGGAGAAAGAGACCGAGATCGCAGACATGAAGGAAACCATCTTTGAGCTGGAGGATGAGGTGGAGCAGCACCGAGCTCTCAAACTCCACGACAACCTCATCATCACAGACCTGGAGAGTGAGTGGGCTGGACACACAAAACAGCGTAAACTGGTTGTAATGAACCAACCTTGAGTGGCTAGTAGTAGCCGTGTATACAATCATGTTTATTCAAGTAGGCAGCCAGTGATCATTTAAATATCCTGTTGTGTGAAACCAAAACAACATCTATTAAAATAGCTGTTATGACAATTTATCATGTTCCATATCTCAAAGTTCTTGATTGTGCAAGTGCTTATCAATCATGCTCCAACTGTGAATCCTCTGACTAACAATAGACAGATGTGAGGTATTGAGTCAGACCAACATGTATTTATTTTCTATTTCAGACTCTGTGAAGAAGCTGCAGGACCAGAAGCACGACATGGAGAGAGAGATTAAGATTCTTCACCGCAGACTGAGGGTAAGAGTGTTGCATTGGGACACTGGGCTATCTGAGGGCCACGGCAGACTGGGGTCAAATAAGCGTTTTGTCTCAAGTTAGTTAGTTAGTTTTTATTTCTGTGTCATGCCATTTCTGGTCCATCCAACATGGGATTACATGACACCATGACAGTTCAAAGCAGTTTTACAGATAACAGCAAAACATTTTTTTTTCTACAAATCTACAGTTTATCTTGATCAAAGGTTTACTTTCTCTTCTCCCATGCTTTGTCCAGATAACGAGCTAATCTAAATGTTGCATATGTAAATAATAAACTGAATCTTTGTGCATTATCCTTACCTACAAAATCAATATCTGTTTTTATGTCACTAAACAAAAATTTGCGTAGATCCACATAAAAAGGGCAGTAGAAAACAAAATATCAGCCAAACAACACACACGATAAATGGCCTGGATCAAGGCATTTCTTCTTTTAAATTCATACACAGTCTAGTTTCAACTATCATCACTAGAGCTGTTTTCCAGAGAATCAGGTCCGGACACAGTCCTGAGTTTCTCTTTCACACAGCAGCAGATGATCTGTGTCAGACATGTCCTCGCCTTTCAGAAACACTGTTTGGTTTAGTCGAGGGATGGCACATGGGTAGAGTATCCAAGAAGTAGGACTATACTGTTGTCACATACGTGGTTTGTTATTTGGTCGTAAATAACAGTCACTTGCCATTCCTTTAATTTTTCTTAAGATGTCGGCTTCAGCCCTTATCTAAAGAAGTTCCTGAATGTAATTATCTCTCCACTTGGACATTTTTGTTGCTGTCTTTTTGTGAATGACCCTTCTTCTTCACCCTCTGATGTTTTTTTTCTTCAGTTTTCCTCTAGCCAAATGTTATTCAGCGCCTACTCGTTCTGTGAATTCTCTGGACAATAACTAGCTCTATTCACACTTGGGCTCAACCGGACATTACATCAACTTTGTACTATGAATCTGGCAGTATGAAGTCCGTTTCATGCCTAATCCAACTGATATGAACATATGCGTTCTCCGTACAGTTCCTCTGGGTATTGTCTGGCATGTGTGAAAGGAGGTTTAGGAGACAGAAAGACAGTACACCAAACTGCAGAAAGTTTAGGCCAGTACCTCTCTGCCATTGGATTCCCAAGGCAATGTAGTTTATATCTTTATGATCATTGAGTAAGAATACTTCATTACTGTCAACAGCAATTTTTAAACCACTTTAAACCACTTTAAAGCTGCATCAATAAAAATGTCTATATTAACAATAGATAAAGGTAGAATTTGTAATGTGAACTGTGTCGCATGTAATGACGAATCCACTTAGAATTTGCAGTTCTCAGCTCAGCGGAGCTTTCTGGCATCAGTCAGCTCATTGTTTTAGTTTTACAACTTTACTGTTTTAATTATCATCAATGCTGTCTCCAGACACAGCAGGCAGCTGTTTCACCGAAAATGTTCTGGTAAACACACTGCACCAAACAACAGACAAAGATGACAACTAGCTGGTGAACATAGAGGAGCATTTGGCAGTTACTTAGCCATGTATGCGTGTCAGGAGTTAGTAGAAAAAGCAGAGCTAAAAGGAGAAGGAACGTTTGACCTACATTCATCAAGTGGCCAGAAACACAACTCTAAATGAACGCTTATATTCCCCTGTGTCTGGTTCAGGGTGTGTAGATAAGTAATTGTTAACACATTTATTTTATCAATTTTTGTAACCCTAAGGGGCCAAAAAATCATTTACACTGCTTTAATGATCCATTATAAATGTATCATTTAGCCAGAATAATGTTTCACTGTCTGCTGTTGTCTTGCTGTGTGTCTGTGTGTTTTTGTGTTTGCGTGCGTGCAGGAAGAGTCGATGGAGTGGCGTCAGTTCCAGGCTGATCTGCAGACAGCTGTTGTCATTGCTAATGACATCAAGTCCGAAGCACAGGAGGAGATCGGAGACCTGCGGCGCCGGCTGCAGGAAACTCAGGAGAAGAACGAGAAGCTGTGCAAGGAGCTGGACGAGGTCAAGAGCCGCAAGTAAGACCCAGAGAGAGACGTTTGGAAGAGCTCCAGCGGTCACGCTGACATTGTCTGTCTTATGCTTGTAAACAAAACATGGGAAAATTTAACTTTGCTTATTTGATTATGACTCAGGGAGCCAAGTAGCAGAGTTTGAAGTCATTTATTAATGATGAATACCAAAGTTGAAAAATGCCTTTACAGAATAAATAATTTATTTTTAATTGTAATTTATTTGCTTCTAGAAGATGATATAATTTCCTGAATAATCACGATGAAGAAATTGTCAGCTTGTGATCTCTGAGTGTCCAAACTGATTAAGGTACTCTTTGTTTCCCAGGCAGGATGAGGAGCGAGGCAGAGTGTATAACTACATGAATGCGGTGGAGAGGGACCTGGCTGCCCTCAGACAGGGGATGGGTCTCAGCCGGCGATCCTCCACCTCCTCAGAGCCCTCGCCCACCGTCAAAACACTCATCAAGAGCTTTGACAGTGCCTCACAAGGTACCATGCAATCATAAAATGCTCCACTTTCTTTTACTTTCGTATGTTGCTGCTGGTATTAATAATCACATAACATCAAGAGTGTATTGTTTTGTGCATCTAAACTGAGCTGTATGAGTTGGTTCCTTTTCACTCTTCCCTTAGGTCCACCTTCCAATGGAAGTGCCACTGTGACTCCAACAGCTTCAGCTGCCCCACTGCCACGCACCCCCCTCAGCCCCAGTCCCATGAAGACGCCTCCAGCAGCTGCTGTTTCACCCATACAGGTACGGGAGGAAACACTTTGACCTTAGAATCTCACACCTTTTAGGGGTTAGATGGGTGTGTTATTGACCACAATGTGAAATGAACTTTAAGGCTTCACCAGACCGCATTAAAAAACAAAGACGGCAAATTGGTGATCATGAAAATTTAATGTCAACAACCAACGTGACTTTAAAATACTAAATAATAAAGTAATAAAAAGAAATTGTAAGAGAAAGAGTGACTTTATACAAGGTTTTGGTTTGGAACAATAACCACAAAGTTCTTCCACACCTGAAAGTCTGATTGACAGGTGTACCAGATCAAAAGCTTAATTTGGTCTGAGGACCATGTAGGTAATTTCAGTGAGATCAAAGCTAAAAAAAAGACGTTATTTTATTTCTAGAGTTATAGTAGGATTCTAGTAAACAAAGCTTTCCCTACGTAAACTGTTAATATGAAACACTGCGTATGTGAACAGCCATACTCTTACTGTCCTGTGAAAACCATATATCTGTTTTTAATGAGCTCAGAAAAACAAGTCTTTACAGTTTTTAGCATTTTTAGCAAGATTTTTATTTATTTTTTAAATCCAATTCATTTTTAATTTTCTTAGTTTAATATGTGAAGGAGCGCTTAGTACTTCAGTTTATCTGAAAGCTGCAAACTCAATCTATGTGGAGATACTTTGTTGTCTCTGGACGACACTTTGTTTTGCTATTAAGAGAATTTTTATTTATACATTTTAGGTTGTATTGTTTTTAATTAAGACCACTCACAGGATTTGTAATACAGAAAGTTGTAATTTTTTTCTGTTGCAGAGACACTCCATAAGTGGCTCTATGTCAGCAGCCAAGCCGCTCTCCTCCCTGAGTGACAAGAGGCCCAGCTACACAGACATCACCATGCCAGGTGAGGCAGCTGTAAATACTCTCCATATGCTGCATAAGTAATAACAGCTTCTCAGTTTCAGAAATGTTTCACTCAGAAATGTCAAATATGGGTCACACATAGTAATAGTCCTGCGTCATCTGCTGCTACTCTATTATAGTAAACTAATGATTAACAGGACCGGACCTCCCCTCTTTCATGAGAAATAACATGAAAGTGTTTCCCCAGAGGCTTGGAGGTCTGAGTTAGCAGGTCTGCTGTATGTTGACATCATGTTTTAGTTAATCAAAACACCAGAGCGGATGATAAGAGGGAAATGACGAGGCACCACGTACTACAGAATTTCCATTAGTTTGTTCTCACCAGCACTGAGCTCAAGTGTTTTATGTGAACGTGCGGACTGGGCCATATCCTCCAGTGTTCCATTTTTGTTTCTCTGATTTATGGTTTTCCTGCGCAGCAAGGCGGCCTCGTGCGTCGGTATTCCCTGAACTCAGAGGGGCTGGAATGTGGCTCTTTGCTGACCTTGTCTTTTAATTTCAGTGTCCCTTATAGAAACACTCTTACTGTATGTGATGTAAATACTGTGATGTGTCCACAGCTGAGCACCTTCTCAGGGGAACCTCGGCCAGCCGACCGCCATCTGTCCTCCAGAGGGTCTCCAACATGGATTCCACCAAGGCAATCTCAGGTTAGAGATGTTAGCAACGTTATCGAATCATGTTATGAACTAACTCAGTCATTAGTTACCATAATAGTCTACGATTGCTTCCCCCGTCCTGAGCAGTGTCCCGTCGGAGCAGTGAGGAGATAAAGAGGGACATGTCAGCTCCAGACTCCGCCTCAACCTCTCTGATGGCTATGAGTGCTGCTTCCTCGCCACTCTCCCTGTCCTCCTCTTCCCCCACCGCCTCCATCACCCCCACAGCACGCAGCCGTCTAAGGTACCTTCTTCTTCTTCACTGACTCTCCTGTGCTGATATGGTCTTACTGGGTTGCCGGTAATCCACTAAATGTTCTCACAAATGCCCATTTAAAGTCTTGTTTTCATTCTGGTCAGCGATTTTAATCCGTCAGTTGACCGTGTGACATCACCGCTTCATACTTAAGCTGTCATTGGTGTCCTGATAAAACATGTAGCACATGACAGCTTCCCTAGCTCACTAAGCTAACATGCTAACCACACAAGCTGTTGGCCTTACTAACATAGTAAATCTGCTGTGTATGTGCTACAGAGAGGAGAGGAAGGACCCGCTGTCGGCACTGGCCAGAGAGTACGGAGGCTCCAAGAGAAACGCTCTGCTGAAGTGGTGCCAGAAGAAGACTGAGGGTTATCAGGTGGGTCACTGGAAGGTACACAGATGTGATCCCACTTGTCCACATGTCTGTAACTCTTCACCAGTGTCTTGAAAAGTAGCTGGCACTAAATAACAAGCACAGTTAAAGGAGAACTCCACTAAAGCTACTAAAGTACTGCTGCTAATATAAAAAAGGATTGCATGAAATCTTTTGCAGCTCCAGAGAGAGCTGTGTGAAATCTGATAAATTGGGTCTCTTGAGTCAGTGTTATTGGATCAGAAGATTTCAAGTGTCATAGTGGCTGTTTCAGTATACCATAGTTGCTAGGCAACTTATTCTGCAAGGAGTCTCAGTTTTGACTCGTGTTCCAGCTCCATTTTGTAAAATCCAAGTACTCATGTGAGGCAGTAAAAAGCTTTATTTTTAAATACCAAAAAAAAAAAGCAGACAAAGTCCTTCCACAATCACATCTTGTCTGGTCCACTATCGGCTTGATGTTCTGTTTTTATCTCGCATAGAGCGGTACAATACATTTCTACAGGATGAAGCACAGTGAAAAATTTTAATTGATCCACACCTATGCAGACTTTTTGTCATCTTCTAGCACGATGTCATTCTATCCTCTTTTGTCCTGCAAACTAAACTGCCTGATGGCACCATAGCTGTAGAACATAACTTAGCCTGCATTCTAACTGAAATAATATAAGTAATGCAAATGTAAACATAACTTTAGCTTCTACTATACACCATTCAAAATATACAGAAACTTGTAAAAACTTGAATAATATGAAAACCTATATAATATGTCATATACCATCACTAACTAACTATTAAAAGTAAAAATAAGGTCATTCATTCCTTCATGGCCTGGATCATATATGGCAGTACAAATATGTATTTTTTGTGGCATGTTGCCAGTTCCCGTCAAAAGCGACAAGCTGATCTGATGCTCTGTGCAGGCAAAAATAACTAAAGGATCAGTCTGTGGAGAGCTACAAACACAGTGAGCAGCACCTTTTTTTCCCTCTACTGGAGTTTCATTATATAATTGTTTATTTTATGCTACATGTGAAATTGATGTTTCTGTCTGTCTGGTTGCTTAAAATGAATGAACTATGCAAAGTAAATTTGGACAAATGTTTTCTTTCGTAGTAATTAGAGCTGATTGTTCTCATGTTTGCTGTTAGACCAGTACATATTGGGTTTTTTGAGACTAAACAGTTCTGGGGACTCACTGAGAGGGACAACCTGCTGGGGAGCTCCCCTGAGTACTGCATATCTACAGGGGCTTTTTTTTTGTTTGCATTCGCAACGCCAATAGGAATGCTAAAGTAACATACTGTAGGCTGGCTGGCAGTTGGCATAGCAACATCACTCTGCTTTGACAAGTAAAATTGTGTTGTATTTTTCACCATTGCATGCACATGCACATTATAGTATTGCCTGGACATCACTGTTGGTCAATTTGTCTGTGTTTTTTCTTTTTTTTTTTATTCCATTTTTTTTAACATTACGAGCTGGTTTTGTTTTCTGTTGTCTGTTATTTACACAGCGAAACGGTTTTTTGAAAATGGCAGTTGCTGGTGCTGCATTTACTGTGTTTGATCAGTAGCCATACACTTACGCCACTCTTGTACTGGAAGAGTACCTACACAGAAAGAGGAGCTTGAACAGTCCCACTTGAAAACGGCACTTCAATCTTTCCCGGTTCTCATGGTGCAAACACAACACTAAGGGGTGTTCTTAGAACTATGAATAACTTCTACCGGTCTGAAAACACCTATTGCAAGATGTTATGAAAAATATCAGTGTTGGACCATGTCCAACTGTCCCTGAGCAAGCAGTGAATCTTTATAGCAGCTTCCCTGAGCTGTGACGATGACAGCGTGAGGTGCAGGATGAAAGTTGTAAACCAGTAACTCTGACTTGATTTGCCAGCACCTGTGGTTAGTAGTGGTAACAGCAAGAACATTTGATACTACAATTCCCAGAATTCTGGAGGCAGCAAGCACTCATTGAGCAGGTATTTTAGTATAAATACAACAGAAGAGCAACTGGCATATCTGTCTACAGTACGACCAAACAAACTGACCTTGTTTAAAAAAGACTTTAGTCAATTATCCATCATGTGGTGAGAAACCTCGATCGGATTTCATAATACGCACAACAAAATTGTTTTCAGCATAACAGCAGGACCCAGAAAGAGGAGTTGGTTACCTTTGCTGAGGAGTTTAGCCTGTAACTTTTCATCTAACTGCTCACTAGCTGCTCCTGATCATTACTCCCTGCAATATTTACAACTGAGCAGCGTCCAAAAGATGCCAGAAATTATTTCTGTCTTGTTTTGTCGATGCATTTTGTGTAAATGCCAGTTAAAAGGTTTTGAAGTCGAAGTAGCAGCAGTAGGAAATGTTGGGTTTGCATTAGCAGCATCTTAAAGAGGACCTATAATGCTCATTTTCAGGTCAGAACGTGTGTTTAAGTTTCTACTAGGAAATGTGCACATGTTTTAATGGTACAAAAAACAATTTATTTCCCTCATCCTGTCTGTACTGGAACAAATATATTCACCCCATCACCAATAAAAGCTTCTAAACACAACTGAACATGTTCCAGCTACAGTGTAATCTGAAATTGGGGAGAAACAAATAACAGTAGAAACCAAGATTTCGTGTTTCCCTGATGTTAGAATGCAGCCACAGGGAGGCCATATAAAGAAATGCAGCACACTTTGAGGTCACATTGTTTACAAAACTGTTGCAAACAGAATATTCAGAATACTCTGAAGCCTGAGGTTTTTGCTCACAGGTTAAATTTTAACATATGTCTACCACATCATTTAAAACTTTAGCCGTGTTTAATATGAACATCCTTCATTGTAACATTTTATATTTGATACAGCTCTTGTATGTTTTTATGAGAGTGATCAGTAAACAGTGAGGCTGATTTCAGTGAGATAAAATCAAAAACATTAAAGTTGGATTGCATGGGGCAATCACTTCCTGTCAATACCTTGTACGTACATTGTTAGGCAATAAGAGTCAGTGGCGGACTCAACAATCAAGCTCCAACATTTAGAAAGAAAAGTACAAAATCTAAATACTTTAAAAGGCTAATGCAGAGAAAAAGAATTCCAACCATATGGGGCATCAGAAATGGGATTTGAGTTCATGAAAATCTGCAGGATTATAATTTTGACTCTTTGGAGTGTGTTTCTTTTCTCTCAGTCCAGTGTGAAGGTGTTATGGACTCACAGTGCCATCATGGTGACTGTTTTCCTGTTTAAGGTCTTATTTGTTGTTTTGCATGCAGCCTTTTTGACACGAGTGAAATCAAAGAATGCCCGTCTAAACGTTTGCAAAGACGGTCTAAGCAATAACCTTGAAATGATTGAGGCTTAAAGGACAATCAGTAGGTGTGTCAAGAGTCACTTGCTATATTAAAGTGATGTTTACACCCTTTATCTCATGTAGGTTATGGTTACCATGACACCTCAGGTCCTCTGCAGGAAGTGTGCAACATTTAACACATTCTGCAAGAGACCTACCTGACAAAAACACGCGGCTTTGTCTGAATCATATTGTGTCATCCACATAAAAGCTGTGACACTGAGGGACGGCAGCATCTACTGACATATACCCTCAGTGGTTGTTTGAATTCACAGCTTTACAGCCCTGCAAAGGTCAGGTGGCAGCTGATGGGGGGGAAAGACGATAAATGTGATATATATGAGTAATGTTGACACCTCATATAAAAAACCCAGTATAATCAGGCCGAGCTGCTGTTCTCTGTGGTTAAATCATTTTAAATAGTTTCTTGACAACTGAATTTATTGTGATCATATTATTGCTGAAAGCTGTGATGCACAGCGGCTGGCAGTGACAATCATGACCTGGGATAAAATATCGTACCTCGTAGCTCAGATAACGCTGAGAAATTGGTTTTCTATTGATTTTGTCCCAGACTGTGAATGTTCTGTGGACTTAAATCAAAGTTTAAGTGGGTCCCGGCTTTGTTTTTCAGAACATTGATATCACAAACTTCAGCAGCAGCTGGAATGACGGCCTCGCCTTCTGCGCTGTGCTTCACACCTACCTGCCCGCACACATCCCCTACCAGGAGCTCACCAGCCAGGAGAAGGCAAGTAGAGCGACCAGAAAAAGCCCCGACCTTTAAGCCACCGTAACTGCATTATTACTGTAGTTATAGACGCCGTATCCCCCTGAGTGTGACTGTGACTCTCTGCTTTTTTTCAGAGGAGAAACTTCACCTTAGCTTTCCAGGCTGCAGAGAGTGTTGGCATCAAATGCACTTTGGTAAGCTTTATACAAAAACAAAATGCAAACCCAAATTCAGTCACAACTTTGGGCCAGATTTGAAGTTCCTTTTATTTGGACATTATGTATACTCAGAGGAATGTATGCAGATATATGTACACAGGCGATGGGTATTTTCTCCATTTGTTCTCTTTGGTAGCCTTTATGTTTGACTCGTGTGAGTGTTGAGTGTGTTATATTTTGTCTTAAAACTTATTTTTTTCATTCTTTTCTGACTTGCTACCCCTCCAACTCATAATACAAATACATTTTAACCACAGACATTTCTCATTCTGATCATTAACCTGAGATAGACCACAGTTACGTTTAGCAGTTGAACAGTGTGTCGTCTGCAGTTCTGCTTTTAAACTCATAAACCTCACTGAACTGCCGGTTTGGCGGTCACAACAAACCCAAGCTGTGCAGCTAGACATTGTTTTAACTCACACAACCTTACTTGCAGCTCTTGTTGAGGGTCATAAACTCTCCAAAGACTCTGCGTTTTGGGATAATTTCATATAAAATTATACTCAAAACACTGAGAATGTCTCCATATGATGGAATGGCTCAGCAAAAAAAGACCCCACTGAATGTCATAAAGTGTTAACATTATATAACTTCATGTAGGACCTCAAACATGCTGTCAGACAGCATGAATACAGTGATTATTCAACCTTAAAGGGTAACTTCGGTACTTTTCAACCTGCGCCCTATTTTCCTCGTTTTATGTCAAAGCCCTAATTTTCTCTGGACTAGTATTACCTGGAGACCTCATGTTATTTAGAACAGTTCAGTTCCCTGCAGGGTCGTTTCCCTAATGTCGTCAGACACTTCCAATACAATCTGAGTCTGTCAGTGGCAAAAACAAGCACTTATAATGGTCGATAATTGATGGTGCACAATTGGCCGTAACGGTTCTGTTGCAGCCGGAACGGCCGCAGTGGTCTGTATCAATACTGGACCAGTTTCAAAAACTGTTGTGTCCATTAGCCCCCTCGAAACGAAAACATGAGATCCTTGGGCGCCCAGTAGCTAGCCAGGTAGAGTTGGCGCCCCCTGTGCAAAGGCTATGCCCTTTACTGCATGTCAACCCCTCTCTCTCCCCCTTTCATGCTAGAGCAGTCTAATAAAGGCAAAAAGACAAAAAAAACTTTTGGAAATGAGCAAATTTGCTTTCTTTATTTTCTTTCTGCATGTTAAATGATGCTGCAAGTTATCTTAAAAAGACTGAAAATAGGGAAACAGCTAGCTTGTATCTGTGCAAAGGTAACAATATTTTCTCACGCTGTTACTTCCCAAAGCGTCCACTGGTTGCCTGGCAAAGTCACAGCAACAAAAGGCCTCCTGGAAATAACTGTGTTCGGCTGAGAAATAGTCCAGTAGCTAACGCCACCTTGTAATTGTTTGACAAAAGATCCACGACTCAAGGTTCACTTCCGATCTCGTCGACCGATATTGGTTTGTCAGACCCAATACCGATTATAAGTACTTAGTGAGACCAATAACCGATACACATTTACAATGAAAATGAAAATATTTCTGCTGAGATTTATAACAAACTCCAACACAAAACTTTGTTTAAATGCCTTTAGCAAATGTTTAATCAAAACAGAGACTTTCAACATCATATGCAGCAGGTTCGTTGAAAATTTAAATAAAAAATGAATAAATAAAAATAGCTCCCTGAAGTTTTACAAAGTAAAAGAACCTCCCCTCGTGATACTTTCTTTGCATGTATTGCAGGCTGCCTTCCCTGGTGTTGGTTGAGTGTAATATTCACACTTTTTCATTAATAAATGTTTCCTGCGATCATTAAAATAAATCACTGATACAGATAATCGGCACTCAGTCGATTTTTTTCCAGAGCTTTGAGCCACAACTTGAGTCCTTGCTCTCAAGAAGATGGTTCCATTGTTTCCACTAACACTTGTGTTATTTCGTTTTCAGTGTGTAGAATATGCAGCGTGGTTTGTTGGGACAGAAGTCCTCAGTTTAACTTCCTTTATCCTTTTTTTTCTCTCTGTTTCAGGACATAAATGAGATGGTGCACACAGAGAGGCCGGACTGGCAAAGTGTCATGACTTACGTCACAGCCATCTACAAGTACTTTGAGACCTGACTTCAGCCACCCTGCTCCTGCAGCACAATCAGAGCTACGCCAGCCCTCCGGAGCTCTCAGCAACCTCTGTTATACCTCACAGACCCCCTCCCCCTCTCCACAGCAACACCCAGTCACGCTGCACGCTGGTCATCACTATTCAGCACCACTAAAGGCAGACCGGAGCCTCACTGGACTCACACACAGCTACTACATCCTTCCAGTGCAGCGGAGAAGGCGCTTTGTGTACGGATGTAGTCTAAGGGCTTGTCTGTATATCTACTGACAACACTGGGAAGCCATTAACAGTAACTGGTGAAAGCCTGGTGAACCAAGTATGAACTGACCAGTGATGATCATCCTTGCCTCCAGTTCCTGTCTGAAGGAGCAGCATGAAGAAGAAACCAAGTCTCAGTAGTGCCTTCTACCTGGCTTTTTGGCAAATAATATCCCCTCACAGTAACCCCAGTCACCAGAGTGTAAAAGGGGGGATTCCTGCAAATCTGACTTTTTTCTTTTGTTGGTGGAGAATATTTTGTCTACAGAACAGCAAACCAAACGCCAGTGATGTTGGAATTCCCCCCACAACCCTGAAAATTCCCTTTTGAAAGGAATTCAGACTGACACAGCCTTTTTGCACCAAGTCTTCCAGACGTTACAGCTCGATCCAGATGCCTCTCTTTAAACGGATAAAGTGCCTGTGTGAGTTTCGAAGCCGGAGACCAAGATATGAGCTCTCTCTGTGGGCCAGTCCTCCGCAGAGGCAGCGTCTTTTCACTACAGATTGTGAAGCCGAAGATCTGAGGAGTTGTTGCCAAATATGTTCCAGAGCCTTTTGATTGTTGATTTCTGACTTAGTGGTCATCAGGACAGAGCGATACTGCAGACAGACACTGAGTGTTTGCTTCTTAAGCACAGAAATATGCTATGTTCTACAACACCATGACACAGTTAGTTACGCAGCACTAACACACTCTTCTGAGGGTTCTTCACGCAGAGATTCATGAAGGTGGACTAATGTTCAGTTGATGTGTGTGTGGAGTTGAACCCTAATTTGAGTGTTTGTGTTTTTGTAGGCCTGCATTTGCCATCCTGCACTTCTTACATTAGGCACATAGAGCACACAGCATCATTTCATCATAACTAAAATATGAGTGAATAGTGTTTAGTCTTTTAATGAAATGTGTTTTGATTGTTAAAGTTCTGCATAGATCAGAGAGCCTTAAACTTTTTTTTTTTTAAGCCCGAAGGTCTGAGTAGAAAAAAATAGTCTCTCACCATGGACCTCATGCTGGGAAAAAGTGCTTTAGTGTTTTGAAACTAGCAGAGACAGATTCGTAGGTAAGGACTCTCTTTTTAAGGTCGATACAGCACCTCATTAAAGAACTTATTGGGAAAGACACTTATTCACTTTATTGCAGAGAGATGATAAAATTAATACCACTCTCGTGCCTTTACACTAAATATGAAGCTACAGCCAGGAGCCGATTGGCTTAGCTCAGCATAAAGACTGGAAACAAGAGGAAACGGCTAGCCTGGCTCTGTCCAATATTAACAAAATCCACCCATATTTGCACCTCTAAAGCTCGCAAATTGACGTGTTATTTCTTGAATGTCTCTTTTGTCCCAGAGTAATACATCTATCAAAGAAGGAGCTTTGCACTTTGGTGTTTGTACAAATGAAACAAAACACATTATGTTAGTGAACTTTGAGGTGCCACTAGGTAGATTATCTTTGGACAGAGCTCTTTTTTTGTCTTATAGGGCTGTGTCCACTGAATATTTTTTCCTGAGGCCATCATATTTTAATATTTTAAAAATTCTTTGCAATGGTAGCACTGTGTATTTAAGCTACACTACAAACGCCAGCAGTGTGACAGGACTCCGAGCGTCTATTCTGCACTAAATGCTGCACATTCGGATTTTTTCTTCTTCTTAGTGTAGAGAGTTAAAAAAAAAAGTTAATTTTGGGTAAATTGCTGCACTTGTCACTGTAACTTTTGGAGGAGGAACAGGAAGAAAATGACTCAGACCAACCAACACATCCTTCATGTACAAGTGCTGAACAACAGCAAAAATGACAGAGATATTTGCTAATATACTGATATATATGAATGTATATTTCCTTCAGTAAACCCACACAGACTGGCGGGTCCATCTTCTCTCCCTACGCTTCAGCCTTCTCCTCATCTAGGGCGAGTACTCTACCTTGTGGCAACATTTTTACTTTGCGGATATTCCGAATCATAGCAACCAGACGCAACTAAAGTGTCTAAGCTGCTGCGACTCCAATTTGCTCTCATACGCTTTCAGCTGGCTGTTTCCGGAGGAGCGCCAGCTGTTTTCAGCTGGGAAAAAAATTAAAACACATTGGTGGACACGGATCATAAATGCTGAGCAAATCAGTTGCTGGCTCTAGCTTCATATTCAGCATCCAGAGATGAGAGTGGTATGAAACAAAGTGTGTTTCCCAAAATATCATACTACACCTTTAACATCAGCAAATGTTGCAAAACTCTTGTTTAAACACAAAATACTCAGAAGCAATCAGACAAGTCATTGTACCACTGACTTCTTGCGTGTGTTAATACTGATGTTGTGTCAGACAGGTAGATTTTGAAATTCCTAGTATGACTAACTGTTATTATAGATACTTTGTAGCACACAATGTCATTTAATTTCAAGTCAGCAGCATTCATGTTTTGCTTAACACTTTAAATAGTCCTCCTATTTAGTATTTATAAACAGTGTCCAAACTTTTCTAGAAATGATTTATAGTGCACCATAATGTAGTTGTAAGCACCTTTTAAGGACATTTTTTTGAAACAATGCACAGTATTTTTCAGCAATTATGACTTCAACTATCAACACCTATGTTATGATTACAGCTGTATTCATTATATTTTCATTCAATATCGCTTATAGTTGTAAAAAAGGTTATGTTTGTGAAAGAAAATGCACTATTAACCACTTAAATCTGCTTACAGCTACATTATAGTGCATTATAAACAATGAAACGTTTCTATACTGCTTAGAAATGCTAAATATTGGGACTTCCGGTGTTAGCATGCAGAGCTGACCGCTGTGTGTTTATCGTGCCTCAGCTTCACTGTATTTATTTGCATGGTTTCCGATCATCACGGTGAGGTTGTTGCTTTATCTGTGTGTCTGAAGTGTATATGGATTTATTACACATACAGTTAAGTAGCTGCACTGAGATAAGCTTTTTTTTTTGAAATTCCGCACTTATTTGCTGCCTTAAAAGTTCAGCTGAGGCTCCTGCGAGTGAAACTGTGACATTTCAGACTGCGGTTACCTTTGCTCACCAGACGTGTGTCGCAGTGTGGAAATAGTTTCTAAAACAAGGTCCGCCTTGTTCGTGCCTCCTGAGGAACACTAGTAATGAGCGATGGCCATAAAGCATGTCTAGTGAAGGTGACTACACACTGTTTTGATTCGGACCAGACGAAAGCTGCCAGCTGGTATCAATAGCAACATCAAAAATATTTTTTCGTCTCGATTTAGAAGCACATCCTGCCGTGCTGTTTGCCAAGCCACATCACCACAATGTGCACAGCTGCATTAGATGGTCAGATTTAAAGTTGGCACAAGAGCCTGCTACAATGACAGCTTCTTTTTTGTGTGTGGGAGAGAGGGTGCGAGTGAGTTATTTAATGACATTTGAAAGCGTCGGCGCTCTGTTGATAGGGGTTTGTGATGCCATGATGCTGAGGATCATCAGCCAGCAGTTTTATCGTGTTCTGCTCGGTTCCACCGCCGGCCCACGTGTTTTATTGCTCCCGACAGGAACGTCTGAGAGCTACAGAAAGATCTGAAGCCTCTCCATCCTGGAAGTGGAATGTGTTTTTGATCACGCTTTGGTGATCCTGGGACTTTACGAGGTCCAGCGTGTGCTGATGTGGAGTGATTGATGAACACGGGAGGAGAGCAGACCGCTGGCAAAAGCTAGGAAGCACATTCCTCCTCCACATGATGCAGCCGTGAAGGACATGTTAACACTGTTTGGGACCTGAGATGATGCCCTTTAGTGTGTAGCTTTACCACAGCGAGCAAAGCAAATGTGAACAGTGCATTATGTCTTTTTTGGGTCCACTTCATCACACTATTTTTCTTTGTTTACTTGAAAATGCTCTGAGAATTCCACTGAACCTGCTTCTTTTTGTTTCCATGTTGCCTTTTTTTATTTTTACGAATCCATGCCACATTTTTGTTTTGGTGTGGAATATTTTATTTTTCATCACACTACATGCAGTGCTGAAGTGGTCCCTCAGTAAAGTTAAAGCTGAATGAGTAGAAGTTTGTGTGTGTGTTTGTGTTTGTGTGTGTGTGTGTGTGTGTGTAAAGGGACTAAGCTACAGTATTAAGTGCACACCATAATGATAATCAGTTGTAAAGAAAATGCTGTCTGGTTTTATGTTGCTTTATTTTTTTCTGGCAGTAAAATAAATAAATAGTTATAAAAGACCATTGAAACAGCTTTTTTGTAGTCATCATTGTTTTAGCATGTGGTTTGAACTCAGAAATAGCCTAACACCTTACATTTCCAGTCAGCTCATGTTGGGGTGACCGGGATTGGTTAGCGTAGAACTAATTTTTTTTGTCTACCTAAGTGTTTTGAGTTTTTTTTTCTGAGTTTTCAATGCTTTGCAATGGGACCACTGCATATTTACAACATGCTACAAAAGACAGAAGCGAAAGTACAAGCAATGCAGGAAGTGCCCTATTCCCTACTGAACAGCTGTTATCACAGCAGGATTTAAAAGGATACCTACACATACCTAAAATCCACCACCTTGCTTTACCATTTGTTATATAAAGCCTCAAATTGGCAAACTTATCTCTATCATGGTGTAAAAAAAGACATGAGAGAGGAGGGAAAAAAGTACTAAAACAAGCAAACCAAAACTCTAGGCTTATTCTACATATACCATAAAAAAAACTATGAGAAGGTATTGAAAACCATTGAATCAAATGTATATTTTCTTATTTTCTTTGTTATTTATACCATAAACATGCAACAATGAGTTCTTGTGTCATCCAATCATAAGTCTCTATCTGATCATGTGACAAGAGATGCAAGCTGAGCACACCTGGGCAAATCAAGCCAGCAGCCAAAACGCAAAGGTGGTTCCAAGAAAAGACAGGAGCCAAAGAGCTATGGAAGATGGATGCAAAGTTTGCCTAAATGTTTTTTTTTTCTTTTCTACAGTCTCTAGCTCACCGATAAGCCCCTGGCTGCTGCCCACAGAGGTGAGTCAGCAAATATGCAGAAGCTAAGCAAACATAAGCAGCAAGCTAAATAACACAGGTCTAAATAATTGTAACATTTGGCTATTGTGTTAGATGTAAATTTTAAAACAAGGCATACATGTATTATGTAGACTTAAGATGTAGCTTACTAGTAAATTAATGTCCAAATGTACCAAATGGAGAGCCAGCCTATGAATGATCATTTTAAGCTAACTATTAACCTAGTAGCTGGCTCTTCCTTGCATTATAATCATTATATTTACATATTTTCAGGTGCAGGTCTAACCAACTACTCAAATCTGTGAGTACAAGTGACATTTCAAGGGGATTTGGGGTATCTGTTGGGCCACTTTGCCCCTGTTTCAGTGTGTGTGTGTGTGTGTGTGTTCGGTGGCTGGATTTGACAAAAAAAGTCATACTATAGTAAGCCATCAAAACAATAATAATTTGAAAAATGAAAAAAAAAAACCACCATCATAGTAAATGTCATATTAAACAGAAAAAAAAACAAAACCAACCTCACCACAGTATAGTGTGTCATAAAAAAGCAAAAGAAAAAAAACCTCAAAGTATGTCATAACAATCTGGAAAAAGTCATTGTACAGTATGCTATAAAAATGCAACAACAAAAAAAAGTGAAAGTGTAGGATGTCCAAAAAAAATGAAGAGAAAAAAACAAACCCTCATACTATGTCTTATAAATGCAAAACAAACAAAAAATGCCATGGTACAGTATGTCTTAAAAATAAAAAAGTCATAGTATAGCATGCCTTATACACAAAAAACTCAGTATTTTATGCCATAAAAATCAGAAAAAAACATCACATAATAGTATGTCATAAAAATGCAAAACAAAGTCAGTATAATATGCCTGATATTTCCCACAAAATGAGTGTTTGTGATTTTTATGATATACTATGATGGTGGTTTTTTTTGTTTTGTTTTGTTTTTTTATTTCTTCAGGTGCTTGCAATCGACAGGAAATTGAACCAACAATTCTTAAGTATCCTTGGCACTGTATTGGGACAATCAGTCCATCTCGCCACCAGCAGCCTGTACATGGGAACTTTTTTTTCTGGGCGTAAGTAGCCTTTTCATTTTGCTGTTGGACTTTATAATCCACCTGCCCTGGATAAGAATCTAACTACATACATGTGCCATAAAAATGCAGAAAAGTCATAGTATAGTATGTGATTAAAAAAATGCAGAAAAAAAAGTCATAGTATAGGTTGTAATAAAACAAAGTCAGTGTAGCATGCCAACAAAATGTAATTTAAAAAATAATTGTATACATAATACCGTAATAACAAAAAAACACAGAATATTAATAATAAAAGCATGTTATAAAAATACATAATAAAGTCATAGTATATGTTTTTTTAATATATATATATATATATATATTTATATTTATTTATTTATTTATTTATTTTTTTTATTTTTTTAAAGAAATTGGGCCTATTTTTCCAGGTTTCAATGGGTTAAACATTCATTGCTGCTGGTTAGAATATAACACAAATGATGACAGAGAAATGCGACAGCGTAAAAAGTGTGCCAACCATCCCCGGTCTCCCCTAATTATTAAACGGTTCATTGAAACAGTAATGAGGCTGTGACCTGGCTCTGGCACTGAGTTATAGCTGTTTATTTGAATTTCAGTGTAAGACAATGTCTATATAAACATGATTATCTGCCTCGTGTCTCAGGTTTCAACACGGATACAACAAGTTTAATGTGTGTCATAAACAGACCAATCTGTATACACAACAGGCGTTTAACTGATCCGCCCCCGGAGACGATACACAGGCTCGATCAGACTGGATATGTCATATAGGGAGGAGTGAGTGCGTGGGTGTGTATGTGTGTGTGTGTGTGTGTGTGTGTGTGTGTATGTAAGGAAAAGAGCTGGTCTCATCCTTCTGAAGTCACTCAGCGAGAAAGAGCCGCTGTTATTTGTCTTGATGCGATCAGGAGACATTGATCAGACTTTCAGTGTGTTTTTACTTCCCGCATTTACCGAGCATGCTGAAGTGAAGCGGGTTTTCCACTGAAGAAGTTTCACACTTGTCTTTGGGCGGGAAGTGATAACGATCATTTGCGCGATATATTTAGGTCGAGTCTGTTTTTATCTCCTTTGATCACAATCATCGCCAGGACTCTACTATCTGCCCAGTGAGCATCTATATAAAAAAAAGGTGGGTCATTTTAATAAACGGAAACTTTTATTCTGCATGAAATCAATAAAATAGGAATTTGAGTTTTTAATACATTCTGCATTATGTTAAGTTTGGGCATACTTTATGCATGCAATCTAATGTCAAATACTGCTTTTTTTTTAGCATGAAGGTTCGTTTAGCCACAGACCAACGGGAACTGAAAGCATGTGGTGAATGTGTGAGGAACATGATAAAGTGTTGTTTGGTACAAAGTGTTAGATTTCCTCGCCTGTGAGAACTAAAGCAAGCAGGAGTTAACCTGAAGACAATTCACTTCAGTAAATTCCCCCACAGCATTCCTGTAGGCTCCTGCCCAGTGTGGAGCATCCTGTAACATGGCCAGATCAAGCTGTGTGGAGGCCCTTGGGCAACAGTTTGCTGTTGGGCCCCTCTTGAACACAGCTAACTGAAGTAATAAAACTCAGAAGTAAAAAAACAAACACATTTTTTTTATTTTAAAGTAGGCCACCTGAGGACTCGATATTAAGTAGTAATGGAATAATAATGCTAAAATAAAAATACTGTATTTTAGTATTGCAGTTTATCTGAAACTTGAACAAAAAAATGCCAAAAATCAATTGGCATGTTCTGTGACATGCTTTGGGACCTCCTGGTGTCCCAGAAACAGAGGCAGTCGCCCACTTTGTCAGGTAGATATGATCGTTTACAATCAACTGCATTTTTATGTTCAGGCCTGTAATTACTCAGTAAAGTTAATTCATTCCAAAATCAGCTTTAGGCAGGTTTGAATCACCTAGGTCTAGAGTGAGTGCAGTCATCAGAAGAAAATGTTGGTTTTTGCAAACCACAAATATGTTACATTTTTAATGCTTTTTATACTGAGTTGACTTTGTCATCAGTAGGTGGAGGGGATTGTAAATGGCATGACACTTAGGTGAAATATCTGCAAAAGCTGCAGACGGCTGTTCAAGATCAACACGACTGGTTGTGATTTAGAGAGTCATTGCTTTGTTTGCAGCGGTCTATGATTTGTCGCTAGTGATTTCTCTGGCTGGGATTGTGCCACAAAGAGTGTGTATTTAAACATTATCTTCTCATAACAAAAGCATGTGGTTGTTGTACCCATTTGTAAAATTGAAACCTATCCAGTACATAATAATGTGCAAATGTAATGTTTCTGTGGTTTGCAGAAACGTATTATCATGCCATTAGATTTTTGTGGCCATTTGGTTGCTAAAGTGGCTCCAGATCAAGCCAAGGCAAAATAGTACTACACACATGTAGAGAGCTTTTCAGTCAGGACTATATCTAGCATAACTTTTTATAATTGGTATTGTTTTTTGGTGCATTTCTCACATTGATTGACAGGATAGCTGTAGATTGATAGGGAATGTGGGAGGGGGGGTATGACATGCATAGGGCTGTGGGATGGAATTGAACCCAGGCCGCTGCAGAGGCCTCAGCATACACAAGGTGCACACTCTACTAGGTGAGCTGGAGGTCATCCCTTTTATATATACTGTATATAGAGGAAAGTTGGGTCTACATCTGTTTCTTGTGAGTTTAAACTGGGCTGCACTTTTATAATGCTTGCATAATGACAATAAAGTTTTTGAATCTGAATCTTGAATCAGCAACACTTTCAGGGGCCTGTAACACCGCGTTAATGTGTCAGCTGGTTTGTGGTGATTTTATCAGTAACAAATTTGCTTTGAAATACAGATAACTAAAGTGCAACATGAAATCAAATGATACTGGCCTCGAGGCAATGTTATGTTTCTCGTCTGTGCGATGATGCTGCAGGCCTTCTGACAAAATGTCAATGAATATATGTGATAGCCTAAATCATTACAAGCAGGGGCTCACACAGCTGCTGTTTGCTTCCTGGGGCTTCAGTTGTGTTAATCTGATCATGCTTTGAAGTACAAGTATGACGACAGAGTTAAATGGATCATGTTCCAAAGAGATGACAGCTCTGCTTTCATTCTCATTTGTAATGGTATACTTTATAACTCAGTGTAGGGCACTCTCTCTGTGATGGTGTGGTCAGACTTTAGCTGATGGACGCTGCAGACTCTTGATGCTAGAAGATAGTCGGCCTGTTCACTCTGGCAGCTTTTCACTTAGATCGTCCATCAGCATCATTCAGTATCTGTTACCAGGAAGCTGAGAGGTTTCATGTTTTTTCCTCTGTGCTTCCTCTGCATGGCGGGAGGAGTATGATGAGGTGATTTGTTTTCTTGATGATGCCGTAGCAGGGTTTGAGGCAAATTCACATTAAGTAAATGCTATGTTACCATTATTTTACCTACAAAGAAAGATATTTCTACTTTTACATTTCTGAGGAAAATTCATGACCTAAAGATGCTAATGTGAATGAAGGCCTGTCCTCAGGAAACTTGTTTCACTATGTATCCCTGGAGTTTCTCTCTTGTACTTCATAATTCCATCTCAGGACGGCTTGTTATTGTAAGGTTCATTGCTAGCTTGGGAGAGCTGCTGCTGTAGTTTTCAGAGATTCATTATTTCCCTCCACCGTCCTCTGGGATTTCTGTTTTGGATGAACTGCCGCTGCATAAAACATTATAACGGACTGCAATATAACACCACATTTCCCTGACATCAAGAAAAATGGACACCCAGGGCTCAGAGGAAAGACACCAACAAAAACTTTATTTGTAAGTCAAATAGAATAAACCCACTGATAACTACCTTGAACTAACGTCAGTATTAATACAAAGGTCTCATCCAACCCAAGGGGGAAAACCCTGACTCTGAGAGTAAAGACCTCTGTGTTCCAGCACAGCTGTTATCTCCCAAAATCAGACGTAACCTTAAGAAACATCCCCTCAGAGGGAATTCGGCACCGCACAAACAGCAGATTTCTGTTTGTCAAGCCTTTTATGGCCGATGGCTCACAGATATCACAAAATCTTGTGATTCACTGAGACTAGATCATAGGCCGCTCCTTTCAAACTTCCAGGAATTATGATCAGAAATTCCTAAAATACCTACAGTAGCATCAGTGTAAAAAGTGACTCACCGACACGAAGCTATGAGACTGAACCACAATGTCAAGGCCTGTAAAACCAAAACAATGAGCCAAAAGGTGCTACAACGCTCTGAGGGGAACTGCAGAATTGAGTTTACACCATAACTGAGCTTCACCTTTGTGCTCCCACTCTGTAAAGCAGCCGCTTCTTCAGGGCTGTGTGGTTTGATTAGATTTGACTCACAGTGATCGCAACATATAAACAAACTACAACTACATACAAACTACCAGCAGGTTCTGATTCAAGTAATGCTTAAGTCTAATTGGTGAGCAAATATATGACATCACTGTTCCCCAACTGAGACCCCTCCACTTAAAGTAAGAGCAGCTCAGATAACAAACACAACTGCGGAAATCTGTTGTACAAAGGAACCAAAACTGTACCAGCACTGACAGGAAGCTGTGGGCTCATATGAGACACCACCGCTCACTATGAGAGGCTGACTGAGAAACCAGGCTCTAGGGGCCTTTAAGGTTACGAGTAGAGGACCATATAATGTAAACGTAAATCTGAAGTTAGAACATTTAGCAGTGTGATAATACAGGCCAAGGTTGCAATAACTGAAAGGGACTCGCAGTGTTTGAGCTTCAGTCTCAGCCTTTGTTGCAGATGCTCTCAGAAGCATCCTCCATGTTTTCTGATCTTTATTGTCTGCACCAAAACACTGTGAGCTCTGCTACGTGTGCATTCGACTTTGATGGAGTCTACTGAAAGCGCTCTCCCACTGCTCCTCGTCAGGGTCAAGAGGGGCTGTTTACAGTAGCAACCCAAAGTCCCACGAAACCGAACACTGACAGGATCCCTTTGCAGACTTGCACGAGTTTACGAGTAATATCAGTTTCTAATTTGAATCAGCTGATGCTTTGAGATATTTCTGAATTCAAACCTCAGCAAATTGTCTTGATTTCTTTCTGGGAGGAAGGCAATGAGCAACCAAAAAAGACAGACACAAAATTATGAAAAATTTAGTAAAGAATTACAATAAAATTACCTGGAAGTTAGTACAAAAAACAATGACCAAAAAAGAAATTTAACAAAAACAAACAAACAAGAAAATAACTTGGAAAAAACCTGCTAAAAATGAAAAAATATTATATATTCTGCAACATATTTTGAATATATAATTTTAATAATCATAAATTTAGTTTCTCGACATTTTTACCCTTTTAAAATTAATTTTCTTATAATTCTAATAATCCCTTTCTTTCTCTCTCTTTTTACTTAATTTTTTGCATTGTTTTCCAGTCATCTTTTATATTTTTTGCAATTTGCTCATTGCCTTCTCCACGTTGTAGAAGAGAATTAAACCTTTTTGCTCAGCTTTCAAAGGTCTAAATACTTGTAAAAGGTGTCTGAATGCAGCACAAGAAAAACAGACGTCCGTCCAAGTTTCAGTGGATGAAATAAATTTAAATGTTAAAATTTTAATGTAAATTTCCTCCAGGTTCACTGTTTTCAAAGTGTCAAAGCCTCTATAAAGGTGTTGAGATTAAGGTAGCAGGAATTCAAGATTAATAAAGCCCTTTTTTGTCCATAGAGTATTTTGTCTTGGACATAAAGTCTGCCACATAAAAATTCTGGCAAATAGTTTTGCTTTAAAAGGAAAAATGTATTTGATTCCAAAAAGGAAAAAGATTAAGTTTCACTCCGATATTCTGATAAACAAACACATGAGTATTAGAAGCCACATGTGAAGAAGTGCAGACTTTTTAGGGACACCACAACATCTTCAACATGCAACACTCCTGGCTCGCTCTAAAAATATCTCATGCAAGTTTGTCTGTTAAAATTAACTTCCTCTGTTCTGAAAGCATTTCCTCTTTTTCACTTCTGCACCTCTACAGTGACGTAACGTTCCAGTGTTGTGCGTTGCTGGCATCATCTCAGCCCCTTGAGAGGTTCATGGGAAAAAGCTGCTGAGGGGACGGACCTGAGGGAAGAGGACGGCAGAGGAGCTTTTCACTGCGAGAAGATGGAGGCGACTATGTGTGGAGCTGGGAGAGGTGACGGCTCCATTTGAAGCGGAATAAAGTTTTTTCAGCTGTTTGAGCTGAGCAGGTGTGAGAAAGGTGCCACAGCTGCTCGGGGAGTCTGGTGGATGTTGTTGGAGGTGAGGCGGCTGACCGGCTGCAGCTATGGTCGTTGAGACGAGGTTTCCTCCCTCCTCATCAGTGACCCCTCCGTTTGTTTCACCATGCCCGAAGACCCCATTGCCTCCTCCCTCTACATCGTCCTTGAGCTGCTGATCGCTTTGTTCTCCGTGATGGGCAATGTGCTGGTCTGCTGGGCGGTGTGCCTCAACAGCAACCTGCAGAGCATCACCAACTTCTTTGTGGTGTCACTGGCGGTGGCCGACATCGCCGTGGGCGTCCTGGCCATTCCCTTCGCCATCGTCATCAGCATCGGCTTCTGCTCCAACTTCTATGGCTGTCTGTTCATCGCCTGCTTTGTGCTGGTTCTCACACAGAGCTCCATCTTCAGCCTGCTCGCCATCGCTATAGACCGCTACATAGCAATCAAGTTACCGCTCAGGTCAGTGACCCAGAGTGACAGAGAAAAGTATGGCTCTGTAACAAGTCAGCATCCATGAAGGCGTTGGCTGTATTAATGGTTAATCAGTCACTTGTTAATGCATTATAAACTCTTATTTGGAACTACTTTTTGGTTTCCAGGTTGAGAAGAATCCCCCCCCCACCTTTTTAACAGTAACAGCTGCAGACTACAACATGTGTAACTGCATTAAAAATCACCAAAGGGAATGTTAACAATCTGGCCATCAAAAAGCTGAAAGTCGTTCTGATTCGTTTCGTTAGTATCTGATCGATAAAGCATTAGTAAAGGATTTATTTAAGATCCAGTGTGCAGGATTTAAGTGAATATTGGCAGAAATGGAGTTTGATGTAATAAGTATGTTTTCTTCAGTGAGCAATCACCTGAAAATAAGAATTGCTGTCTTTTCATTATCTTAGAATGAGCTACTTAGGAAATGGGCCCGTATCCATGGTGGCTGCCATATTGCACCGCCATGTTTCTACAGTAGCCTAGAAGGGACAAACCAAACACTGGCTCTAGATTTCAAATTTTTGCGTTGGCCAATGTTAGCAGCCACTTTGTGACAATTAGCATTGGAAAAATCCTTTGTTAAAAAAATGTTAAACTGCTTTATTCAGTGTTTTCACTGGTTGAAATCACTGGGTCAGTTTGTTGTGGAGAGGAAGAGACCTCTGAAGATAATTCAGCTCCTGGTAAAAACGTCCTGAAAGTGAAAAAAAAAAGGTGAGCACACACCAGCAGGTGCTGGGCTCGCAGCCAAGCTTAGACAAGCCAAAAAGCATCCGAGAAACACTGATCTGTAATGGGAGACTGATTTACTCAGTGTTTTTACCGGTTTAATTCACCTGGTGTGTTTGTTTTGGAGAGGAGGAGCCCTCTGTGGATCACTTGGCTCCTGGTAAAAACCTCCTGAACCACACTGGAGGAATTCTAACCAGGAGAAGTTTCAGCTCTGAAATCTGAAATCCTCACCACTAGATGCTACTAAATGTGCCTAAATCTGACACACTGGACCTTTAACTTTTAATAAGACTAGTTATAATATAACGACCTTGTAGCTAATATATTGTTCTTTACCAGAGAAAGCATATTATAATCTTTCCTTTCATTTCATGATCTTTATTAAAGAGTTTACGGCTTGTTTTTTAATACATGCATCCTTTTATATGTATGCGTCTTTGAGGCCTTTGAGAAGCGCAATACAAGTCTGATGTTTTATTATTATTATCATATTATGTGTCATTGACATGTACCATATGTAACCCTGGTTATAAAGCTAAAAGCAGTCTAGCCAATCCCTGATGTCTCCAGAAGTAGTTCCCCCTCGAGAGTAGTTCATGTCTTTTCTTTTTCTTTCTTTTCTCAGCTCAGTCTAATCAGTTTCAGTCTGATCAGTGGTCCCAGGCAGTGGAGGTCTCACAACGAGACTTCATATTTCATCTCTGTGTCTCAGTGACAACGTGACATTTGAACCAGAAAGTCTTGGCTGAGTATGTCCAGAAATGGCGTCTCCCTTGAGGCTGTGTCCCTCCAGAGCAATCAAATGAATTGTCCTCTAATTGCTTACACAGACTCTGTGACCCCCCAGTAACCGCCTGCATAATCTTATCTTTATTATCTCACTGTAAAAACACAGCGCTTATCAGGCCGCGTCAATGCTGTCAGCTTAGATTTGGCATTCATATTAGCCAAGGATGGTTTGTCTCCAGACGTTCAACCTGTCACCTCCATGACTTCTCTGACTAACATTGATGCTGCAGCTCGGGCTGTGACCTCAGAGCCGCGTGGAGCTCAGCCTTCCTGTTTTCAAAGAGTTTTCACACAGCCCCCTTGTCCTGCTGAAGATTCGTGAGGGTTTCTCTGCGTTGTTTTTTTGCATCCCTGGTGGGGGGGGGGGGCTTGTTTTTGCAGCATTAACCTTTGCACTTTAACATCTCAAGAATGTGATAGAAACAAGCCAAATATCTCAGCTGCTCTCCCACACTGCGCTACAGGCCCACTCAAAATAGACTCTTCCTTTGAGGAGTCCTGGAAAACTCTGTTTATCTTCTCTCTTTTAGTTCCAGGATAAGAAGTGCTTCCGCTGACCAATCAGCTGATCAAATTATAAGTCACGGGCAACTTCATATTCTGTATAGGAAAGATGATTTATCACAATGTACATTTTTATGCCTCTGCGCCAGAGATAGTTGTAGCCAGAGGAATTATGTGATGAATCGTGATGTACGTTTGTCTATCCGTCTGCCCCATGCTCATAAACAGGATAAAAATGCCTTTAGAAAATTTCTTCAAATTTGGCAAAAACGTCTCCTTGGACTCAGCGATGAACTTACCCGTTTTTGGTGGTCAAAGGTCAAGGTCACTGTGTCCCTGCATATCCATCATGTTCTCGTAAATGTGATATCTCATGCACACCTTAGTGGAATTTCCTCAAATTTGGCAAAAACATCTGCTTAAACTCAATGATAAACTCAACAGATTTTGGCGGTCAAGGTCAGTATGACTTATCTGTCTCATTCTTGTGAACTTGATATCTCAAGATAACCTTAAGGGAATTTCCCTTGAATTTGGCACAAATGTTCACTTGGACTCAACGATGAAGTGTTGTCTGTCTCATTCTCATTCTCCAATAAACACTCTTAGGGAATTTCTTCAAATCTGTCACAAATGTTCGCTTGGACTGTATAAAATGATCAGAATTTAGTTGTCAAAGGCCAACAGTGACCTCACAAAACATATTTTTGGCCATAATTCATGAATTCTTAAGCTAATTTTGACAAAAGTTCACACAAATGTCTGATAGGATAATAATGAAGTGATGGCATTTTTTATACATTATAAGTTAGTGTCTGGCATACAAACCTCCCACAAAGTTCTGAGCTGACAGAGCTGTTGCTTGATGTCTTCCTCTCCAGGTACAACAGCTTGGTGACAGGCCAGCGGGCACAAGGCATCATCGCCATCTGCTGGATTTTATCCATCATCATCGGCCTGACCCCCATGATGGGCTGGCACAAGTCAGACGGCAACAACAGCACGTGCTCGTTTGGCCTGATGAAGTGCCTATTTGAGGAGGTGGTGGACATGGCATACATGGTCTACTTCAACTTCTTTGCCTGCGTACTGATTCCCCTACTGCTGATGCTAGCCATCTACCTGTGTATCTTCATGGCCGCTCGCCGCCAGCTCAAGCTGATCGAGGTGAAAGCAGTCCATGGCGAGAAGTCACGCTCCACGCTGCAGAAAGAGGTCCAGGCTGCCAAGTCTCTAGCCATTATCGTCGGGCTGTTTGCAGTGTGCTGGCTGCCTCTGCACATCATCAACTGCTTCACCCTCTTCTGCCCTAACTGTCCTCGTCCTCCGCCCTGGATCATGTACGTGGCAATTATTCTTTCTCACGCCAACTCTGTGGTCAACCCCTTCATCTACGCCTATCGCATCCGGGAGTTTCGACACACCTTCCGCAGGATTATAAGGCGCCACATCCTGGGCAGGCACGAGATGTTTGAGAGCGGCAGCAGTAAGCGCAACTCCACTCACAACAGCATCACTGACTCCATCAGACTGAAGGCAAACGGCCTCAGCTTTGACCTTTTTACCGAGCACAACAGCAGCAGCAGTAGCTGTGAAAGCTCCTACCGCTGTCCCTCCAACATCTCTCCTGTAGGGGGCGGTCTGGTGGCAGTTTCCCACCCTCCTCTGTCAGTCATTATCTCCCACTGTCCTAAAATGAGCCTTTGTCCACTGCAGGCCCTCAGACAGACACAAATAGGCCATCATGTACAGTATATAGAGCAGCAGCATGACTGCGCCGGACCAGAAGTGATGGAGGATAAAGACAAACTGAACATCTGCAAACACAACAGAAAAAGCTGCTTCAGAGAGCTGGAAAAGGTGTCCTGATGCATGAACAATCACTGATATTCAGGAGCCTTGCAGTAACATGTCAGCTCAGCAGCAACTCACAAAGAGTCAGGATAAGTCCTGATCAGTAATAGAGATGATTGCACTGTAAACGCATAAGGGATAGCCATGAGGAACTGTGACTTTTTTAATTAAAGCTGACCCAAAGTCGAAAAGCACTGCTAGTGGTGCTACATAGACAACCGGCAGCCAATGAGGGTGAGAAGCATTCAACGTCTCACACTTAACTTCTTGACCGTTATACTTGTGCACTCCAAAAAGCAAGTACAGAAGTATGCGGTTCGAGGCAGAGCAAAAGAGTTATTATTAACCTAAATTATTGGTACATTATTTTTTTCAGGGATGTGGATAATAACCAACTTTAATGGATTTCACCAACATTTGCACCATTTTTAGACTCAATTTAACCTGAGGGCCTGGTGTCCAGTGAGCACCACTAACCTGCTTATAGAAGTTTACACTTTGCAAGTCATTTTTTTCACATTTGGCATATCCCTCTCTTGCACATTGTTATCCTATTTAATGACAAAGATTTATGTGTGTTCCAACTCACAATTAATGGATTCTAATTGGACAAAAAAAAATAACAACGTGACTTTTACATGTGACCAGTTGGTTCACGTTTGTATTAAAATGAATGTAATGAGTAAAGGCCCCAGAGTTGGTGATGTAATGCTGAAATGTAACCTTGTATTTTTGTTTTCTCAGTGTGACTTGACTTCCTTAAGTTATAGTCATGTAAATGTTGACTTCAGAGATAGTTTGTTGAATGATGGGGAAAAACAGTTGGAAGATTGTGAATGATCAAACTTTAGACCTAAATTAAACTCATGAAAGAAGTTCTGTTTTTTATTTTTCTTGATAAATGTGTCCTCAGTCCAGAGCAGCTGCTTCAAAAGCAGGCAAAGTCCTGTCTTCAAATAAATCCTTTGACATTTTCAAGTGTACTTAATGGATTTGCCTCCAGTAATTGCCACAGTGGCACATTCATTATTCAGTAGCTGTAGGTGCAATTACGAGCTTCCGATTGGCTTTTCACCGGACAGGCTCATGTTTCATATAAGATCAGGAAGTCCATAACAGTGAGTCAGAGATCTGCTTTGCTCATTCTGGGAAATGGTTAGTTAAGCAGTCAAACTGTCTTTGGAGTTCTTCATTTTCCCAGCTTTTATCACAATTCCCCTGTGAGTTCAGGTTACAGGGTGCATGTCTTTTTTCAAAGCTTCCCCAGGGGTCTCTGTTGCTTTTTTAAAGATTCACCACAGAGACCTCCCGGGTCCTCGTGCTCGGCTGCTGTCCTGTGTGGCAACATTTTGTCTCTTCAGCTGGGTCATATCACAATTATGATTCAAAACTGCAGGCTATTACAGTTCCCTTGCAAATAGTAAGAAAGCAAACGTCCGTTTCTGTAAAGTGCGTGTTAAGCTGCAGCCAGCAGCCGGTTAGCTTAGCTTAGCATAGCATAAAAACTTGAAACAGCTTGCTTGCCTCTGTTCAAAGGCAGAAAAGGGAAAAATGAAAGAAAAACAACAAGCTCCTCTGAAGTCACTAATTAAATCTCATTTGTTTAATCCATACATAAACAGTAAAAATGTAAAAAAAATTATCATTTGCAGTTTTATAGTGGTTCATGTGCTGGCTTGCTGGTCATTTTTTTTTACTTTGTTTTTTGTTCACCTGTTTTCAGTCTTAATGCTAAGCTAAGCTAAGCTAAGTGGCTACTGGGGGTACTTTCCCTGTTTTGGTTCAGTCATCTCTTGTCAGCTCATCATTTACAGAAACCAAAGGCCTACATCCTGCCTATCATCAGATAGCTTACAGGCAAAGTTAGTAACCAGCTGGTGAACGTATTGGAGCAGTTAGCAGCAAAAGAGCCAGATATTACCCTCAGGAGCTAGTGGAGACCAAAAAAATACATGTACAGATACAAAACACATCACACAATGAAACAGGATTGTTGTGGAACTCAAAATGTTAACTGTACCATTCTAACTCTATGCACATCAGATAATTAATCCTCAGATAATTCAACATCATTCATCATTCATTCAACATCATCATCAGAGAATTAGTAACATTAACTGTAAAATAAGAAATTATAGCAGTATGTGATTCCTTAACTCTCACATTTACATCATTTTCAGCTATACGTCAAGACCATAGGCAAATATCTAAAACTCAGTTATGGCTGTCGGTGCCACCCCAAGATTTTCAGTTGTCCCATCTGCCCACCCCGATGAAAAAAAATGTGGGGCACCACTGGTTGTAAGGCAATTTTATGATAGTGCTGAACCTTCTTCTGATGTCCTCAAGAGGCCAAAAAAAAGTTATTGCAGGTCAGGTTTAAACTTCCATCATAGCTCTCCTGTTCCAGTCTACAATAAAGCCTCCTTTTTTCGGTCAGTTCACTGTCCAACAAGTAGCTATAAAGTCCAAGAGTGCCAGTGTGTCTGTGTGTAGAGACTCCATGGATACCTGCAACAGCAGTCCCTTGTCCCCTCGTTTAAAAGGCTTCAACTTTGAAAAGGAGAGAAGAAGGATGCAAAAGACGTGTGTGTGTGTATGTGTGTGTGTGCGCGTGTTTGTGTATGTGTGTGTTTCCCATGTCTACATTACGCAGACCAGTTGATGGCCTCCCCCTCAGAGCTCAGTCTTTGTCACAAAGTGTAGACCACAGTACTGTTTTAACAGCTTCTATTGTTGCTCTCTGTGTCCAGTCCAAACGTGTTACTCCTTCTTGTTTTTACTCTCTGGAATAAAGACATGCTTTAAACGAGTGGCAGTGGCAGTACGTGTGGAGCTAAACTGCAGTCAGGACCACAAAATGTTTGTCACTATCCTGCTTGGAGGTCAGTAAAGTTCCTGGATATATTTTTTCAATCTGTGCATGTTAATATAGTGTAAGATTAAACCTGATATTTGAAGTTTGATCATTTTGTTTAAGTTTACTGGAAAACATTACAACATATATTTGATGGTGGTAAATTATTGCTTTGCCTCTGAAATCTGCAGTCTGTATAACAGTTGTTTGTTGTCTTCAGGGGGAAGAACATTGCATTAAAGGAATAATCAAAGCGCAAAGTTAAATATGCAATTTTTTATTTTTAATAGATTTATTTCAATGGAACATTTTCTTGACAGACAATAGGATGGAAATGTTAAATCTCAACTGTAAGCTGATAAACTTCATCCATCATTTGAAGGAGAGGTGCGGTCTGGATTTCAAAGGTACTGAACAGCTCTCAGAGACATTATAAGTGGTTTTGACTTGCAGTCATGGTAATGACTGAAATTATCCATTACTTAAACTAAATTGGCCATTAAACTTCCTCCTTTGCTATGGAGATCAATAAAGCGAAATGGTGGTGTAATGCATCTAAAGCACCAACTCTCTCACTGTATTCTGATTTCTGTGTCAGAAACTCATTGTCAGCTACTTCTATTGCATTCATAACATGAACAATAGATCTGACAATATCTTCATCTGTTCACTGACACCAAAAGGATTTTTCACAAGTTACTACTTTCACTTGGTTTTGGTTTTGTTAGTACAACACATTTCATTTTAAAGGGACAGGTCAAGTTTTTGAAGTGGGGTTGAATGGGGGTACTCATCCATAGTCAGTGTGTTACATACAGTAGATGACAGTCGTAAAGCCCCTAGTTTGGAGAAGCAGGCTGGAGTCTGACAAGGAATCTAGAAATGTACTGCTGTGGAGGGGGGGTATCAACAAAACATATTTAACCACCTAAAAGAAAGTCCAACCTAAAATAGTCCAACCTAAAAACTGAGAGTATTTTCAGTGTTTAACCTTTCTATCAGACAGCCCACTTCCACATTTATGCTTTCATTAAGCATCACCAGACTCCATTGAGAAAACCAGTAATTTTGGCATGCTGAACATGGGAGCTGCTGATCTGCGACAGCTTAAGTCAGTTTGTTAGTATGTGTTATAGTGTAAATTTGGTGAATCCGAATTAACCCTTTTAAATGCTATAGTCACACAATAGCACAAACAGGCTTCATGATTGAGGCAGCAGTTGACCAGCAGCTATTGTGTTTAGTGATGTTAAATCACTGTTTTTCTCAATTAAGTCTGGCTTTGAATAAAAGAATATAATGCATTAATTTTCTGCCGACCATCATGTAATACATTGTATATGGATAAGTACCTTATACAACTCCACTTAAAAAAATCTGAACAATCTCTTTAATGGCTTTGCATAAAATAAAGTCATACAATTGTTGTGCAGAGTGTGTGGACCTGATGGACAGCAGCGGCAGAGTGATGAACCTGGAGAAGAAGCAGCAAAGTGTGGCTCTGGCCAGCAGCGTGCTGGCAGAGAGACAATACTACATCCTCCTACGAGTTTGCAGTGAGTCCAAAAGATATCTGATATTTGGAAATAGGTCAATAACAAGTTCCAGCACGAACACATGACGGTGCCTGAGAAAGCCTCAGAGATAACAAAAGTGTTTGACAGAATTATAGTCACATCAAAATCCTTACTGTTGTTTTGGAAAGTGTATGTACAGTTCGATTTTAATTAGATTGTGTGTTGTTATTCCAATAGCCTATAGATTGTCTAATGAAGTGTTTTCTGAAGTATATATTATTTTCATCTTGCACTGTTAAATAATTTGTTTTAACTTAGAAAACTTAGTGTCCAGGCTACCTTTAATTGTTTAAGTTGACTGAATTTCAGAAGACAAGTTGGGGTGATTTTGTAGTAATTCAACTTGTCTTCTCAAATTCAGTCAACTTAAAAATGTATAGTCAGCCTCAACACTAACTTTTTAAAGTTAAAACAAATATTTTTTTTTATTTACAGTGAGGAGGACACGGCAGTTTCAACTCCTGATTTGCTGTTTGTGAAAGTGTATAACAGGAACATTTTGTTTTATGGTGAAAATGAGACAAACTCTGAACTTTCTCAGCAGTTTTATTGCACATTAAAGTTCACGGCTTTACTTCCCTTCAGGAGATGATGACACTGGAGATCGTAAATATGTGTCTCTCCTAAACAACTTCAGCCAGAGTCATCCTGAGCTAACAGGTAACAAAAACCATCGTCAGCGGAAAATAAACTTCATGGCTGAAACTGAACAGAGCAGTGCTCACCAACCAGTAAACTTAAAGTAGCTCTCGGAGGCCTCCTGTAGGACAAACCCATGTTTACAACCTCATTCAACTCCTCTGTTGTAGAGCTGCTGAGGAAACTTTCTAACCCCGAGAAGGAGACGGACAGAAAGATCAGAAGAGGACGGACACAGAGGAAGAGTCCTGCTGGCCAAACCAGGAGCAAAAACATCCCTGCAAATAACAAATAGGCACCAAATTGAAACGTTTCTGTAACGACTTTAAAGCTATAGTTGATGACTTTTAAGCAAGTACTTTTGTATCATATTTGCTAAAACTTTCACTATATTCTGAAAGACATACATTAAACAGATGGTAAGCAAAAAAAAAAAAAATCCTCCTCTTCTTGCTGCTTCTAATGACATTTGCTCTGCTCCAATTGGTTGTTTTCATTCACATGCACCAAGATCACTAGAAATGCAACAAGGCAATAGACAAGGGAGAGGAATGTTTTTTCCTCACAGATTATGTCGCTCATTTAGTGCTGTGTGAATGACGGTCTCTGCAAATATGATTTATTTTTTAAAATAAAAGTTATCAACTACAGCTACAAAGTCTGATAGACACTGAAACCCGAAACAAAACACGATGTACTTACACATTAATAGACAAGCTATATTTTGTAGGATATCTGTGGAAACAATCTCTTGAATGCATCAGATATACTGAAGTTGTATATGAGAAATGGTTATGTCATAAAAATCAGGTAAAAACTCATGGTATAGTATGTCTATGTCTATACAAACAACAACAACAGAAATGTCATAGTATAGTATGTCACAGAAATCACAAAGAAAGCCATAGTGTAGTATGTCTTAAAAAAAGTAAAATAAGTCACAGCACATGATGTCATAAAAATGGGGGAAAAAAACAACTTTTTATGACTTATAAAAACCACCATAACAAACCCTCATAGTATAGAATATCATAAAAGCCAAAAAATGCCCCAGTATAGTATTGTATTTTTATTATGAAAATTGGAACAAATAAGTGATTTTGAACTTTGAGGTCTGAATACTGTTTTGAGTTCAGTTTCAGATTATGCTATTCAGATTCAGTTTTTCAATGCAGTTTTTTAAGTGAAAAGTAAAAAATAAAAAATATAAATATGCATATCAAATTATTATTATTTAAATTCAGTTTCAAATGATGTGATTCAAATTATTTTTTCCTAATTCAATTTCAAAATACGTAATTCCAATTCAGTCTTCTGAAATTCAAATTCAGTTTGTAGAGATGAAAACTTCTGCCCATAAATGCAAAAACAAAAAAACGTCATAGTAGTTATAGTATGTCATAAAAATCAGAAAAAAATGATAGTATAGTATAAAAAAAAGTCATAGAATTAAGTGTTATTAAAATGCAAAAGAATAAAAAGAATAAAAATGTTTGTACAGTGTTAGTCTTAGTAATGCAATAAGAATAATGAAAATAATAATAATTTGTATTATCATTAATATTATGCTAATAAGAATGATTGTAAAATAAAATAAAGTAAAAAAAAAATCTGTCATAGTATTGACACTGTCTTCAATAGGATGAATGTCGGAATGTTCTGAATAAAAGACACTTATGACTCTTTTTGTTGGTTCTGTTCATAGATTCAGTCTCATAATTGCACAAAGGCCTTAAAACAAACTGCCTCAACCGCAAAGATTTTAAATCAGCTGCTGTGAAATATCGTGACGTGAATCAGCGTCAGGGCAGCGATTGACTGAGGGGACAACAGGTGCGCGTGATTATGGACGGAGGAGACACCTGGTGAGGAGACAGAGGGACAGAGAACTGAGTCAGCGGTTAGAGCATCGTTTTGGCGACGAATACAGTGGGTTAGCTGTGTCAGTGTGAGGAGGGGAGGTCTGCGGCCTCCTGGAAATAGTCAGGGCCGGGTCATACCGAGTGCAGCAGCCGCCATGGCTCCCTGTGTCACAGACTGTGCACGAGAGCCGCGCCGACACCAGCTGGTTCCTGTAACCGTCCGCTGAGGTCGGTCCCCTCAACCGAGCTAAGTACACTTTTGAATAATTTCTATGCATCTTTACAGTCATTTTAACTTATTTTAGTCTTTAGTGTGTGGAGGGAGAGCAGCTGGGAGGCTGGATTTTAAATTATCAGTTGCAGTGATGAATGCTATTTGGCTGTTAGGTTGCAAAGCCTCCAGCAGAGAGAGACAGCGCGCAGTGTTTCTGTTTGGCGCATTTTACGCACTTTCCATTCTTCATTTTTTAAAATATAATCTTGGCTGTGTTCATGCATATGGTATAAATTTTGGCAAGACAATGTAGCCTATGTTTGGCTAATCTTTGATTTTTTTTTTCAAAGAATTGTTAAATAGTCAAATAAACGGGCAATAATGGGCATTATTTCTGTATCTTTACAGTAAGTATAACCACCTGGGCCTAAACATCGTGTGTGTTTACAGACTCCTTATCTTGAAGTTCAATTATTGCACTTTTCTGAAAGTTATTAATAACATTATCAGAACGCTGCTTTCATTTTATGTCCCAAAACCTGCGATATTTTCTATCAAGCTTACAGCTACTCACGTGTTGTGTTAAGACGCCTTTTAACTTTTGAAACCTGAGAAAATTGGTTTAATATCTTTTCAAAACATGATAGAAAATGCAAACGGCAAGATAACAGTAAAAGGTAAATGACGCGCAAAAACATCTGGGAGGGTTTACTAACTATATTTATCAATTTTAGAATCTTAAAAACCATGTCACAGAAACACATAAGGTCATTCTCTTTTTTTTTCCTAAACTTTTTTTGTATCATAAGGTCTTCTTTTTGTCTTAGTAATTTTTTGCAATTTATTTTTTGGCCATGGTTGTATAGGAAACACCGGGTCGCTATATAAGCTCGTGCATATCCACGTGGTTGTGTGGTGGGAGGGGCTTAGGTAAGGTAAGCGAAGAACTGCTGAAGGAAGGCGTGTTTTCAAATTCTGCATTTTTATTTTTATGTTTAAATTTTTTTCGTTTTACAATCTTGTGCCCACCCCATATGGGCACAAGATTATATATGAACTGACTTCACTCGTGCACCTCAGACACACACAGAAACCGGGCGGGGGGATTACACAGGGTTAATTAATGATCCATCTTTGCCTACCAGCCGCTGGACAGTCATGGTATAGGCTCCTCTATCCCAAATCCTGAGTTTACGTCACACTTGGCGAAAACTCTGTGCATTATATAACGAGTGTAAGAGGTAAAAGGTGCATTGGGCCCCTCTCCATCACACAGTGACGCCGCCGTGACGCCGCAGACCCGCAGGAACCGCAGAAATGTCCGCGTGTGAGTTTGAATCTCTGGAGAAATCTCTGGAGTCTCACCTGCCAGAGGCCGAGCTGTCAGAGGTCAAACGCATCTTATTCGGGAAGGACACCAGGTGAGCTGTTTCGAGAATATTGGTATTTTACCGTGCTTTTTTTTTTTTTTTTAAATTCACTTAGCTCCTGGTAAATTATTCTTCTGCTGAGTGGACTTTGGTCGTGTTTGTGAGAGCTGCAGTGCTCAACGCACAACCTTTAACCTGTGCAAAGAAAGAATTAGTCAACAAAATGTTTCAAACTTTATGCACATTGTCTCTGTCAACACGTGGGCCTCACAGGTCACACATAGAGACAGTTATTAGTCCTGACTGCTAATTATTTATTTGTATCATCCTCCAGTTATACACAAGGAAAAGTAATGTACTAAAGAATGAAAACGCAAAAAGGAAAATTGAGCTGCAACTAAAACTTACTTTGATGTGTTAAACATCAGATTGTTGTCTCGATTTACTGATTTCACATTTTGTCACAAAATGTGAAAAAAAGTTTTTAAAAAAATCCTTCCTAGTATCTCAGAGTGCAAGTCAAATACTTTGTCCAACCAACAGTTCAAACCCCTAAAAAACCTGGTTCACTCACTAATGTAAAAAAGCACATCTGAAAATCTGCAACCAGTAAATGAAAATACATTTCGCTCGAGGATAATGAGACAATGGGCCCCTGGGCACAGACATGCAGAGGGCCCCCGCACCTGTCTTACAAAGCAGCAAGATGCATAGAATTATAGTTTAATTATAGTCGTTTTTTGTGTTGGTTGTTTTGCCCCCTTGTGTGGTCATTGTGTGTCCTTTTGTAGTTTTGTGTTTTTGTGGTCACTTTGTGTCTCTTTGTAGTCATACTGTGTCTTTTAGTTGCCTTGTGTCTCTTTCATTTTGTGTTTATTTGAGTCTCTATGTAGTTTTGTGTTTTTGTAGTTATTTTGTGTCTCTGTGGTCATTTTTGCGTCTCTTTGTAGGAGCATTGCATCCCTTCATAGTCCTTTTTTTTGTCTTTTTATGGTCATTTTGAGTTTCTTTGTAGTTGCTTTGTGTTTTTTGCAATCATTTTGTGTCTCTGTAGTCATTTTGAGTCCTGTGGTAATTTTGTATCTCCTTGTAGTCATTTTATCTTTCTTTGTGGTTGTTTTGCATCTCTTTATCGTTTATTATGTTTCGTATTATTGTTACATGTTATGTACAGTACATGCTCTGCACAGTATGTTATGTACTGGACCCCAGGAAGAATAGTGACAGCTCTGTTGCAGCTAATGTTGATCGAAAATAATGTATGTAGATAAACATTTCTTTGCGATCATTTTGAGTTTCTCTCTTATCAGTATGTGTCTCTTGGAGTGACATTTTGCAAGTCATAGTTTGGAGGTTATTGTATATTATTATTATTATTATAATAGGTTATTGCAGGGTATCATAGATGGATGGTTTAAACAGCCTAGCTGGCACAGACCCAGGGTCCCATTTTAAACACGCTGTAAAAGCACGTCACAAACTGTAACATTCAGGATCTCTGCTCTGTGGCTTTTGGACAGACGCTGGTTTGACTGTCTGAGAAGAATACACATGAACCAGGGGTGCAAAGGTTTAGCTCACTGACCATTGACCTGTGACATACCTGAAAAAATATTTCAGTGAAAGTATCCCCTATGTGAACACTCATGAAAAAAATCTTGTCTGTCACAGGGAGTTGGACCTCCCTGCATGTGCCGTGGACGCTGCCTCCGAGCGGGACTTTGAGCTGAAGGGTTACAGGTTTGAAGCTGCACAGGAACAACTGCGGCCACCCAGAAGGATCCGTGTGGGACTCGTTCAGCACCGCATCATTCTGCCCACTGATGCACCTGTCCTGGACCAGGTCAGGACTTGTGTCACTAAACAGAGCTGTCTCGATATCAGTGGGACAGAGACAGACAGGATGGTGTACAGTTGACAGCATTTCTTCTTGAATCACTGGTGTAAACGCTCTGATCGTCTCCTCCACAGATCAACGCCATGCACAGCCGGGTTGGCGAAATAGTTGAAGTGGCAGCCATGTGTGGCGTAAACATCGTCTGCTTTCAGGAGACCTGGAGTGAGTGCTTACATGGGACACAGCTACATGTTACATAAGAGCCAGTACAAGAGCCTAACCTGTCCTTTGCTGTCCACACAGCCATGCCTTTTGCTTTCTGCACCCGCGAGAAAGACCCATGGACGGAGTTTGCAGAGTCCGCTGAAGCAGGAAACACAACACGCTTCTGCCAGGAGGTGAAACTACAGAGGTCTGCTGCAGTGCAATGACATGCTTTACCACAGAAGCCTAATAACACTGTGATTCTGTCATCAGCTGGCCAAAAAATACAACATGGTAGTCGTCTCTCCAATTCTGGAGCGAGAGGAGCTGCACAGCACTCTGTGGAACACGGCGGTGGTGATCTCCAACTCTGGGAATGTGCTGGGAAAGAGCAGGAAGAACCACATTCCCAGGATTGGAGACTTTAATGAGGTTAGTGTGTGATTTCCATACGTGCACCTATATGAAATTAGAGAATAACTGCTGTGTTCACTTTTTTGTTTGTTTGTTTGTTTGTTTGTTTTACACTCAGTCCACATATTATATGGAGGGCAACACTGGCCACTCAGTGTTCCAGACACAGTTTGGGAACATAGCTGTGAATATCTGCTACGGACGCCATCACCCTCTCAACTGGTTCATGTACAGTATGAATGGAGCGGAGATCATCTTCAACCCCTCAGCTACTGTCGGGGCGCTCAGGTAAGGGATTCAGTTGAAAAAGTGTTATTTTTGGCATCGCTATAAAGTCCAAAAAATGTGCCAAAATGTTTCTCCCCCTGGTCAACGTGTAATGCTGTAAACAACAAGTTGACTTAAAATATTGATGATAGATGATTTTTTTGTTGGTTTTAAGTTGTGGTGTTAGTTAAGCAACACATCTTCCAAATGTTTCATGCAAATGTCATCTTGTTGTAGAATAACATTTAATCGTAAGGTATTGAGAATGAAACGTCTGCAAGACATCATAACGTTAATGTAAAGTCAATTTTATTTATAAAGCCATCATGCAGATTACATATACATGTTCTGGTCTTGTCCCAGACTTAACACTTTTTGGCTCAACAATTTTGGTGCTTATTTTATGATGTTTTTAATAATTTAATTTACTATTTGTTTTTTCTCTCTTTCTTATCCTTTTAACTTATCAGTCAGGAAACCTACATCAACAATTATTCTGGTGATTAGGCTGCAGCAGGAATACACAATACGTAATATTGTCAATATTGTTTAGTAGTAGTTCCCTTCATTCCCCACAAAGACCTATTGTTTTATACTGCACTGAAGTTGTTGTTGTTTATTGATTTATACATGTTTTTTTTCTTGTCTACAGTGAGCCCATGTGGTCGATAGAGGCCAGGAATGCAGCAATAGCAAACCACTGTTTCACATGTGCAATCAACCGTGTCGGGACGGTATGGGATAAAATGAAATTTGGAGTGCAACTCCTTATCAGTGCAGTAATAATAAATAAAAAAGACATACAATGCATACATAAAACACACAGTAACCCATTCTCAACATAATAAACACTTGACTTAATGTGCATTCTTGTATTTCACACAGGAACATTTCAAAAGTGAATTCACATCCGGCGATGGGAAAAAAGGTAAGAGATGTATTTCGTTAAATTGAATTAATTAACATCATTTTCAATTAGTTTCTTTTACTTGTAAATTTCCATTTGTGTGCTTAATTAAGGATTATCTGATATATTCCACACAGTAACACATCCTCCCTTTAACCATGTGTCCAGTGAAAATGAAATGCATGAATTGAAGAATGAATTAAAAGGCTAAAAATAAACAGAATATTTGTAATGTGCATAAAGTCAGAAATAATCAACAGATGTGCAGATTTGTAATGATGCAGTCATAATTATCAATGTACTGGTGCTGGATACAGCACAGTAAATGTCTGTTCCTGGCAGGCTGAATTATTTCAGCTCTCCTGACTTTTACAGCTCATCATGATTTTGGACACTTCTATGGATCCAGTTATGTGGCTGCTCCTGACGGCAGCCGCACCCCGGGGCTCTCCAGGACTCGTGACGGACTGCTGGTGGTAGAAATGGATCTCAACCTCAACAGGCAAATCAGCGACAAGTGGAGTTTTAAGGTAAATGTAACCACAGCATTTAGGCTGCGTTCCTGTATGTCCCATTTTGACCTACTATGAGAAAGATTAATTGGATGTAGAAGCAAAGGTTTTTGGAAGTTTCATAATGATGTGAGCACCATTGTGGACTATTGTTAATCTACCTCTTCACTGTGCCTTTCTTTGCAGATGACTGGGCGGTATTCAGAGTATGCAGAGGAACTTACCAAAGCTGTCAGACCCGACTTCAGACCCAACATAGTGAAGGAGTAGATGATATTCCACTTTAGTAGATTAAAGTATGAAGTAAGCCAAGTTCAGTTCTCTTTTGACTGTTTATATTTGTGGCTGTCAGATTGGTTGCACACTGTTGTTGGTTTCAACACATTTATCACAGAAATCTAAATTCAGAGTCAAACTAGTGTTCTATATATGTGATTAACTTCATTTGATTTCATTGTCGATGATTTGACACAAGCCTGAATGTTTCCAGAAACTGCTGAAAGTTCTGAAAGTGAGACCACGCAGCCGAACAGCTGCAGCCACAAGTTCCAACTATGGGTTAATGCTAAATGTTAAAAGTGTATTGTAAAAGTAGCACAAAGTCAGTGAACTGATTTATCAGCTCCACATTAATATCTCTCTTTGCTAACATTAGCCACTGAAAGCTACAGCTCAAACCGGATCAGGTAAGGCTGCAGCAGGTGACTGTCTTACAGTGGTTTGTTTTATTGCTCATGAATTCAATTTTCAGTGAGAAAGAGTTTCTGGAAATAACTTCATCTTGTTCAAAAGGGGATCTACCCAAAATTCAGAGCATATGAGTTGTCTGGGTATGGTGCTCCATGAAAGTGACCACGATAGTACTAATATCACCGACAAACACATTGCATTTCCAGTGAATGCTTCAAAATAAAAGTCTACACTGTTTTACCAGTTAGTTGCTTTTAATGTGAAGCCGCAGCAGTAGATTTTCAGTTGATATCAGCAATAACTTAATTGGCTACAGCCTTCTTCGGATTTTTAGTGTCATTGATGAATTTATTTTCATAAAATGTCCAGTAATTGGTAATGCCGGTGGGAAAAATTCCTTTAAATTAATACAGCATTTTTTCCTACAAATGCCATGGCTAACACCCACTTCATAAAAATGCAAATATATAAATAATGCAATATTTTCATCATTGAACCATAGACTCAATCACATCTGTTTAAATAGTTTGTGATCAGACACATAGTGACTTAAAAGACATTTATTTAAACGAAATGTTTTAATTATTACTTTAAAATCATGAAGGCCTTGCGACCCCCTGAGAAGCTTTAGCGACCCCTAGAGGGGGTCAGCCCCCCCAGTTTGTAACCAGTGTCCTCAATCTTTGGCAAAATGTCAGCATATACAAAGAGGTTTAATGTGAAAGTACCACATTTAATCGTCATGTACCAGAAATAAATGACAAAGATATAGAGCATAAGTTCAAATCCTTTTTAATCACAACATATAATATATGCGGCTCTATGTTTTAATAAAAAATAATGTTTGTGGTTTAAAATGTGCCATTCTTACCAAAAAGCACATCCAGGAAGAAATCACTTTTCATAGATTCAGAAAAGTAATTTCATGGTAATTTAATTTAAATAACACATAATCGTCTGGTCTGAAAAGTATAGTGCAAAAACTTAACATAATACCAAAATTAAAAAATAGAACTGAGTGACAGTGAGCAAATGACCTAATCTTTGTCACGCTCAACAGAGAACATGATTCAAAACTACACTTTTGTTTTGCCACATGATCAAAACATCCAAGCAATGTATCCAGCATGTTGCCACAACACCAAAACACCAAGTGTTAAGCTGTTTTTTTTCCCGGTGAAGTGACTCAAACTGAGTTTCAGATCATCCGCTGTCCCGGGTTGTTCTGCAGGCAGAGTCAGCTTCATAGACAAACCATGAGCTGTTGCATTGAACTAGTTGTCATTGGATGCACAAGTCACACCTTAGGGCATTAATTAATTACCTGAGACACTCAAAACACAACTACTTCCTGTATTCCCTGTTGATAGAATCATCAGAATAAAAAGTGACAGAGAGGTGAGTCAGGAGGATGTTTTTTAAAAGGCAAGTGGAGGTGAGGCTGGTGGCTGCTGATGAGCCTTTTCAAGACTTCAACACTAAACGGAACAGTAAATTGGATATACTAAATGTCATCAGCCCTGAATTATGTGCACACTATTTCCAGGTTATTCCTATTCTATGTCATAATTCCCACTTTTCATCTGCTGTAGTTTCACAAGTCTAAAAAATTCAGCCACAGTTTGAGATTTCAATAGTTCAAATCTCATTAAAATACAACAAAGAGATGATAAAATCCATTTGAAATACCTGCACATCTCAAGAAAGTGGATTAAAAAAGCTTAATTTTGATTATTGAAACTCCCAGCAGTAAATTCTTCAGGGGTTGAGTGGCATTGACAGTATAAGGGAGTCAGAGCGGTGAATCTGCAGCGGTCATGTCAGCAGTTGGCCTTATTAGCACCGGAGAGGACGGCCCAGGAGATCTGTGACAACGGGAGGAGCCACTAGTCCAGAACTGTTGACCAGCAGCATCAGGTCACTACTATGATGAGCTAAAGAGCAAAATCCAAACCCATCATCGCTGTCCATCAACTCTCCTTAAAGATCAACAGAATATCCTCGTCTGTCCCATAGCTCCGCCGAGCCTCCTCAAAGTTACTGACGCTGGTACAGCACACACCTGAATAACACACACACACACACGCACACGCACACGCACACGCACGTACGTCAGTTCCAAACACAAAACTTTGTAAGCAGAGCAGCAGTTAGGATTAAAGTAGTTAAAGAATTAGCTAATTGAGTTTTTTTTTTTGTGGAAATATCTCTGTGTTTCCTCTAGTGTCACAATGACTACATTTACATGCTCAAAGTATGATGGCTTGTGAAAGAAAGATAAAAATAAATCCCACTAATATTTATGTTTACATGCAGCCATGCATACTCTGATTAATATCCCTTTACATGTCACTTATTATGTTACAATATAGATAAGTAGAACAGCTAGAGCTTCTTTGCATCAAAATAGGATTTTTTTTCAAAGTGTTCAACTGCTGGTGACTTGTTGGACTTCGTGAACGCAGCCTCCCTTTTTCAATTCTTCAATTACCGTCTTGAAATAAAGGTTGGTGATGTGAGATTTCCACATATAAAAAAATCTGATAATATAAGTCTTTAAATATTTGAAAGTAGGTGTGTTCCTCATTCTGACAGTAACATGGGCTTTTCTTTAGGGCATGTGTCTGTAGCACAGTTGAGTTGCTGTTGTGACCCATATCATATTCATTAAATTGTCATGCTCAGAATAATATTGCAATGTTAGTGTGCATGTAGTCAATAAGGGCACTTTTTGGGTTGTGAGTAAAATGCCTCAACATGTACTGGATAAATTACCATGAAATTTGGTGCTAACATTCATGTTTCTTTTGAATGAATTGTAATCACTTTTTCTTTTTTTTCCACCCAGCACCATTTCAAAATGATCTTTAGTTTTATATTCCTCAAACTGTTGCTGATGGTTTTGAATGCAGAAATAATATTTTGTAGTCACCGACTAAAGAGTCGACAACACCATTAACTTAAAGCTTATAAATAACATGGATTTAAATATGCTTCAAACCCTGTCTACACATGTAGATATTTTTGAAAACTAATATTTTTTCCAACGTTTTGGTCTCATCCACATGCAAGCAGAGTTTAGTTAATTAAAATAAAAACGTTTTTTAAATGTCTTCTGAGGTGCAAATGTTTCATAACTAAATACTGTGTATCTGTGTGGACAAGTAAAATGGAGCTTGTAGAAAATTATGATGTAATCTCCTAAAGTCTTGCATGCCTGTTGCTTTGTGCAATGAGCATGCACCAGAGACAACAACAGCAACAATGGCAGACTATTATGTGTTTACATTTTGCTGGCACTGTTTGGTCAAAGAACTAAGTATTGATGCACTACTTCATGGACATCTACTGCACCCCATGTTATTTTGTCTGCAGTTTAAAGTCTTACAGAAATGACCGTTTTTATATCAGGCCCTGTCGAATCAGCAGATGGTGGGATCATTTTCAGAGTGGGATTATCAATGAGGAGTGAAAGGAAAACTGACATGTCCATAGCATCATCCAAATCTTTGAGTGAGTTCCTATGTCTTTATATCCGAGGATTAAACAGTGATGACATTTCCGGTCCATATTTTGAAAAAAGTAACGATAGCCTGTACACTTTGATACCTTTGGGAAGAGAGGAGACAGTGGGAAACAGCTAACACTGGCCAGTGTTTTGAGTGGCTTTTGCGCTGTAGTGTAGGCAGATATATCTATTGTAATATGTAGGCTGTGTGGACAGAATATTTTTTTTAGAGAAGGGGAGAAAGTATCAGTTTTTTAAGGACACCTGTATATGTGTAGACAGGACCTTAGTCTAAGGCTGCAAATAAACATTTTCTTTGATCTAATTTTGTTGATTAATTGCTTAGACAAGTTGTCAGAGCCCAGTAACCACTTCTTATTAACGTTTTGTCCTAACATTCCAAAAGTCAAACTCTTACCTAAGTGTTATTATTTTTTACAAAAAGAAGCAAACAAAAAACAGTTATGCCCCTTCCTGCTTGTGTTTCAGAGGTATGAGCTGACTCACGGTCAGAATACGCAGGGTTGTTGTAGAACACGCAGCCAGTGGTCCTATTGAAGCCACACACCACCACAAAGTGACCCTGGTACTCCGGCTTCCTGCAGAAACACTTCTGGCCCACCGGCAGGAAGCAGCAGTATTTGACAGGCGAGGAGCAGAGTTCACATGTCAAGACCACGGCGTTGACCAGCACTATGGCCACGTGACCCTGCTCCAGGTGAGACTGGATTTCCTGCACCGTTACAGAGCTATGAGAAGACAAACACACGTCAGAAATAGTTTTACTTTGCCTTAGGCAAAGCAGGTTTGTCTAAGTGCATAACTAAACAAAAAACTTACCTTTTCTTCACCACCACACCTTTACTCTCTGCTTTAAGGAAGAGCTCATTTACTCTGTCTTCTTCTGTGTCAAAATGTTTCTTATAGAAGGACTGCAAACCAAAAAACAACAAAGACACTATTAGACACACAGAAGTTGTATTGATTAGGGCAGCACTGGAAACGTGGACTCAGAGAGGTACCTGATTCCTAAAGCCCTTATCAACACCCAGAGTCTGAGTGCAGAAGCAGTGTTTGATTCCTAGATGGCACATGAGGTAGGCCAGGTCGATAGTCCACACACTTTCTGTCAGCTTGAGCTCCCAGCATGCTCTCTGAAACTCCTCATCACTGACCGGATGGAGGTACCTTAAAGAGTGGACAGTCAGACACCTTCAGTCCCTGTGTTTTGACTGTAGTGCTCCCAGGTCAGTCTATACATGCAGAACAATTTATCATCTTAATCATTTATCAGCCGTTTAATGATGACGACAACCTTAGTTATACAGAACACATGTGGCAGAGTACATCATGCAAACAGTTAGGATCTGTCTCTATTTAACGTAGCAGGAGAGTGGCTGTTTATAATTTCATTATGACTTTACCCGGAGCTACAAATATTTTTCCTTGAGCCTCCCTGAGTGACTTGTGGAAAATGCATGCACCTCCCGCCATCATAATTTAGTCGTTATATTTTAGACACTTGCACTATGATGTTCGATAATGAAGAATTGAAGACAAAATCCTGAAGTTGAAAAAAGCCTTTGTTTTTCACGCCAGTTCATGTAAACAGTTTATTTTAGCAAAATTTTAAATGAGACATACAGAATAAAGCGATTAAATGTGTATATCACACATGATGAACCATCGAAATGTGAAATGCAACGATAATTACTGTTTTCACAATTTCTGGCTATGATGAATGGTGTGGTTTTGTCAGTTTTTAAAGAAAATATAACTTCCAAACCTGTGGGCATGTTTCCTTTAAACAACATGAAAGGCATGCTTTCTTTAAAACTTGCTGGTAAAATAAATTCACAATATCCTGTGAGTAGAAAGCTGCCCCATCATGTACATAAAAACTGCGCTCAGTAAACTCTGCTTTAATTGATTAGTAGAATTAGAATTGCTAATGTACCGCTGCTTATATCAGCTATTGTGAGAGGTAAAGCGGAGCAAATACTCAAATACAGTACACTTAAACTGATGTTGATTTTTTTTTTGTGATAAAGTTTTGCTATGGCCCCATCCACAGAAGTACATTGCTTAGCTTCTGTGTCTATAGATTTGGTGTATCAAAAATGTTAGCAAACTGACACAGTTCACAACAATCACAATAGAAATGTCAGTAAGATCGGACCATCATGTTTAACTCCATCTTTAAATGTTAGAAGTTACAACTGAAAATGACAACAAAAATAATCAAATTTGCCAGTTTATTTATCTCGGCAATTCAAAACATTAACCTGTTTCCCACCTGGAAGTGACTTTTATTGTTCACGCAATGTCAGTCGGTCAATGCAGCCACTTAAAAGTTGTATGTCCCACCCCAAGCCACAATGAAAAAACACAAATTCCTCCAAAGTGCTTCAAAAATTATTCGACATGCCCTTCCCCTCATAAATAACGAACAGTCCCTTATGGTGATGAACTTAGCTGAGCACTTACTTGAGCACCATCCTGGAGCAGGCTAAGCCACAGTCCCAGTGATACAGCTGCCGAATGACGGGAACATTCAGCAACACAGCATCCTCTGAGAAAACCCGAGGTATTAATGTTAACCACTCTTTAACACTGACACTACCACCTAACATCGCCAGTTTAATATTTATGAAGATCTTAACATGATGTCTTGTCACTCACCTGTCATTCTGTTGTAGTCTTTCTTAGACAAGCGGCCAGCTAGCTAACTCCAGACAAGCTAGTCGGTGTTGTTTACTTCATGGAAGCGAGGTTAAGTTTCCTCATCGATGCTAACCAGCAGAAACCAGCTGCCCAACTGCAAGTTTCGCTATCAGGCTAATAGTGCTAACTAGTCTGTTAGCTGCTGCTCATACAGCGAGGGGAGCTTATCGACAGACACCACGGCTGTACTCACAATTACTAGTTAACTAAACATATAAGGGATAGAAGTACGAAATAATATATTTTTGAGGTTTTTTTGTGTGTCGTAGGCTGTATCTAAAGGGCTCTGCCTCACTCCTCTGTTGTTTGCTAGCATACTGAGCTGAGCAGCTTGTTGTGTTTAGTGATGTTGTCTCTTTCGGTGTGCTGCCTCCGTGCGGTGCGGAGGAGTCATCGTCTTTAAAATGTGACTACAAGACTACAAGGTTATTTCATATCATTTTTATTCCAGTTTATTACATTTACACGTCACTGGTTTTACTAAAGAATTCATATGGTTTTGGAGATTTAAAACATGTGTTTCACGGCAGGTTGAGATCCCTCTGCAGAAAAATATCCCCATGTTGATGTGACCATGCTACTGGGTTCCATAGCTGGCACTCATTGACAACTGTATCATAAAAACAGAAAGAAACACATTAATTCTGGAATAACAATATGATAAACAAATTCTATAGTAAAAATGATAATTCAAATATAATTATCTCAGATATGTGGGATGTGGATTTTCACAGTTTTGTGAGGAGTAAAGCTAAAACAATTAGTGTATCACAACAAAAATGGTTGTAGGATGTTGCATTTTAACAGTGTGACTTACAATCCAATATTTTCATAAATCACAAAACATATTTTCATACACAACTCCTTCTCCAGTGCTTAAAAGAAAAAAAATAACTGATGTGCCTCCCCAGTCTTGCACCATGCCATCCCCTCTCTTAACCAACCAACAGTCTGGCTCAGTGGATAGAGCAGCGCCCCATGTGCAGAGGCTGTGTCCTCGCTGTAGTGCTGCAGGTTCGAGTCCAGCCTCAGTCCTTTGCCTCATGTCTCCCCCTCTCTCTCTACCCCCTTCACGCTCACACTGTCCTATCAATTAAAGGCAATAAAAGCCCCCAAAAATAATATTTAAAACCAACCAACAGTCACCAAAATGTGACAGAAAAAAAGATTAAACTAGCAAGTGTTTATCAGGTGCCATAAAATCATGACTTGTGCTTTTGTGTGCCACCCTGTCATATTAGATTTTAAGTATTTTTGTCACATAAATAATATTAATGATGATGCACTGAATCCCTGTCAGCCACAATAGTCCAGAATTAGCAAGCACACACACATACACACACACACACACACACACACACACACACACACACACACACACACACACACACACACACACACACACACACACACACACACACACGCACACATCCATTGTGGACAACGTGGCACCAAGGAAACAGGCAACAAAAGAACAGGAAAAAACATGGCAGAAAAACTGGACAGTCTCTTTTAGTGAGTACCTTAGGTAACGGTAATACAGGATTTCTGATGTGGCAACACAATTTCATCACAGAAATATAGCAAAGATACATAAATAGTTCTAGAAGTAACACTTGAGGTAGTCTTCAGAATTTTAAGTGGTTTTATCTTGGTAATCTACCAAAAAGTGTCCCAGGTTACCTGACTTCACCCTGTTGAAAGCAGTGCGGAATGTAAAATGTGAAACTTGATGATAAGTCACTTACTGATTCAGTCTCAGCGTCCTCTCTCAGATATGTGACTTTATGTTTACTGTAAAGATCTCGTTTTCTCATGCATGTCAACATGAACCAGTCAGAAACCACAGGAACCTATGGGGAAAACATAAATTCTGTTTTTCTCAAGAAAAATGCATTTAATTTAACCCTTTAACAGTCACACTAATAAATACCTTTGCAAAAAAACCAAAAAGAATGTACAGCATTATAGACTGTAGAATATTTTAACAAAATGCATCAATTTATTTTAAAAAAAACAATTTTCCTAGTACAATCCATTGTAATTGTAAAGTAAATGTAATATAATAGTAATCTGACAATAAAAGTAACATCATTCAATAAACAAAAATATTAATAATAATATATGTAAGCAAATAAAAATTAATCTTATAAAAACTGTACAACTGAACAAATAAAGAAAAAATAAATATGAGAAATAGACATACAATAATAAATACAAACAATAAATAAATAATAATTTAACTAGTGACAAAATCTGTTTAAAATGTATGGTTGAAAAAACAAAAAGTCAATTTGACATAATAAAAAATAGAATTGAATAGAATTATACTATAATCAAAATATTAAATGCATCGTATAAAAAAAAATGTATGAATCCAAATTGGGTTTTGCCAAGTTTTTGGTAAAGTCACAATAAATGTCTACCATGCGGGCATAATGCCTGTTAATAATCACATATTGAGTGGAGGGTGGAACATGTCTACTCACCAAACTGAGGAATGATAACGCTGCACCCAAGTTCACTATGGTCGGTACAATTCCAAATTTTCCTGCCTGCAAAATAAAAGAACCCCCCCCAAGATATTGTAAGCAAAGAGACAACAAAATATACATTTTGCAGATTTTGCAATTTCAAGATGAATTCTGGCCTCACAGTTCCAAACACAATGACGTCAAACCGGATCCCGTAAGCTTTGATTAAGGTTCTAGTTTCTTCTCCATCTTGGGTCTTGTAGTATTTTGCAAACCTAAAAACAGTGATTATGAATAAATTCTTTGCCCCAGTTTAATGCATTTGTTGATAATCGTTTTCTTGTTTAAATGGTTTCACCTGAAGTTGTATCCAGGAGCCACATTATTGACAGGATGTTTGCTGTCCAGCCTGCGGAAGCTATACTTCGGGTAACATTTCCCTGCCCACCAGTCCAGGTCACAGCTCCAGTCAATGATAATACCAAGGATACCACCCTTTATCAACACAAAATAAAACTCATTCATTGTGTATAAGTGTAGGCAAATATATTATTATTATTGTTATTATTATTATTATTATTATTATTATTAATAATAATAATAATAATAATATTAATAATAATAATATTATTATTAGTCCTACTGAACACATGCAAGAAGAAACTAGAGTAGAGTTAGGATAAAATAAAAATCTGAGGATAGGGCTGGGCAATATATATAATACTATATCGTATTGAGATATGAGACTATATATTGCCTTAGATATTGGATATTGTTATATCATGATATAGAATAAATTGTGTTTTTTCCTGATTTCCTGCATTACAATAGAGTGATGTAGATTTCTTAGTTTATCAGACAGTCGAACTTGTTTTAATACTTGCTTTTATCCACTTTGTCATTGTATCTTCATTACTAATGATTAGTGATTTGTACCAGTAGTCATTCCTACAATATTGTAACATCAAAGAGGGAATTTGGTAAAAACAACAACACAAAAAAAAACAAAAACAGAAAAATTGTAATGTTCGATTCTGTCTCCCAGTTCTAGCATTAATGAAGTGCTTTTGAGGAGATTTACAAAAATATAGATATATAATATCATGTGTTGAGATATAGCCTAAAAACATTGCAATATAATTTTCAGCCCATATCGCCCAGCCCTACCTGAGGATAAATGATGCAGGATGCAGGACACGTAATGTCGATATAAAATAAAATAGAGCAAAAACAACAACAATAATAAAAGCAATCAAACCACAAATAAAAGGAACAAAATAGATAAAACATAAATTAAAAAGGTAAAAAAAAAAATAAAAAAAATAAAAAGATGACATCACATACAAGCAAGTCTATGATAATAGGTTTTGACAAGTGATTTAATACAAGTCACTGATTCTGCAGCCTTGTCTCCTCAGGCAGGTCATTCCAAAGCAGAGGGGCCCTGATGGCAAAAATACAGTCACCTCAATTTTTGTTTTATTTTATTATTATTATTATTATTATTATTATTTTAAAGATAATTTTTTGGGCTTTTCATGCCTTTATTCCATATGACAGGTTAAGCGTGAAAGGGGGAGAGAGAGGGGATGACATGCAGCAAAGGGCCAAAGCCAGAATCGAACCCACAGCCTCTGCAGCGCGGACACAGCCTCCATACATAGGGCAACCGCTCCATACACTGAGTCACCAGGTGCCCTGTCGCCTCTAGTTTTAAGCCTCCACAGCAGAAAATCCTTAGCTTCCGTGTCGTACTTCAGCCGTGCTGACTCACATCTGCTGTATGTAATACACTGACTATGGGTAAGTGACCCCATACAACACTAATTTAAAAAAAATCCAAACTATCCCTTTAACTCTGGGCATACCTTCACAGCCATGTCTTGAAACTCCTCTCCAGCCTCTGAAACGATGTGCTTGAGGCGGAAAATGGGGCAGTGAGGGTCTGTTGCACGATTGAATTCACACCTCTTCAGGTATGAGGAGTTAATATGAGGCAGTATGTTTCTACTGGAGGAGGAAGGAAGTCACACTTTTGATGTAATGGCACACAGCAACACATTTGGATATAACTGCACTGATGAGAGCCTTTCGTTTATATTCAGAACCCTGACCTGTGAAAGTTGAACTTTGGGTATGTTATGCTGTTTTTGATCAGCACAGTGAAGTTCTCTGCTGCAGCCAGCAGTGCACGTCTGTAAGAAACAACATGTCAGGCCATATCTCCATTTTGCTATAATTACTTTAATATTATAACATTGCTTATGTTCATACTCTGGCAGCTTAGTGTCTATTTCGAGAGGGCACCATGAGAGCACTTCACAGGTCCGAGCAGTCGTGTGAATAGTTCTCACACAGCCCTGTCTGTATACCTGAGTGGGAAATGAATGTCAGCTGGTGTTTGCTGTATGGTATCACATTAATTACCGCTGATGAATTAACACATATTACAACAAGTGAGGAAGGCCTACCACTGCCTCGAGGATCACTGTGCCCCTCGATACAGTCACAGTCATCCATACAACCAGATGAAAGGTTTGGAAGCTGAAGGAGAAATCATCAGTGTTTAGTGTTGACTGATGTGATTTTGTTAGTATGAGGAAATCTACATCAAAGTTCTTCTTGAGTAACGTTATTGACCTGAGCCACAGACTGTATAATAAAGATAGATGACAGACAGTAAGTCCTAAAACCTGGGAATGAATCAGCATTTCAGCAGTGTTGGTTTCCTCGGCTCAAAGTCAGTTGTTATTTTGTGTGGGTTTTTGGTTGGATGCCTGAAATAACGTCTGGAGATTTATAATAATACCTAGATACCAGATGCCAAGATTGCGACTATTCATTCCCATGGAGTTACTCTTAGCTTCCGAGTCTCACTGAATATGTGCACAGTTGTGTTTCTCCTGCTGGCCCCGTCCCTGGGTTCCCGCTCGGCTCATAGACTTTACAATGCTATGATGTTGCAGGTTCTATTATTATTTATTCACATTTTATAGGTTTCAAAACATGTTGCCAAAGGACTACAGTTGAAAATGAGCTTGATAGCTAACACTGGCACATTTAAAGAAATTATTAATGTGTGTTGTCCTTAAAGATAAAGTAAAAAAATATGTTTTAAATAACTTTTCTCAGCTTGAGGAAAGTTTTACAAATATAAAGCCTCCACAGATCTAAAACACGTAATAGAAAGAGGCATAATTGACTGTTTGCAGTTTGTGTGTCTTGTCCTTTACAGATGTCTCTTTTATGATGTTGACCTACAAGAAAGATGGTTTTTGAGCTGCAGGGGATTTTTTTTGCTGAATTACTGCGAGTGGCCACTGGAAAAAAAAATGGTGTGAAAGGCTGAGCTGCTTTTTCTAGCAGCCTAGTTCTGCGCTACCACAGAAACAATATGGTGGACTCCAGAGAAGAGGGCCTGCTCTGCATTTTGCTATAAACAGCTTACTCTAAGGTAACAAAATCACAACAATTTTTATTTTTGGGTTATTACAATTAATGGAAACATATTCGTGAATATTATATAGAATTTATGCCAATAGATGCCCAGAAATTCTACACATACTGGACCTTTACCCCTTTGAAATCTGAGCAAATTGGCTCAGTTTCTTTCAAAAACATGGAAAGAAAGCAACTTAACAAGAAATCAACATAAAATTATGATAAGATGTTGGTAAACAGTTATAAAAAAAATAACCTGAAATAAATCATGGAAAACAGGAAATTAACTGAAAAAAAATACCAAAATAAAACAAAAAATAATGATTATGAATAATACATATTTATATTTATTTTAATTTATATAACATAATTTTAAATGTATTAAAATAATCATAAATGGCCTTTTCTTGAAATGTTTTCGAGTCATTTGATTTTTTTTTTTTTTAAAGATAATTTTCAGATCATTTCGTGCCAAGTTGCTGATTGCTGTTTCCCATGTTTTTGAAAAGAAATCAAACCAATTTGCTCACATTTCAAAGGTTTAAACTGTGGGAGGCGTCTGAAGATGACACAAGGAAACTGATGTGGATCCGGGTTTCAAAGGGTTAATGGCATGTTTGGGTTTTTTCTACTATGGTAACTTGTGATTAGCATTTTTGGAACTAATTTCTGACATTTTAGGTTAAAACATTAATTGACTCACGGGGACAGTAAGTGACGGATTAATCAGTAATGAATGAGTTGTAACCCTACAAGTTACATTAAAAAATTAGGCTAAACTCTAATGACAAATTAACACATCATGTTAAACTTAAAATTGTCTGAGCTGCACTATCATATCAGCGACTCACCTCAGGACAACGAGACTGAGTTTGACGAGGGGTGATTACCATGTTGGTTAAAACAAAGAATGAATTATCGCCCTGTTAGACAAAAGAGAAATGTCACAAGGCAAACATAGTACAAGTCATTTTAGCACAATTGCCACATCATATACTGTGGACGATGAGTTAAAATGGAGAGCAATCATTCAGGTTGCCTGAGTGTGAGGAGTGTTTTTTTGTACGGTTAAATACCTGAGATGGGATAACATAATCAGCCACGTCCCAAAACCGGGGCTCCATGTCAGATGTGTTTGTGAAAGCGAAACCTTTCACTTTGGTGGTGACGCTGCTGATGACAGAGTCTGTGTCCTGGTAGGCTTTCTGTACCACACACACATACCTGCAAGTTTACAGCAGTGTCACACTTGAACAAATCACGACAGCTCAGCAGGCAGCTCATTACAACAGTGTTTCACGACTGCTTTAACTTTATATGCACTTTTTTTTTTTTAATACTCAATGCGCCCATGCACAGGCCCAGGGGCTCAAAGTGTCAGGGGCCTTTACTGCCAAAATGTCACTCAAATTAACACATACAGACCATCAGGAAACACAAAATAAATAACATAGAGACACAAAATTACACAGTTGGCAAAACAACCAAAAGAGGCGCCAAATGACTGACACAGATACAAAATACCTAAAAAAAATCAACATAAAATTATATAAGACATAAAACAACTACACAGAGACACAAAATAACAACAGAATGAGCAAAACAACACAAAGATGTAAAATGACCTCAAAGAGGTACAAAAGGGAGACACAAAATAACTTCAAAATAACTTCAAAAACACATTCAACTAACAAAAAGAAGCATATTTCCTTAAAAAAAAATCCCCTACAAAATGATGTCAAAAAGACACAAAATGATCACAAATGGGGCCTTTTTCATGTCTGTGCCCAGGGGCCCATTTTCTCTTAGTACGCCCATGTCTGGACAACTGCATCAAACAACAACCAAGAGTAATCAATAAGCATTCAATAACCAATATTTGATCTGCTTCATGAAGAAGAATGAAAAGAGTGAGAAATATCCACATTTCACCACGTACACCATCTCTCCCTCATCATTTGTTACTTACCCCACCACATACAGCACCACCAGCAGCTGGGTGAACCTGAACACACATCCTACTGCTATGTTTGGAATAAGCAGCGTTTTTGGTGTTTCATAATCAAATGCATAGTGCAGACAGCTGTTGCAGCAGCCTGCAGTCCTGCTCATCGCTGCACCGCTGATGGACGTGCAGTAATGGTTAGTGCACTTAGATGGCCTTATTCAAATCGTTGTATTCAAATCATCTTTAACCTCCGCATGATTATTATCCTTATATTACATAGAAGAATGTGAACAGTGTAGTAGTAGTTTATGAGGTGGATGTAACATTAGGTGGATGGGTGGGTGGGTATATTCTCCTGAACAGCCCTACCAGACACCAGGGGGCCCAAAGTGTCAGGGCCCCTCTGAAATTCGCCTGCAAAATAACACATACCAACCAGAAATAGAATAAAAATAACCCGAAAAATACAAAGATACTTACACTTTTGCACTTGTATTTGTCAAAAATTATTTTATTAATATGTATCAAAATATATAATAAATTTAATTTAAATTTAAATCTATTTTCAGTATTTCAATATTTGCTGCTTTCCCTTATCTTTACCAAAAGGAAAATCCATTTGAAGCAGCCCTGTGCAGGTCAGGTGTATTCAGGGGTGTTTCTAGGATTTGAGGTCACACAGGGCTTAGCTAAGACCTCTGTCCGGGGGTCCAGGGTACCAAATCCAGGCACTTGTAAAAAAAAATTGAGCTCTATTTTGATGCTTTTTACTGTATACTCCCTTATTTACATCAAAAGTAAAATATATATATATTTTTAATTATTTAATCATGTTCCATGAGTTGTGTTAATTCATAGTATTCAACAGGATTCAACACAGGACAGAATGTCGGAGTACAGTTAATTCCTTATCTAAAGGAGTCAAAGGAGCCTCTGTTGTGTAAAAGCAAAGGTGCTCTCAAACATCACCAGTGATCTCTGGTACAGCCAGATGGTGAGGGGAGGAAGAGGTGGTGACACAGTAAACCAGCTGTTACAGGCACTGATGCCAAACTGGTGCCCGCACTGTGGAGGACTACTGCTGTTGCTCCTGTGATCAGTGTAATCCACCACAGTAACATAGCACATCTACCAAATAATATCTATGTGGTTGTAAATTGAATTTAATTTCATTAAATGAAAGATGCATGACGGGAGGGTGAAACTGTTGCTTGGACATGCAAAAAGTGCACTGCTGTGTGCTCTACTTTAGTGATCCAGTCAAAGACAATGGAGCTTTGTTAAAACTCATCACACATTTACATCCACTCTGACTGGCAAACTGCAACTGATTAAAAAGCTTATAAAACCGACACTTAGGATGGCGTTAGCTGAAAGGTTTGTGCTTATCATTCTTCATGAATGAATATCTACATCACAAGAACTTCTTCTTTTACACTCAATTTCTTATCAGGAATGCAGTATTTACATTTATGCTGCACTTTATGTCCATAAATATTGTATGAATAGTGTCCATGAATAGTGGAGAAAACTGTATCACAATAAAAACACCCAAACCCAACACTGATTAACAGTCTTTTTTTAATTTCATAACACACATTGACCTCTATGAACACACGACAGATACAATGTCACTTTGGTCCAATAGTACCTCCGATATAAAGTCTGTATAAAAGAACCATTTCAGTTCACATAGACACTTTGGCATCCCATTTGTTACTGGCGTAGCTTGCCTTCAATAAAATCTTTTTTTTTCTACCCGCCCTCTTTCAAGTTTCTTTATACTGATAAAGTTCATGTCGTCTTATCCACACAGGTAAGAAAGAAAGGCTACAGTAGACTGTATACACAAAATACATGTGGATATTTTTCATTAGCAATCTTTTTTTTCATTGGACAACGTACACAGAGACATGTTAATTCATCAATAAAACTAATGAAGTACAGTCAATGGTTTTTGTTTCAGTGCTTAAGTTTCAAGTATGACATGAAGGCATCTACAATGTATTGTAGAAAAAAAAACAGTCCACAGTAATGAAGCTACAGTGAAACGGAGACCAGTAAAAACATATTTAATGTTTATGTCCTCTAAATCCATCAGGTCGAGACTGACACTATTAGAAACCAGCCGTTGAAGAATCACAAGCTCCAGCTTCATATTGTCTGTGTCTTCAACTGACAAATTTTGGGTGATAATGTTCCATCTGAGGGAAAGCCGCCCTGCATCACACCAGTTTCAATGACTGATTCAACAAAGCTACTAATAAAGGTCCACCGATTTCATATCAAAGTCAAGCCCGCCATCGTGCAGGTTGCGTTCGTTTGCGTTGTCAAAGCTGTTCTTCCCGTGGATCTGTTTGAGGTGCTTACGGAGAACTGGCTTGTGGGCGAAAACCATGTCGCAGTAGTTGCAGCGGTGCGGCTTGTCACCGCTGTGCAGGTTTAGGTGATCCAGCAAAGAACACTTTTGGGTGAAGGTCTTCCCGCAGATTTTACACTGGAAGGGCTTGATGCCGGCGTGGACACGCATGTGTCGGTGCAGGTTGCCCTTCTGTGTGAAGGTTTTGCCGCACAGCAGGCACATGAACAGCTTGTGCATCTTGAGGTGGTTGGCGTAGTTCTCCAGCTGGCGGAAGACCCGGGCGCACTTGGGGCACTGGTGGTACCACTGGAGAGGTTTGTCGTAGTTCCTCTGGTGCACGTTGTGTTTCTCTGCGGGAGGGGACGGTGGAGGGGGGCTGAGCGGGTATCCGGACATGCCGGGTGGAACCGCCATCTCGCTGCCACGACTGTCCACAGTGGAGTTAATGAGGGAATGCTGCGGCTCAGGAGAGTGGAGGGCAGCAGGTGGGCTGTTGGGAAAGTGACCAGTTATGGAGTTTTCTGCTCCGTCAGACACAGACTCCACTTTGACAATAGTGATGTCACTCTCCGCCACACCTGGCTTTGGACGTCTGGCCAAGATTTGAAGAGGGGACATCGGCTGTATGATCACATCATCATCGTCATCGTCGTCGTCGTCGTCATCATCGTCGCCATTGTTATCATCTCCAACCTGCACAACCTCCTCCCCCTCCTGATGGACAGTCCGAGCTTGAGAGCGCTCTTGCTCTCTCGGAGCCTGGGACGATAATCCCTCCTCCTTCTTCTCTCTCCTCATATCCACCTCCAGCTGGCGTCCAGACTGAGGTTTGATGAACTTATTGAGAGCTTGAGTGCACTGCTCCACAATGTGACCCATCTGGAGGAAGCTGGCCACCGTCAGATAATGCACCAGCTCCAGCTCAGGAAACTCCAGCTGGCCCGTGTAGCAGGACAGAAGCAGCTGCCGGCCCACCTCCGCCTCCTGGATCATGGAGATCTGGACCTCCCTGGAGTCCTGCTGAAGGATGAATTGGTCCCTCAAGAATGAAGAACCGGCAGCAAACACTACCTTGTGACCAGGGACCTCCAGCTGGTTGATGCGCACAGTGACATCACAAAAGCGTCTCTGGTGTCGCAGGAGGTTCATCTTCTGCAGCATGGAGTCCCCGAATGTGGCGAAGCGGAACTGCAGGATCACCTGGTTCTGGGCCATCGTGAACTGAGGGCCGGCAGCAGCAGCAATTCACCTGTTTAGGAAAAATTCAAAGACTGTATAATCTCTCCTTGGCAGAAAGTTCAGAGATGTTGAAGTGGGGTACTTATCCATAGCCAGTAGATTACAAACAGCAGATGTCGGTCAGCATGCCCCCAGTTTGGAGAAGAAGGCTGAAGTCTGTCATGGGAGTTAAGCAATCAACTGCTGTGTCTGTGTCTGAGTCAGCAACAAATCGTGTTTAGCCATTTACAAAAAGTCTCACCTAAAAAAAAAAATCATTATCTGTTTAAGTTTACATTATATCAAGAATATTTTTTGCTGTTTTACCTTATTGACAGACAGTGGTTTCTACCCGAAAAATTAAGCTGTTCGATTGCTTTTCTCAAAGCCAGACCCCATTGAGAAAAACAGTGATTTCACATTGATGAACACAGGAGTTTTTCGTCTATCTCTGCCTCAAACACATTATTTTCTTTCTGTGATTTTGTGACTTTGGTGTCTAAAAGGGTTAGTTTTGAGTCACCAAAGTCACAATAACGCTGGCTAAACCAACTGATGGAGGCAGTGGTATACTGGCAGCTCCTGTTCAGAGAGCTAAAATGACTGTTTTTTTTCTATAGAGTCTGGTTACTTAGATGGGGAACTATTGCTGCTACCTGCTTTTCTATTGAAACGGGCTGTCTGACGGACAGGTAAGCACTGAAAATACTCTCAATATAGCATACATTTAAAGTGATTTTTTTTAGGTAGGACATTTTTTAGTAGGTTAAAACACGATTTGTTGGTAACCCACATCCATAGCAGTAGGTATCATTGCTTAGCTTCTCAAAACTACAGATGTGCCAACATATATACTGTATGTAATACTACTTCCCTATAAGGATCGCACAATATAAAATTGTGTGAATTACATATTTTATCTGTAACAGTTGACTGCTGTAGGCTGTCTTACCTATCTAAAAATTAAAAAGGTTTTACGTAGCCTCAGAATACATATTTATAGATATGTATATTAGTGAATTATGCATTGTCTTCTACATTAAAAAGGAAACAGCAATTTTTTAAAATGAAATCTGATGAGATAATTAATTTAACGACCACCACCTGCGTCAATCACAACCATCACGATATCATCATAGTCTCTACCAAGCCTGGCGCGTGCTTCTCTAATTAACCCGGGTAAGTCTGACAAGCAGACGCCACTTTAAACTCTGCCAATTTAACACGAGCAAGCGTGTCTGTAACATAAACTAGCCTCGAGTTGTCTTAAATTATTTTCGAAAGCACCGCCCACTCTTCGGCTCGACGTTTATCCTCTAAAACATACGGTAACAAAACATATTTCATTGTAACACACTCTGTATTTGTTACCCAAAATCTACTGTTTTACCTGGTGGCTACGTAAACATGAAATATTGTTGAATAATGCTCAAAGCCGAATGGTATCAAATAGTAATACAAGTTTCAAAATGCTCTTATTGTTTCAGTACTGCTGATATTTGCCGATACACAAGACATTACAGTAAAACTGTCTGACCCGGACACTTGGTTTCCGCTGTCCGAGTCGACTGGACCTGACGTTATGGTCGTATCGATGCTAGCTTAGCACCGTCGGTACAGTAACGTTTAAATATTAGGTTTCTTTTCAGGGAAATTCGGTAGCCTGGGTAGCCTACTTCAACAAGACAAAAAGTAAAACTGCACAAAGTGACAGTCCATGCCTGACGTTAGCTTTAGCTGTAAACAATCAATCACAAATCGCCTCCATGTCCCCCTTTGGCCTACTCCTCTACTCTTTAGCTGCCATATCAGCATGTCTGATAACGAGCAACACTGCAGCTAACAAGCTAGCTAACAAGCTAGGCTATATAACTTTGTTTTTACAGCAGAAGAGACAGTAATAAGTAATGTGTACCTGTTAACCCGTGTAAACAATCCTGTTATAGATGGGCTGTCATCGGTAGGACACTGGCACTGTGTGTCTGGGGATGTGAAGGAACTGCTCCGGATGCAAAACCCATTTAAAGGCCCAGTACATGCAGCAGGGAGCATCTCTCATCCTCTCTCACTCATTAAGTAGACTTTTTAGATTTAAATAAGCCAAAATTACCCTACTGTTATTTCAGAAATCTAAAAATCAAGGCAAGACAGCTTTATTTGTATAGCACATTTCATACAGCGAGGCCATTCAAAGTGCTTTACATATATATGTATATATATATATATATATATATATATATATATATATGTGTGTGTGTGTGTGTGTGTGTATGTATGTATGTATGTATGTATATATGTATGTATATATATAAAATAAAAGATACAGATTTGCAATAAAAGATAAGATATTCTCAAGTGTGTATATATATATATATATATAAACAATAAATGAAAAGATTTAAAATAAGAATCACCATTGAAAATAGCAAAAGTGCAGATGCAAAGATAAGAATATTATTTAAAATGATTTAAAATCAAGTTTAAAATAAGTCTGTGCTACATGATATCAAAATGCTGCTTTGCCATGTTTTATTCTAACTCCCTGGATGGTCAGTAGGCCAGCCCCAGTTGTCCTGAGGCCCCCCCCCTCATATGGCTGTGGATCAGAGGTTGAGTGGGTAGTCCTCTAAAGGATAGGTCAGCGATTCAATTCCCGGCCCCTTCGGGCAACATGTTGAAGTGTCCTTTGGCAAGATACTGAATCCCTAATTGCTCCCAATGGCGCACCATCGGAGTGTGAGTGTGTGTGTATGATTACTGAGTAGCAGGTGGCACCTTGTACGATAGCCTTGGCCACCAGTGTGTGATCGCTGTGTGGATGGGTGAATGTGACAGTGTAGTGTGAAAGTGCTTTGAGTGGTCAATAAGACTAGAAAATCGTATACAAGTACAGTCCATTTACCATATGTCACAAGCATGTCAGAGGTATATTTTGGTGCTGAGCCACAGAGTGATTTATAGACAAGCAGCAAGATTTTAAAATTGATAATAATTGTGAATACAGCAGGTTGTGATTTCAGTGTCATTTTTAAAAATAAAATACATTAATTTTCCAGTTTTTCTCTCATGATCCCTAAAAGCATCTTCTAAGCGGGGCAGTAAGCAATTATTTGACATTATAGGTAGGGGGTGGTCAATGTTTGATGACTACAAAAGATTTTTTTTTTCTCAATATTTTATTAATATATGTTTGGAACTCTTCTTAAATCAGTCTGCTCAGCTTTGAACCTATGTTTTTCCCATCCAATGATCGTTCAAGCATTCATGAAGTTAAAAACGTTTATTTTAATCATTTTAAAAATGTAAAAAAAAAAATACACACATATATATATATATATATATATATATATATATATATATATATATATACAAAAAGTAATTTAAGAATGCAATTTAATCTGTCATCCCGACAAACAAAAATGACAGAATATCAGCACTTATGTGAGCATCATGTCCTCTTGAAAAACCTGGAAAAGAAGACAGAGGGAAGTCAGGTCATGAAATTACAATTATGCATCCTGTGTTTTACCTGAACTTTTGGAAAACATCTACATCTTCACTTTATATACACAAGTCCTGTATTTTGTCACCAAAATCAAAACCAAAATGCATATTTAATTTGCAGGCTGTAATAACACTTCGTAACTGTTGTGTAATCATTTTTCTATAACATTAAACCTGAATTACCAATCGATCATGCATGTATTTCATTTTTGAAAATCTCAGGAATGCTAGAATGACTTCTGAATGTAATGTTTGATTCAGTTCATAGTGTTATCAATGTTGCTTTACAAATAAAATAATCTTCCTTACCAGGTGAAACAGTATCCACCCAAAATGACCAGGACAACTACTCCTATTAATGCAGCAGCCGACAGAGAGGACACCTTCAGAACATACGATGTACCTGGAAAAAGGACATGCTGCGTGTGAGTAACTGGCAATTGGCACTTTCTAAACCTGCTTGTTTTTGCATTTTTAAATATTTTGATACTAGATTATGAATATGATGTTTCACCAGAGAGCAACAAAGCATAATGTTATTTCCCCAAATTTGTCTCTAATTTGTCATTTACCAAAATTTGTCTGAAAAAAATCAGAATTCTAAAAATATCACTATGTGGTTTCAATATTTTGGCCAGTGAATTACCTCGTACTTTAGCCCACAGGACACAGGAACTTTTTAAAGCCTACGAGAGAAAACACTCTTGTAATTTAGCAAAAATTTAGCACTGCAAAATTGGATGCAGTTTTATGCTGATATTTAATTATATAGCAGGCGCACCCACCGATTGCCACTGACTGACAGCTCGTAAGATGATATAATTGTTCCTTCCATTCTCCAGTGGTGCGTTAAAAAAGCCTCCATAGTAGAGTCCATCCCCTACAGTAAAGTTCATCTCTGTCCCAACATGTCTGACATCAATCTGAGCAGTGATGTACTCTGTTGGGGACTTCACTTTGTTCGAGGGGTCTGAGTTTGCAGGAGAGGAACAGTCAAACACCATAATCCCCTCTGCAGGAAGCACAAACACCTGGTACACACTGCCAAATGAACAACAAAAATCAGTCACTTATTGAAGGCGTTATATGCAACGTTTGAACTTGAATATGGACATATCTATTTGGGATAAACATTTTGGTAAATGGGCTTCTTTGTCAATGCGGTCTTTTTACACTGTGATCTCATTTATGTAAAGTAATGAAACCAGTATATCACAGTTGATTTTTTAAAAATAAAAAAAGATTTATTTGTATGACCATGTCACTTTTCATTGCCTTTATACTGATTTACAAATGAATGGGCTACCATCTATATGGTCATAAAGTGTGATAATTCAGTCACTTTTGACACCTGACCAATATAACCTTTTTTTCGCAATCCCATAACAAATACATAAAAAATCTTTATCAATGTCTTAGGTTGATCTCTTAGAACCTTTAACACTCTTAAAAAAAACAAAAAACAAACTTGCCAGTGCTCTGATGTGGACAGACTATGTAATGGAGACACTGCTTCTAAATGACCTCAAACCTAGTCTGGCATTTCTATAGTGCAATTTTACTTAGTTGTGGGCTGATACTGTATATGCACTGATACAGATATATTTGCACTAAGATAATATTGTCTGATTTATGGGTCTTGCTTTAGCCCCTGTACCTGCTTTTCTGAGGTGTTTGGATGACATTGAATGTCAGAGGGGACATAGTGAGTCATTGAGTTCAGCCCATAGACTGCACTATGATAATGGACGTAGACACCATGATGCTGGGAATTTTAACCAGGGGGTCTATGGGCTCTTGGAGCCAGCCTGAAGTGGCCTTTCAAGGACGTGCAGTTTGTGGCATTTCCAATATTGGCCTAATATTTCAGCCCTGGAGATTGTTGCTTGGTTTAGCTATGAAAACTGAATGGAGGCAGATTTGATAAGCCTTCATAATCAGTGTAACTTTTTACTTTATGGGGTTTAAAGTTTTATAATTTTTTTTTTAGAAAATTAATCTTTTAAAGAACAATACATAAAATTCCACGTATTTATCTTAATCAATTATTCAACAAAGCTGTGAATATTATCCTGACACGTAAATATTCTAGATTGGGGACATTTGTAGGTCAAGCATGAAGTTGCATGACTGTTTGTCTGTCTGTTTTTATCTCATAGGGTTTAATTTTCCCTGTAACCTAGAGCGGAACAGAAGACCTGATCACACATCCTAATTGTTACCTTATTGGGTCCAGTGTGTCGGGCGATCTGCGTAGCCTCAAAGTTGGTACAGGAGTCTCAAATTCTCTGTAGTAGACAACTGGTGCTGGAGGCACTGTCAAATGTTGTAATGCTCAGTTGAAAGAAGACTGCATCATATGTAATGTAATTATAACAGTGCTGAATATTTTCAGAATGCTGATTACTCCAGCTTTCACTTTGATGCAGGGAAACATTTAGTCAGAGCAGAGTTGAACTGATACCTGGTAAACTGGTGTTTGTGGTGACGGTGACTGTGAATCTGGCAGACACTGCAGTGATGGAGATGCTGTAGTTTGTGACTGGAAGCAGGTTCAGACAGAGTTCCAGCTGGTCAGACTTAGAGCTCAGAAATCGCTTCCTTTTATCATGAAAGGACCTCTGGAAGTCTCTGGATCCTGTGTATGTCACCTGGAATGGTTACACCAAATGTGGCATCAGTCAGGCTCACAAAACACTCTGTAGATTAATTAAAAAAAACAATATGGTGTCCCAAACTGTCCATACACACCCACATTAAATCAAATGATAAGGCTAAGAAACTACCTTGTATACTTCTGTATCGTCCTCATACTTCTCTGCTCTCCAATGCAGACATTTTTCATTGACCACAAATAGGTGATTGACAGGTGGTTTTATTTCTGTAAGAGATGTGGGAATGAAAAGTATAATGGTACATAAAATCTTCACCTTTCATTTGTTATACAAATCTCTTTACAAATATGTTCACGATGCAAATCAGAAACAACACTCAAGCATCAAAATGCTTTCACTACGTGAGGCCTAATGAGCGTTGTAACTCACAGATGTTCCTGCTCAATTGCCATGTTCTCACTCACCTATGCACCTCAGCGTAGCTCTCTGCCACTCTCCAGAGCTGCCACACACAGACATATTGCTGCCCCGCCAGCTGTGATATCCATCCACACAGCGGTGGATCACAACACTCCTGTTATGCCACGCCACCTCTGATTTGGGGAGGAAGGGAACCGGTCCACATTTTGCTAGGGAAGACAATAACACTGATGAGTTAGCTAAGTGTTTAAGAGGGTGTAGGGTGTGTGCATTAAAAACTTTTACAAGACCTGGATCATATAATCAAACCAAAGCAAGAACGTGTGAAAAGATCCATACGCTGTGAGAAAAGCTTCCAGCAATTTTATTCACACAATGTTTATATCTAAGAGAGATCGTATTCTCAAGTGGTGTTAAAATGTGGCACAATTAATATTGCATTTAGCTTTTAATACAGTATTCAGAGCTTTTGTCTGATTTTTTGCCATAGCTAATTGATGCAAATACTTTTGGGGTATGCTGTATATTGCATTCCCATGCCTTCCACTGGAAGAGTCAACATTCAATCAGCTATGAATTGACCCACAGAAATAAATGCACCAGCACAACTTAAGATGATGTGAAAGTTACAAAACATTATCATTCACCTCGATATAATAATAATAATTTTTAAAAAATAAAATAAAAAAAACTTTATTTCTATAGCGCTTTTCCAAACCAGAGTTACAAAGTGCTTCACAATACAATACCACACAGTATAGAAAACAAGGTAAAATAACATCATTCACAGAAAATGCAATTAAAATCTTTTTACACATCCATATGCATATACATACATGTACGTATATACCTCCAAACTTGCAACAAGCACAGAAGAGCCCAAAGGCAGGAATATACAAACATGACTCAAACTCTATCGAGCTGAGCTTTCATCATTTACTTACCAGATAAAACAATGCGTCAACAAATATATGTCAATACATGTAAAAGATCACAGTGGAATAGATTCCTGTCCATGTATATAGATGATCACTGTACCTTTACACTTCGCAGATACTTTCCCCCACTGTCCTGACTGTAAACATGTGGAAATATTATTTCCCTTCCAATGGTAAAATCCATCCATGCACTCATACAGCACCACACTGCCTGGTCTACTGGTGCCATCCCACAGGAGGTTAGTATGGGGGAGGGTTAGTGGGGGGCCACAGCTTATTTCTGCACACAGACATGAAATAGCACAAAGTGTGATGTGAACGCGCATGTGGAAAATACTAATAGCACAGTCAAATCTTTTGTTACAGCTAAACAGGAGATGCAACATAATGAGAACAAGCGTAGTATAATTGTATGTATATTCTGAAGCAAGACTTTGACATTGTTGGGAAATAAGCTCATTTGCTTTTATTTTAAGATTTATATAAAGGATCAGTACCACACTCAATATTCAACAAGTTAGTTTTACGCAACACAAAGACTGGAACATGGGGAAAAAGCTAGCATGGCTCTCAAATGTTACAAATGTAGCCTATTTTTTTTTTTGCCAAGAGCAGTGACTGTATTCTTATGGTAAGTTGAAATTGCATTTGGAATGTCTGAGTTTTCACTAAAACGCCTCTGAAGTAGGATTTTCTGATTCAAAGTTGAAGGAACTTCACCAGCCCCGACATCAAAACCAAAGATGGCTGCTCTGAGCATCAACTGTAATGAATGCTTGAATGATTTTGTTGCTGTTGCAAAGAGCTTTTTTCCTTCCAAGCTAAACTAACAGGCTGCTTGCTGTAGCCTTATATTAAACAGACAGACATGAGAGTGGTATTGATGAACTTCACAGCGTTCCCAGATGGGAAATGTTAAAATATTGTACTAGGTTAAGGCCATAAACTAAGCTAATTATAAATAACTGGGTTGAGTGACACATTCAAATTACTCGACTTGGACACGGCACACCTTAGTAAGCAAGTATGAAAGTTAAACTTCCACAACAGCAGTGCTCATGAGTCTCATTTAGCCTCCACCAAGTCTGAGCAGCTGTAAAGAGGTCATGTGAGAAGAGAAGCATGAACACAGCTGTAGAATCTATATTTTGCAGTCTTGATCATGTCTGGAAATAATTAAAAATGAGACAGTGCAGACTAAAGCCAGTTCATCATGGCACTTTTTGGCATTATTGATTGTACACCGAACAAAGGGCAAAATATGATTCAAAATATCTGGCAATGCTTCTCAGGATAAAAAGCAAATACGCCTATTTACTAAAATGTCACACCATTGCCCTAAATATTTTTTGGAAATTGCTGCAAATGTTCTGAAATCAAAACAGTAGTTTATCAATGTATCTGTCATCAAACATTGCACCTTCACACCAAAGATCAATATCCTCCCACAGTCCCTTCTCTCCACATACTGAGTAGTTTCTCAGGCTCCTGGTGTTATATCCGTCCTCACATTGGTAATACACCACACTGCCAACGCGTGATGTGCCGTCCCAAAACATTTTAGCATGAGGTTTATAAACAGGCTTTGGACAATTGATTTCTACAACAAAAAGACAGCGGGTCATTGTAGATGTTGAAATGTTTGATGATGACAAACACATTTACACTGTTTGATTACAGCATGCAAATTATGATGCTGTGCTTATATGTTAGAGAATTGCATTATTACTTTTATTAGAGGCAGATTAACCAATACTGTGTTTTGTAGACTGATGCCGTTATCACCTTGACAGACGAGAGAAGCTCCAACCCATTCTCCACTGGCGGTACAAACTGATACATTTCCCTCTTCAGCACTGCTATATCCAGAGTTACACTGATAAACAACCTGAGAGCCCACAGTGGAGATTTTATCCCACAGCATGACTGACTGAGGGATGTATGGGGGCACACCACAGTCAACTTCTACAAGGATACACATTGCAATATTTAAGTGAGTGAAAGCAATTATTTGGGACAGCATCAAAGCCAGCTACAGAATCAACGACATTTGGAGCAAGCTGTTACCTTTGCAGGAGATGTTTGGTTTCGTCCAGTACCCATTAATTGTACACAGTGACATGTTATTTCCTTCATTATGATAAAATCCTGTTTTACAGTAGTAAGTCACTGTGGTTCCAGGAGTGGAGCTGCCATCCCACACTTGCCCAGCATGAGGCACTATAGGAGCATCCCCACATAATATTTCTGGGACAGGAAATGCACACAGTGGGGGTTATTCAGAATTAAACAAAACAATTCTGAATGCATAACATACAAGTTTGACACTTTTCTCAGGGCTGTGTGGGCATGCAAATACTAATAAGCCAGGGCAGGCTAATGTCATTTTATTTGTAAAATAAAGAAATAATTAACAAAAAGAAAAAAAAGAAATAAATTCCTACTATTTCATATTTGTAAAGAAAATCATTTCAGTGGATGTTTGAATTACCTTGGCATGACAGAGCTGGGGTTGTCCACTGACCGTTTGCATTACAGATCGATACATTATGCCCTCCTTTGTTATAAAAGCCCTCTTTACAAACATAGAGCACAGTGCTGCCAGGGCGTGAATTACTGTCCCACACCAGCTCGGTGGATTCAACTATTGGAGGATTTCCACACAAGATCTCTACAAAGAACAACATGCACAGCCATATAACGTGAATGCCAGTTTCAGTTTACTCGGTTCTGGAAGTTAAAGGTGCAAAAATGTAATAAGGTTAAAGTAAAATTTGACAGAGATGTGGTGAAGCAGTGAGTGTACCTTGACAGAGCACGGACGGTATCTCCCACTGTCCAGCAGCATTACAGATGGATATGTTGCCCTTTCCAACATTATCAAATCCAGAATTACACAGATAAAGCACCTTGGTGCCCAAACTCGAGAGCTTATTCCACAGCATGCTAGAGTTAGGGAGGGCAGGGGGAGGGCCACAGTCGACCTCTGAGGGCCAAAGCAGTGACATACGGCATGAAACCATATTCACTGTAAAATCTCTGTCCGACTGATCAGTTTCATGATCCCTGTGCTCCTGAAACTAGTCAAAACTCACAAAAAATGCTGAAATCAGTGGGAGTTTCATTACATTATCATGCTGTGAAGGCTGAAAAGATGGGTTTATAATGTTTCAGGTCTATCAGAAAACAATAGTCACACGGCCATATTAGCATTTATACTGTTCATCTTTTGCATACTGTCTGCAAACACAACAATGATTGGCTAAAACACAGATTTTGTTATTTGAAACACATCACAGAAACACAGCTAACATTTCTAAGAATAATAATGATGATGATGAATGATGTAACTTATCAAGATAAATGTGGCGATAAAGATTTGGATTTAAGATTATATCAACAAACACCCTCCCTTGTAAAAACTTGATTAGGACAGAACTAATGAAAAGCTAAACAATCTTCAGAAGTACCAGGGAGCAGAAAAAGGAAAGTTGACAGAGTACAATCATTAATAGTTCTACATTGTTAGAAGGGGAAATTATAGCTGTAGAGAAAGGCAGACTATTTTTTTACTTGTGTTTAGTTACCTTCACAGACCAGGGTGGGTCCTCTCCATCGTCCATCTGCTCCACACACAGAGCTGTTGTCTCCACTCTTCCTCACAAAGCCTTCATCACAGACATACATGGCCACACTGCCGTATGTGGTCCCTGTGACTGACAGCAGCACTGTGTCCTCCACTGAGGCAGGCCGGCCACAGTCAACCACTAAGTGGGACAAGAACATATAAAACCTACAATCCAACTGTTCACCCACAGATTCCCAAATCCATTAGCAGGCTGTCAGTATGTAGTGTTTCAATACTCATATTCACACTGGAAACATGGCAAAATGAAATATGTTGAAACTGTCAGTATGCTTATCCAAATCCCACTAATGCAGTTTTACCTTTGCAGAAAGCTCTGTCTGTGTGGGGATTGAAGGGCTCTAGTCCGTTGTGGACTTGATATCCCAGCTGGCAGCTGCATTCAAAACTGCCCTCAAGATTTCTGCATTGACCTCCCTCTCCACAAAGACCTGGGATCCTGCACTCGTCAATATCTGCACAACCAAGAGCATGTGACATAAAAACAATAATGTCACCCACTTTTACAGGTAAAAAGGTATGAATAATTTATGTTGTCACCTGTAGATTTTATTCCACATTTTTTTTGGCTGGATTGCACCAACAAGGATTAACTTTTAAACCTGATTAAATCATGGTTTAAGCCTAGACTCTGTTGCATCAAACTTTAAAACTAACTTAGAATTAAGAATGGTTATTTTAAACCTTTCTTTAAATCTCAGTTTAATTTTTTCTCTGAACATAGATTAAATTTATTTCTGTTGCAATTTGATCCAGGGTTAACTTTAAACCTTCAGTGGAGGAGGTTTAACTTTTACAATGGCAACCTGGGATGGGATGGATTGGGTAAAATATCATCACGTCTCACACTTTGCCGCATCCTTTTTGGCTTTGGTCCTCTTGTTTTTCCAAAAGGCTGGAAGCTGAGCATTGTATCTTTTTTCTTTCACTCCAGTCGTTGAGTAACAGTTAGCCAGTTGCTGCCAAGCAGTCTTTTTCTTTTTCACTGAGCTCTTGTCCGTGTTTTTTACTTCTTCTATGATTTGCCGATATTGTTCCACTAATTTTGGCCAACAAGTTTTCTCAAAGGAGGAAAAATTTGAGCCTTCCTGCTTGATATGGTGCTTGTCATTACTGATTAAAATTAGTTTAAATTCTGTTGAAATAAATAAACTTCAATTTACCAAACCAAGATTTATTTTTAATGGTGCAACAGAGCCCTGCCTAATTTTAAATCTTGAGTTGCTCATTTTTAAACCTAGATTTACCAAACAACTTCTTTGTGCAACCCGACCTTAATCTCTTATGTAGGACTTTATTCCCCTTTCTGTAATGTGATGTCTTTAATAGCCCTATAAAAAAAGACCAAGGTTGAGCCTAAACTCACCCTGGCAGTGGGTTCCATCGTTTGGGATGAACGTGGCCATGTCATTAGAAGGACTGTAGCCACCCAGGCAGGTACAGTAGTAGCTGCCATATGTGTTGTGGCAGGTAGTGTGCTGCCCACAGATCCTACTAGATCCTATCTGACACTCATCTTTATCTGGAACGAAAAAAAAACAACCCATTTATTACACTTAAATGTAGAAGAAAAGGAGATGAAGTCACATCAATTCCACCTTTGCTTTTCCTGCTTTGATGAGTCAAAATGTCTTTTGCAAAAAAGGTCTATGAGATGGATTGCCATGAACTTTTGAACAGAAATTCCATATTATGATTAGATACCTTCTAAACTAATGACATTTCCCTCACCTTGCCTGTGCTTTTTGTTTAGTGCTAATAAATAATGTTTGTATGCTCAAAATCTAAACAATATAGGCAACATTGTAATGCCTAAAGTATAGATTGATTTTTTTTTTCAAAATCTGCTCCTTGGAGACAACTTCTCAAAGGAAATCAAATTAAACTGTGTTGGCCTTTATATTTATCTATGATATTATATGATATGATATGACAAACACACACAAAATGTTTGTCCTACCTTGGCAGTAGGTTCTCCCATTTCCAACAAACCCGTACTTGCAGTTACAAACTTTGCCGGAGCCGTCTGACTTGTCTTCACATGTGGCGTTAGGGTGGCAGGTGTCACACACATCCATCGTGTTACCTTCTGCTGGCATTTCTGAAAGGATATATATATATATATATAAGACCTCCATCAGACAGTATCTTCAGAGGTATTCACCCCTCCACAATTGTCAATGATACATTAAACTTTAAAAAATTAAATTTGATAATCACTAAATGTTTGTTATGGGACAAAACACTGTCATCAGTACTCTTACCTGCGATGACCCAGAGCAGAAAAACCACGATAACTGCTCTGTTTCCCCTCTCCATCGTCTCTGAGTGTCCCCCTGTTGCTTTCTTCTCTTCACCAGACATTCAGCCTCCTCATCCCCATCTTCTTTTTTCACTTTTTACTTCAGTCTTCCGACCACGATGACACTGAGCGGGTTTGATAACCACGACTGAGAGGAGGCTAAGTGGGTGAGCTGAGGTTACTTTGAGAAATAGCTCCTTTTCTCAATGGTCTTCTCGCAGTTTGTGGTTTTGTGGCGTAATCTGTCACTGCCTGACATATTCAGTTACTCTTCACCGTGTGTTGATACGTTTACTGCTCACTCTGGTGAACTGCACACTCATGCTGCGGTGGCTGATAACAGCTATATTTGGCCTAACGAAACAGTTAGGTTCCCCTCGTACAAACATTGTGGAAATTAGGTTGTTTTTAGAAGCACATTCACTGCATCATTACTATATGTTTCAATCAATGACAGCTAGGTAAGAGATGTTTACTAGATGACTTAGAAACTAAACCAAGTACAAGTCATTATTAATGAGTGACACAGCTATTGTAGACCAAACATTTTATGAATATCACGATGCAACCTTACCCTTTGTCCTTTAAAGTAGTATATAACCCATAATTATTTAAATTTGACCCAAACTGATCCTTTGGATTATAATCCACATAGGCATAACTGGTGTTTGAGGTCAATAGAGCCAACATCTCTGCTCGTCCTACCACAGCATCTGTTGTGGGTGCCAAGGGGGTGTCAGATGGCGTGCTGTGGGAAGAGAAGATAAGTGTGGTGAGCTGCTATCTTTCAGGCCAGCATGGTCCTTAGTAGGGTCTCCGTGTCACTCAAACCAACAAGCTACCACCTCACATCACTGCCTATTAGTGAAACTACTTGGCAGTTGTGTACTTTTTATCTACTGGACTTTCTTTGTTACTAAATGTCTATCGCCATTCTTTGTAATTTCCCTGTTTAATAGGTCACCATGTTATCTCTGGTTCAGTCAGAAACACATCAGGGAGTTGACCATTTATAGCAAATGGCTTTAGGGTTAAATTTGAACGAAAAGGCTCTGCTCTTTGTGGGAACTCTCAAATACACATCATCATGATCTTGTTGGAAAAAAATAATCTCCCATAATAGAAACAAACATGAACATGATTTTTTGTTAAATCAATAATATCATAGATCTGTCATAAGGCAGAGCAGTTGCAAAAAGTACCAGGCTATAATGACCATGTTTTACAAATGCATATATGTAATTGGATGGTAGTGGTCGTCTGTTGCTGCCACACACCTGTGAATGAGCCAGTGACTGGGAAGCATGAATGGAACAGATGATGCCAGTTAGTTTAAGCAAGCTCGACTCCATAGACGTAAAATACATTACTTTCTGAGGTCAAACAAATGTGTCGAACGCACACAAGATTTCGTTGTTCTCCAGCAAACAGGTTTCTTTTTCACTGCCATTGTTGGCACATAACCACATATTTTTGCACCTAACTGCCACTCACTGTCAGTCAGTGGAATTGTGTAAAAAAGGCAGGACTTTGTATTGCATTGCCAGCATGCACTCGTGTGTATACGTGCCTCCACGTTATTGGCATCTCTCAGTGAGGTTACAACATGGCAACTAACTGAAACTTCTCCCATGTGCAAAGTGTCTAGTAGAACTGCGGTGGCCAACCCAAAAATGCAAACAGGTTTGTCTAGAGTGTGGTTTGTCCGTACTTGGCCACTGTAGAACAATTTGGTAAACTCCATTGAAAAGGGCCCGCTCCGAATGTCAATATCAATGGCTCATTCTAAGGTAACAAAAACACAATTCTTATTTTTGCTTACTGTAACAAATTGCAAATTACAGTAAATCTTTTTGTCTTTATATTTTTGCATTGCAGTTGTGCTTTTTTCCACATAACATGGCCAAACAAAGTGTGTCCATGGAGACAAGAGCAGACAGTTTGGTCATTGGAGATATCTTTATTTGTTGATAGCACCTGACCTTTGTAGACCTGTGTAGTTATCACAGAGTCTGTCATTCAGAGCAAATTTACAGGAACATGCATTTTTTTAGTATCAAAACTGTATAATAGATGTCAAAGATATTCAGACTTTAAAATGATTATCTCAACCCACATAATCTAATTCTTTCAATGTTAAAACTGGAAGCATTATATGTTTATAAGGAATGTTACAAAAACAAGTTAGTGATAGACATTTAAGAAAGACAAAATTATATTTGCTGTTTTTAATGTCCAATAATAGCTTTGTAAAATCAGTGCCAGAAAATCTGCGCAAAAAAAGAAAATTTAAGAAAATGAAATTACACAACAGTATGGTACCATACCTATAGATGTGCTCTGCTGCATTTCAACAGGAACACATATTTAAACCCAGTATGAAGTCGCGTTTTCCCAGAGAGATCAGACTCGAGTCATTTACAACAGCTTCACAATCCTGATCTTTGACACAAACTGCTGCAGGGTCCTGCTCGGTCATAAAATAGTGCAGAAACAGCAGCGTTTCTTTCCGTGTGGAGTCTCAACTTCCTCAGTTGGAGGTGCTTCAGGAGCCAGAGATTCCTCCTTACACTCCGACACTGAGCAACTAGAGGTGGACAGCAGCCTCCCACACACTAGGTCAGCAGCTCTTCCATCCATGACGGACATGTCTGTCACCGTTTTCTCTCTCAGAGACATGTCTCCATCATCATCATCATCTATCAGCACAAACTCCTTGAGGTAAACCATCCCCACCCCGTGGAGGCTGTGGTTCTCTGCTGAGTCCTCCAAGGTGTGGACGTCCACAAAGGTCAGAGTTGAAGTCTCTGTCAGGGTCTCATGAGTGGAGTTGTCCTCTGGCCCTGAGTAGGCCTGGCTGCTGGAGTCCGTCACCCAGTTTCTTATAGCACCCTCGTCCTTCATGCTGCACCTCTGGTCCTGGATGTTAGGGACGATGTCTGGGACAGAGGACATCTTGCCTGTACCATCTCGGCTGGTGACCTGGTCTGTCCTGGTATGAGAGCCATTTTCTAAAGCATGACCGTTCCCAGGGTACATCTTAAAAGACACACTCTGGTAGTCATGGTAGACTTGCACACTGCTGCTCCCCTGTGGGGAAGAGAGGGGGATGCTGGTAGCAGTGTTGCCTTTTCCTTGCTTCTTCATGTATTTTCCCGTACTGTGGTGAGACAAAACAGAAAACCCAGATTAGTTCTGATCTTGGAAATTGTAGTTTGAAATCAACTTAATTATTAACTATTAACTAGCTTTATCAGCTGGAGTTAAAGGGACAGTTCACCCCCGAATCACAAATACAGATTTTTCTCTTACCTGTAGTGCCGTTTATCAATCTAGATTGATTTGGTGTGATTTGCCGAGTGTTTGAGATATCGGCTGTGGAGATATTATATATTACCATGAAAAGGGTGAAAAGGGTGGTGTGCATCTACTGCTAGATCACGTAGTGAATGTTAGAGCTCTGTTTAGGGGAAAGCCATTAATGTTTACATCTCACGCTACCACAAACAGGAACCTCTCATCCGTGATTAGATGCACGCTTGTCTCTGCTTTAAGCACCACAAGCCGAGTGCCATATAGCTGTATTATACTGGAGAGAAGGCAGACATCTCTACAGCCCATATCTCAGACACTTTGCAACTCACACCAAAACTATCTAGATTGATAAATAGCACTACAGGTAAGAGGAAAAAAATATTTTTGAGTTGGGGCTGGACTGTTCTTTTAACATTGATTTAACATTTTTTTAACAATAGAAATGTACAGACTGTCTCTACTTTACTCACTTATTCCACCTTTTGGACTGTCACAATCCTAATGTAAGATTATTACCATGTAAGATAGTATCAGACTATAAATTCATGTAAAATAATGGATTATAATGGAATGATTATAACCAAATAGATATTTTTTTAAATACACCCTTACATCTAATGTGCTGCTTTCAGAGTTTTAATAAACTCTGCAGGACACCAGGGCAGTTTTGATGTAAAAATAGAGGCAATAACAATGCTTAATGAATAAGCTCTTAAGTAACAATAAGCTATGTGTCGTTCAAAAACTATACAGTCACGGATGTATTACATCAGATGTATTGCTCTGCTATAGGATTGAATGATATGATGATACACCTGCATGGTGAGTGATAATAGAGATTTGTCTAATTGCAGTGAGTTTGCTGTTCCCTTTTTAATCTATGTAGCTATCCTTGTGATATCAGTGGTTGTATTAGACCTGACATGGTCTGTCCAAACAGACTCACAAACCCTCACTGTTGTCTGTGAACATAACTACAGCAGCACCCAGGACTGCAATGTCCTGCAGAGAGTGGTACGGTTGCCCGCATTCAGGACATTTACACCAGGCGGTGCAGGACCAAGACTGGCAGAATTATTAAGGATTAAGGATTCAAGCCATCTGAACAATGGCCTTTTGAACTCTTGCGGTCAGGGCAGCGCTGCAGCAGTCACAGAGCCAGAATGGAAAGGCTAATCCGCTGTGATTGTCCAAGGACAGAGAGATGTCATATGTAAAGCCCTCTGAGGGAAATTGTGATTTGTGATAATGGGCTTTTTTAAGTAAAGTTCACTTGGGGCACCCGCTAGCTCACCTGGAAGAGCGGGTGCCCCATGTTTAGAGGCTGTGTCCTTCCGGCAGTGGCCACAGAATCGACTGTAGCCTGCGGCCCTTTGCTGCATGTTGTTCTGGCCCTCTCCCCCTTTCACGCTTAGTCTGTCCTATCTAATAGAGGCAAAATGCAAAAATAAATAAAACTGACTTGACTATTCCATCCAAATCCTGAACAGGAACACTGTCAAGGCTTCTGACAGACTACACCTCTGATGTAATATGTTACCTCCACCACCCTGGATCCATATATATATGAAACTCGACTGCTAAATTTATTTTTTCCATTTCTGCACATATTATCTTATTACTACATATATTACTACCTATTACTACATATATCTCTTATTTACACTAATTTTAGAGTGGTAGAGGCACCAAAGTGTTTCACTGCACAAGGCAGAATATGTTGGGAATGTGACAAATAAAACATGTAAAACTTGCTGGCTACAAATCAATGAGCTGAAGTCTGTTTTATAAGGGTTTTGGCTCAGTCTTATGAAGTAGCTTGATATGTCAGGTATTTAGCTTCTGTTAGCATCCTTACATGCTAATGTTTAGGATGACTATGGCCACCAGGTTATTGGCACCAGACACAGTACAGCTGAGGGTTAGACATTGTATGATAAATGGTCAAAAGTATTGGACGAATGAAAATATATACATAGTGGTGGTGCTAGATCAAAAGTTTAGGGACATTTCACTTAAAACCAGAAATGTCAACCTTATGGTGGGACTAGAGAAAAAAGTTAGGGGATCAACAAAGACAGCAGGATCCATCCTCTGGGCACCATAAATGTCTGATAAATCTTTTGCTGAAAAATCCAGATCTCATTTACAAGTGAGACCTGAGTGGTATAAAGTTCATAAAAGAATCTTAATATTATTGAAATACTGGGGTCAAATGTCCATAAAATGTATATATTAACTATACTATATATTTTCACCTTTTTCATGTAATTTGCTATTTTTTATTGATGTAAGTTTTACTTATTTCTTCTCATTCTCAGGCCATTTCATGTCGAATTGCTCATTTCCCTCTTCCCATGTTTTTGGAAGAAATCAAGCTCAGGTTTCAAATGGGTCACTTTTAACTTGTGCATTGCTGGTTCATCTTTATTAACACCATGCACTGTAACAGACAGTTTTATCCACATCACTGTCCCCTAGTTTACATATTGTGCAGTTGCAGTATTAATATTATTCACATCTTTTCATCAACACAGTAACTGGGGCAGGTAATAGTAAGTGCAGTGGACTTTATGAACAACAGTATGAGAGAACATGCTGTCATTTAGTATTGGCCTCTGTGAATAAATAAATGAAGCTGGTACTTTTAAAAGAAGCAAAAAATAACTTAAATTCCCTGAGGATCAGCTCTTTGAAGATGGAGACAGATGAACTACTCTAAAGTGCTCCAACCGAGGAAGGAGTGTGTGTGTGTGTGTGTGTGTGTGTGTGCGTGTGTGTGTGTGTGTGTGTGTGTGTGTTTCATCTTGCTAAAACATACACACCCTCCCCTTCTCCGCACAGAAACAACATAGATAAAGTGAGTGTGTGAGTCCAGAACATACTTTAGCCAGAATGTTACGTGTTTTAAAGGTACTTTGAAACCTTAAACACCAGTTTTCTTATGCAGCATTCAGACACGTTTCACATGCAATTAAACCTTTAAAAACCTGAGCAAATTGGTTTGCTTTGTTTTGAAAGCGTGCCTAAAGAGGCAATGAGCAACTTGGCAAGGGGTATCACGCAAATTACATGAAATTTGGAAAAGAAAAAGACCTGAAAATTGGTTTTAAAAAAGAGAGAAGAGAGAGAAAAAGGGAGAGAGAATTATTTTAAAATAGTAATAAAATGGTAAAAATGTCCAGAAAACTATAACAATAATAATTATAATCATTAGTCTTATTATTATTAGTCATAGAAGTGATAGTAGTAGTAATATTGTTGTTACTGTTATTATTATTGTTGTTTATTAATTATTATTGACTATTTTATCTTTCTATATATTTTTCTTTCTTTCTTTTTTTATACCATTTTTAAAAAAAATAATTTTTTTGCCAAATTTCAATTGTAACTTGTTACCCAATCATTTTGCTTAGGTTTCCAAGTATTAAAACTAAATTCTGTAGAAATCTAGTTTCAACCGAAACCACAGTAGCAGAGAGAATCGTTTCTTTATGTTTACATTTAATTTTGTGTGGCACAATTTAAAGATCACACGATGAACAAATTGCTTTAAGACAAATGAAGTACTTACAGTAAATACAACATTAAAAGACTTCTTCCAGAGGAGTGTTTCCACTTTACGCCTCGACATGCTAAATTCAATCCACTCTGTACAGAAGCTTAACAGACTGACCCTGTTACACTTGAGTGACTCGTATGCATGACAGAATCAGGACTCTATAAATGAATAATAACACCAATGTACATGTTCAAGCGGGCGTCAGCGTGCTCCACTCCAGCTTGTGGCTGTGACTGAGCAACAATAGATGAAAAATAGATTTGATTTTAACACACTCACTGCATTAACGCTTTAGTACGCAATGGCTGTTTTTGTCTCAGCAGTGACTCAGAGAAGGTTAGTACCAGCTTTAACTGTACCAGAGGGAACTTATGCTGGCAGGACAAGGAGAAATAAGAGAATAATGCTGAATTAAAACTGTTTTAAAGACCTAAAACTGACCTTGAATATGTATGAATAACTTTTTTGTCAAAATGAATTGAAGCGTTTCAAGTTTCCTTTGTTTGTGACAAAACACTCACTATTAATCTTTGTCAGTCACAAAAGTGACATAACAAGAATAACTACAGTATCATACAAAGAGAAATCTGAATTTTCACAAAAATCCACTTAAATTCAAATATTCTAAAATGTTTTTACCTTCAGCCTTCCACAGTTGAGCTCTTCCCCAAGTAGCTGTAATGAAAATCACATGGCAGAGGTGGGATGACCCTGTCACAGTGTGTCCCTCTGATCTGTAGTACAGCCGGTGAAACTGATTTCTCCGCTGCAGGATGTCTTCAAACAGAGACTCCTCACACACGCCCTCCCCTCATCTTATAAACTACAACTGCTCCCAGTGCGAGCACGGAGGCAGTCACGGGATGCTCCGCTGATTGCAGTCACACCAGCACAATTTCTCACTCATTTTGACTTCTGCTGAATTGTTTTTGTTAATTTTTTTCCAAGTTGAATGATCTTAACATTCACAACTGCACTTTTTTTCCACCTGGATACAAACACAGAACATAAATTGATATTCACTTTTGGGACCACAAGCAGGAACACCAGCAGCTAGTTAGTTTAGCTGAGCATAAATGTTGGAATCAGGAGGAAATAGCTTGCCTGGCTCCATCCAAAAGTAACAAAATCTGCCTAACAGCACCTCCGAAGCTCAGAAATTAACACAATTCCTTTCTGTTTCCCTTTATTATACGTTGCAGTGCTACAGGGATGCATGACTTCACATATGCACTGAATGTGTTCCTATAAATAATACAGGAGGACAGACCCTCACATACTGTATATGAAAGCTGCAAACAGGAATAACAGAGGGATCAAATATTGAAAAGTCTTGGTTCCCTGTAGGGATGATGTCTGCATTGGCCTGTTGTCAACCAGTCAACATGCCATCTGACAAAGTGCTCATGTACAGTAAACCTATGGAACCTATAGCATAACGTCCTGCTCATCAACTTATCAGACAGCTTTCAATTGAAATGATTTTTCATCTATTTTGGTCCTTTCAAGAACACAACAATTAAACATGTTGACATATCTGTTGTGATTTATATAACAACTCAAAATGCACAAGTGATTCAGCATGTATTTAAATCAATTCCTCATATGCATCCGGACATGGCACACTTTATTTTACAGTGCAAGTTTTGACAGTGTAATTTTACAGAAAAATCACTTTTTGGATGTATGACATGGATTTTTGTGATATGATCAAATCTATTCTCATTTTCAAAAAAAGAAAACATTAGTGATGCTGAAGCGGTTGCACTCAATAAAGCTGATAACCCCTAAAAAAAGAGGGTGCCCGAGGCAGATACATGTATTAATAAATGCTCTTATGAAAATATATTTAATTTCATTGCTCAATAAATAGACATTGTTTTATGATCATATGAGAACAAAGTTGAATATTGATCAGCTTATTGTGCGGACTTCAGTTATACAGAACAAAACAAAAAAAAGTACAATTTCAGTATCTCACTTTAGTTCGACAAAACTACATATATTTAGCTTCTATGTTAATCAGTCACCTAGAAATCAGTCCACATATGTGAGATATGTTACTTCCATTTTGCTGCATGTCAAAACTGAGGCCTCGAGCAGGAGACTGATCCTTGTCTTTGGTCATCTCCCAAAACTTGATCGTGACTCTGCCAGGCACCAACAAAGGCTCCTTAAAGTGGGCAGTGACGCTGGCGGGAGCTGTGATGACTTCAACCCCTGATGACACAACAGATAGATGAGAAAGTGTGACCAGAACTGCTTAAAATGCTTTTTCACATGGGAAATTTTGACATGCCATAGCAGGAAAAGAAAAAACAGACGAACAAAAAGTCTGCAGTGAAAAAGGCATGTTCCTTTTTTTATCCCTTTAAATAGCAAATCTAAAAGCTTTTATGCTCTGGCTAATGGTCTTTTACCTTTGTGCTTTTCTATTTCAGCCAAGCAGACAGACAGCATCCAGAGACTTGGTGCGGCCTGCGATCTGTAGCCGACGAGCCTGGCCGGTAGAGAGAGAAACCGGTAGGGGTTGTTGTCGGAGAAGGACCAGACACACTGCAGGCCGGTAGTCCTGGGAACTCTCAGCTCTACCTGCTTTACATTGTCTGGCACAGGCTCATCTGGTTGGACTGTCAAAAGACACATGAGCAGAAAAACAAGAGACAGACTCAATGCTACTATGAACAGGAAGAAAATAATTTCTGTTTGTTATGTGATAAGAAATAACCAGACTGTTGCTCACATGCATGCTCATCCTCATGTGAGCATCTGCCAGCTCTGTGGTGCTTGTTTTTGGACAGCAGTGTCAGGACGCTCTCCCACACTGCACATCCACTACGGGAAGTGGCAGACAGACAGATGTCCACCTCCACCCCTGCATCAAGTTGCCGGTACTCCAGGACTCGAACTTGCAGCATGAACGGACCCCTCTTCAGTTCATCGACTGGCTCGAGGGTTTTCAAACTCTGACGCACACGGAGCAGACCTGCAAAAGGTATTCACAATTACTATTTTTAATCAGCTTAGAGAAATCCTTATAAAGGTTCAGTGTGTAGGACTTAGGGGGATATACTGTATATTGGCACATCTGGAATATAATATTATATGTTTTCTTTCTGTAAAATCACCTGAAAATTAGAATCGTTCATTTTTTTAACCTTAGACCTTAGCGGGTCCTTGTTTGCAAAGTCCACCATGTTTGCACCACCGTGTTTCTACAGTAGCCCAGAATGGACAAACCAAACACTTGCTCTGGGTAGGGTCATTCATGTTTTTGCACTGGCCACCATAGTTTCACAGCACCTCTGTGACAAGAGGTGTTAGAAAAACACTGATTTTTCATGTGAAAATGCTTTATTTTGTATTTTTACTAGTTTATATCACTGGGTCCATTTCTATAGCAAAGGAAGAGGCGTAAGTGACCTGGACGAAAGTGATGTCGCTCCAGATTTCAAAGGGTTAAATTACCAGGTCCGTTTGTTTTGCAGACAAAGAGCCTTCTGAGGATAATTAGGCTCCCGCTAAAAAACTCCTGTGCAATAAACACTGAAGGAAATCTAACCGGGAGAAGTTTCAACTGGTTGCAATCTGCAATCCTCACCACTAGATGCCACTGAGTCCCCCTAAATCTTACACACTGCTCCTTTAAAGAGATGTTCTAAACGTGTCTTACGTCTTACCTGCTGGACTCAGGCTGAAGTTTTTATCTGTTAGTGACATCAGCAGCAGTCTGCGGCAGAGGATCTCTGGGAAGCACAGTGGGATGTCTCTGTATTCAGTGTCTGGATAATCCCAGCCGTAACCTGCAGCACTGCTGAACCTCCTCAACAGGGGAGTCTCCAGCCTCAGAAAGACAAAATACACTGACTCATGATGTAGATGACAAGCAGTATATTCTATCAGTTCAAAAAGCTTTCTGATGTAAACTTAGGGACTGAACAGTATCAGAGTCAGGGGTGGCTGGGGTGTGTTTTTACGATAAATGATGTGAAGTATCATACCCCCCATGTTAGTGAATGGGACAAAGACAAAACTAAAAACTTTAAGTACATGCCAAGTAAATTTTTCCCCAAAGATGTTTTTTGTCATTTAACATAGTTCTCATCACCTTGATGTTTGTTCAAGTGATCGCTCCTCTGATCAGTTTGGTTTTCACTAATTTCATTCCACAGAAAGGGGATTTTCTGTCATGACTGACAGCTGTTGATGCCAATCTGTGGCACTTCATTGGAAATTGGGTGTTAAGGTGTTGAACTCCACCATCGCGAAAATCCAACTGTGCAGACTCTGGCTTCGAATTACGTCACAAGCACAACATGGGAGTGGCCTCATCTCAGATATTTAACTTCACTTAACCATGGTGTGGAGTATGCTGGGACGGGTTGTCATCTTAATATAGAGTACAGTTCAGAGGATATTTATTGTAAATGCAAAATACAACCATTTTAAGCTTAATACCCCTCCCATTAGCCAATTCAAATAACGTAACTCCCTTCCCGATGTTCAAAAAAATAATATTGTTTTGCACCACGCCCTCCCCTCTCATAAATAATGAACAGTCCCTTGCATGTGAACCGTGTGACCACGCTTACCTGCAGTTGAGGAGCGTGTAAACAACTTCACTCTGCTCCCTAGGTGCTGTGTATAAGTACCCTGTCCTCCGGGTCAGCGCTCTTGTCACATATTTGATGTAAAGATACACGAAACTGGGAAGGCTGTCGTTGTTGAGAACATTTGTTTTCAGCAACTTATGAGAGCGGTAAATATGATCATAAACCAAATACACACAACACACAGACAGCGAGGCAGCGATGTAACTCTGCGCATTCCCCATTACAGCTCTTCACAGATAACTGCACTGCGACACAGCGGGTTTAAAAAGATATTAGCACTGCCTATTACTGTATAATAATGCTCTTTCAGAGTCGGACTCTGCTCTGCACCATGACGTGAAAGCCACCGGAACTTCTCCTTACGCTGGCTAACTTTACGGAGCGCCGGTAGGGACAAACAACACCACGCTCGACTGTTTTAGGAAATGAAACACGTCAACACACAACATTTAAAAACACTCTTTCATTTCGAGCATTTTAACAACCGTAACACATTTCAGTGTATAAATCACAAACGTTTTACACTTGGCTTCTTTGTGACAGTTTTTCCCCCAGAAAAGTGTAAAAACGTTTTTTCACATTCATATTTTCATCATCAGCAAATCAAGTGTTGGGAACTGTTCGTTATTTAAGAGCGGGGAGGGGGTGGTGAAATTTAAATGTTCTTTAGGTACTGGGGAGGGTATTGTGTTTTTTGTTTTGTTTTTGTTACATTTTTCTTTAAAATGTCCTAAATTACACCATATATCATAGTCAGGAACTGAAATCTGGTTATTTATGGTGAAGAGAAAGTCGTGTATATTCCTTCAGTCACTCAGGGAGGCTCAAGGACAAATATTTCTTGCTCCAGGGAGGATAATTATGTGCAAAAAACAAAACAAAGTCACACCCCCAGCCACCCCCTAAATCTGATAAATAAAAAACTGTCCCCAAGCATTTTATTGTACTATTCAAAAGACAAGGGGCGCTCATTTCAACAGCTGCATTCACTTATTTTAAATTACTGTGCTGGAAAAACAGGCCTTGACAGATATCCCATGTACTGAAGTGAAATATTAAATGAAAATATTCATATTCAAGAGGCATTTTGTGAGTCAAGATCAAAGGTTTCTGCAGAAGTGGTTCCTGAGGTGATGGAGATGTCCTCCTGACAGCAGTTTGTCCCATCTTCACTCCTCCTCATCCAAACAGGAGCAGCAGCACTATGCACACAGCATTCACTGCTATCAGCGGCACTGCAGAGCAAAACAGACAGGAGAAGACATGATCGCAGGTAAGGAGTCTCACTGGGCTTCTTCCTCACTCACCACTACACAAACTGTATGTGCACTAAAGAGTAAACACCCACCTCTCATCACTGTCCTCACTGAGCGGATAAGGTTCATTAGCTGCACTTTGATGCCTGGTTCATCACCAAAACCTCCTACACTTTGGTCCACTCCCCAGCCGACTAATGGTGGTAAAAACACAGAAAGACAGATATACAGACGTGCAGTTCATTATTAAAAGAAAACAAACAGTGCTCTTTGTAGTGTTTCCTTCAAATTAAGAGACTGTCTTGATTGTATTTTGTTTGCTGTGATATGTTCCTACACATCACATGGTGGTTTTGTTAATACAGTTGTTTCAAAAACTTTTTTTAAAAGTAGGATGATGGAATAAATACTCATTAGATTTAAAGGGGGAACAACCTCTTTTGGCTGTCCATTAAAGGCAAGAAAAGCAACTTTAAGTAACAACCCCCTAGCCTTAATAAAGTTCCTTAAATTGTTAAGCTTTTATGTCATTAGCTAGTTAGCATTAGCTAACCTGTTTCGACTGTTCCCTTGACAGTTACAGGCGCTTACAATTTTAACTACAGCCACTTACTTTTACTCAGAAATCTTTCTTCGTGCAGTACAGCCACAGCATTGACGCACAGAATCGCCGCTTGAATGAGAGAATACAAAGTAAAAGCCATGTTGTCTTCACAGGTGGCTAAATGTAGGCTAGCCGACAGTATTTACTTCTGACGTAGCCTACGGTGGCTGAGGAAGGTCAAACCGAGTGACGGCTTGTTGACACCGGTGTTGTGTCGAAGATTGTTTCTTAAACTTAGTTTTTTACGTTTTGTTACTGATAATACATATCACTTCATGGTTTTATTATGAACCTAAGTGTATTTTAGTGTATTTAATTACTCTAGCACTTATTTTTACGTGAGCACTTACATAATTCTATTTTAAATTATTTATGTATTTTATTAATACATTTCTCATATATATTTGTTTATGTGTGTATATATATATATATATATATATATATATATATATACACATATAGTTTTATTATAAGTTTGTTATTCCCTCTTCTATTTTCCCCACTCCACCTCTTTTTGTGAAATACTAATTTTGCACATTTTATACTATATGCTATATTTTATATTATTTAATTGTCATTTTAACACTACAAATTTTATTTATGCTCCCAAACAATGGTAAACCATAGGAGCTACATAACAGATTATTCCTCTGCCCCACCTGAGCATGTGGACAAAACCCTTTTTTATTTTATTTTATTTTATTTTATTCAAAAATAACCATATACAGTTTTTATAAGGAAATCTTGAACTATTTTACTCACCAAGTCCTTGTGCACCTGTGCCCCGACCAAACCTAACCACTGAGGCGGGAACTATGCATTAACAGGGGGAAATAATATATGATGAGGAAACACACTTTGATACAACACTGAGATTCTCAGACAGATAATGGACACACAGGAGGGTGCCGTTATGACAGTGATACTCAATTTATGGCCTGTGGGCCAAATGTGGTCCACTATAAAGTGCCAAGTGGCCTGTGGACCATTTTATCATGCAAAATGAAAGTAAACTGATTCACACAAAGATTATTTTTTGTGCTTTAAATGTAAATAAGGTGCCAGAGTGCATTTAAAAAAGCAACAAAATTGAGCTTTTCTTTTTTTTTTTAAGGATCCCTTGTACCCCCTTACAAAGGTCTGGCCTAAGCCTCGAATGTCCTCAAATCCTAGAAACACCCCTGTGCACACCTGACCTGTGCTACTGCTAGTGGATTTTCTTCTTGGGAAAAGTAAGTGAGGTGGCCCAGGGTGAAGGAAGTTGAATATCCCCTATAACAATGCATCATATTTTATAATGAGATCACATTTCTCATTCAGAAACTCATTCTGAAAGATAACTAGAAATTAAAGCTGTGAAATAAATATTGTGAAGTAATATTTTCCTCTGAAATGTAGTGAAGTGGAAATATTATGTACAATGAAAACACAAAATTGTATCATGTACAGTAAATCCAGTCTAAAGTAAATGCTAACAAGTAAATTAAATATACTACACTTTACTGTTTCAACTACTGTTTAATCAATGGTGGACTGAACACAGTAGAGGTAATTTAATTACTTTTTTTAAACTGTTGAGTAATTTAATGTAAAAGAAATGCATGATTTTATAGGCAATTCTGCAAACTAAGTTTAGCTGTCTAATAAATATATTGAAGTCAAAAGTAAAATGTTAGCATCTGAAATGTAGTAAAGTACAATTATTGGTAGTTAAGTAGAATAAAAATATTCAAAATCTCAAATAATGCTTAAAAATACAATCATGAGTGAACACACTTACTTTCCTTTACCAAACAGTGTAGGTATCGTCAGCAACCACTAGTTCCTATATTACTCTGCTTAAAGAAGCATCCAGAGTTCACCTGCAAATTACTGTAATAAATGACTAAATCCCATGTCTAACTACCAGTCTTCAGTTATGTTTTCATTGACACATATCCCTAATAGCTACAATCAAGAAACACACCCACAAAACAGACAGAATCATGAGAATAAAAATCTTTATTAGTGTTTTATGAAGTCTGCATAATATGCCACACGCCTGAGAAGCTTATGGTCAGAAAAAAAAAAGAACTGCTCTATCAATACCGCCCTCTACTGGTAAAACAACTGCGACATCTACTGTACTGACTGCTTTGCAAAAAGATTACTGTTAAATACACACATACTGTACTACTGTTATGTATATGTACGTCTGGTCCACGTCAGTTTTTGTAATGTATTTTTTTTCACATTCATATGTTGTAGGCCAAAGATAAAAACAATGTAACACTGGACCCTAACACATGGTTCAGTTCCCCAAATCCAAACTTCACTAGGTGCACTTAAAGTACAATCACTAGTGCCATAAGGTAAACACATTTACATCAAAAATAGGGGAGGAGGGGGAAACATGTTAAACTCGCAACAGCCACGTAATGACAAGAATGGCAGAGTTTAGGCTAATAAGTCTTGTTGTACATACTGTATTTTATAGACAGAACAAATACAATACACACATTAACACAGAATGTCCTAGTGTGCAGGCACATTCGCTCTTCTTTTCCCATGGAAGAAAAACGCTCTCCTCCTATGTTTCTGTTACACTTTAAAAAGCCAATTGTATCTGGTTGACCTTAACCCGCTTGAATAAGCACCAAAAGGCTACAAGAGGTCACGTGTGTTTTCCAAAAAAAAGTGAAGAGATGACTGAATGAATGGCCATTACAAAGTTTTACATGCCTCTGGAATCATTAAAACCATTACAGGAGAGTTGATTTTGGCTTTCAGGCAAATCTGTTGTTTTGTGTACTTTAAATGCACCAGATTTCTTTGGAAAAAAAAAGGATAGAAACAGGCTACACATCATGTGGGGCAGGGGGGGTTTTTTTTTTTTTTTGTTGTTGTTTTTTTTTTTTACCAAGACAAAGAGCTGCGATTGGAAATTAATTCAAACTAAACCTTTTGGGTAAAACGAAGGAATGATCCATGCCCTCCATGTCACTTTAGAAACAGCTGTGGTCTTGAAAATATTACTTTAATAAAAAGTGAACGACAGAAAATTTTAAGTATATTTATATATAAAAATACATGAGAATACAAAAAAGTAGCAAAACAATGGGGATATAGGCTAAAAACAGAATGAATTCATTGATACCTTCAATTTCTCCTGGTGAGACACTTAATGCTTCACCTCGGAGAGCCCCAGGACTCCCAGTGTCGAGTCAATAAGAGAAAAAAGAAAAAAGCTTTTGATAACAGCTGATATTCTCTGGTCCCTGCCCAGTGCACCTTGCAAAGCCTGGCCAACGTCTCATTAACTTCCATACCAGGCTGTCCAATGTAAATCAACTAAACCAAGGACATGTAGAGTGCCATATAATGACAAAGAAATAAACTACATCCAGATAAAGTTTGCAGTTTGTTCGGGGTTTTTTTTTTTTTGGAATTACTTTTTTAATTAACATTCCTATTTGTCCATTAAGAAGTATGTCTTACAACGACACACGTCAAGAGTTACAAAAAGGGCCATTCTGGCAAAGTCAATTCAAATTTCATAAACACATTGTGGCGTTTCCTTCAGAGGAGAACGGCCACCAAGGCCATCGTTTCTTCACCAAGCCACCTCCCCCTGACAAAAGACGGGGCCAAGTTTCCCAGAGAAAAGTAAACTCAGGTTCAGAACAATGGTTGGGGTGGGCTGGAACAAAAATCATTTTAGCATTCAAGCTGGTGTTACTCATACAAGCAATCGTCAATACTGAGAAACTATTCACAGATATTTTTGGTATTTCCCCTACTTCCTGGACTAAAAACCAATATACATTTTATTTGTACCACAAATAGATCTAATATTAAGGATTTGGGGAAAAGCAATTTAACAAGGTGCATGACATAGATGGGTAACAAAGTGCCAATTTTTTTACTGAAAGTCTGTGTGTGTGTGTGTGTGTGTGTGTGTGTGTGTGTGTGTGTGTGTGTGTGTGTGTGGGTGCGACAGTGTATGTGCATTTGTTCTTGTGTGTATGTGTGTGTTTATGTCTTTGTGTGTAAAGTTAAAAGAGGGATGTGGAACTGGGCCACAAATACTATGAAGAATGGTACAGAAAATTCATTCTGTGGGTGGGGAGGGGGGTTCCATTTTTTTCATGAAAGGACTCACAAGTTTAGAATTTAATGATCATGTAAGGGGCTGCGTTTTTGGGGGGCGTTTCTTTAGCTGTTTAGGACATACTGGAGCAGCGTGCAGATGGGGAACCCATCTGGGTCAGAACCTTGTCCAGCCACTGCAGGGGACCGTTCAAATGCAGCTCGATCCAGCAAGGAGTGCTTGTGACAGTCTGCCGCCTGGAAAACAAAAACATACATTTTAATACATTTTAATAGCTGATTTCTATGACAACATAAAGAAGCCTTTTTACTCCTTGCACTACTTGTATAATGCTTCATTTTATGCTTTAAAGGGTTTCTCAAACTTTATTTATACAATACAATTTATTTGTGGCAGCCCACTATGATTTATGCATCTGCCACCACATTTTAATTTTATATATTGGGAGCTGGAATATCATTAGGAGCACTATTAGAATACATCTACCATTCAGTTTATTCATTTCATCACACTCTCGGCAGGCAGAGCGCACTCTGGGCACAGACGGAACAGCAGAATGCCACATGCAAAACTTAACCATTGATCTACTGGGTCTAAATGTTCGTATTCCCTCGCCACTGTTGCAGATCAGAGCTTATCCATCCCACGGAGCAATTTAACGATGAAAAGACATTTAATAAATGTCTGTTATAGGTCTATTTGTCTTCGGACGATTCGATTTCAATTATTCAAGGCTGAAAAGTTAAAGTTTAGTAGACATCTAGTTTTAGCCTAGATAAAAGAGTAAACAGAATATATGACAAAAAATAAACATTCATAATGTAAATGTGGCAGTATGCAGTAATTTTATTTTTTTCTGGGTTTTTCTGTATTTTTAATATATTTAATGATTATTTTAAAATATGGTCTAAAATCAGGCTATATGTAGCCAATAAATCTTGCTCTATAAAAGGGCTAAAGCTAGGAGACAACGTTATAGTGATGTCTATTGCTCGGTGGGATGGATGTGATCAGCTGTAATCTGATCGAATGATCAATTATCCGCCCCGCGACTCAAACTCAACAAACAGCTGATGTAGAAATCAAAAGTTTTGGATCAATGTTCCATTTTGTATGCTGTGACAGAAAAACAATTTTCACTGGTAAAAAAGAAATAGTCCCAATTAATACATTTTCCGCATGGTTAAAAGTCAGTGTAATTCAAACCCGAATAGACAGCATGCAATAATTAAGCCATTCAAATGTTATGCCATTAGCTGTGCTCACCTGTACTCTGCTCCCCAGCCTTTGACAAAACTCATGCGGATGGTGCACATCCTAGTGAGCTGGTAGACAGCTTCGAAGCCCTGGTTGACTGACTGAGCCAGCAGGGCTGCAAATTCCTGGTTGTTGAAGATTTTTAGATTACAACCTAAAAGGAACAAAGAGATAAACAGGCCAGCAGTTAATGTGGGTTTTTACTGTCATTCATAAGACTTTAACAGGCAAAGTTAAAATCTGGCCTCTGGTTGGCAGTGGTCTATCATTGTGTATGTAGCTAATTATTGCCCAGATTTTTGTGGTATATTGGGCATCATTATCTCTAGTGGGCTTTAGCAAGTCTGTATGAGCATGCTGAATCAGACCCAGTGGTTGAAAAGATGAGCTCTGAGTTTTTCTGTATCAAAGCCAACCAGTGATTGCACTATTTTTTATCATGGATTTTATTTCCTTTTTGCCTTCACACTCAACTACAAAATGCCTTGTTTAATCAGACATAGCTTAAGGTAGCATCCTTAGCGCACGGTGACAGTTTAGACTGAATGAAAAAGTGTGACAGAGGCAAAGAGGTGGACTGTACCTATAAATAAATAATCACAGGTTTCTATAGACAGTATACATTTAACAAAGCTTTTTTGCCATGACTCCCCGTTAGAATCCTTTTTAACCATATGAATCTGAGCTGATCACAGCAGCCATCTGCCACAAAGAAGCAACCTACAGTGTTTTCAGAAATAGCTGTCAGACCAACAGGAGGTGGATTTTTATATTAAAAATACATTTTAAGTTGTTTTCTAGCTTAAAATATCTTCAATCAGGATACAATGTGATGGGTCTGCTGGGCAACAAGATCTCCAGCATCCACTTCATTTACTTGGAAAGAGCACCATATATTTATGCCCTGAAACTATCCACTCCATCATTGTCTTTTGTCCAGTGGGTACCATTCTGTCAAATTCACATTTCCCTCATTACTCCACAGGTGGCATGTTCAGCACCTTACCTGGAGGAATTTTACACACTGTTGCTGGATGCCAGCCATACCGCTGGTTGCAGTTTGGACTCTGGACAAAGATGGCGCTATCACTCAGGCACTCCGCAAATACTTCCCCTCCAATGTAGTAGAGTCTAACTCCTCTTCCTGTAAATACAGACAGACAGAAGCTACAACATGAAATCTGACATGAAAAAGTTCTGTCAATATGTAAGACTAGACCAGTAAAAGCTAAAACAAACTGTCAGAGGCTAACAGGTTGTCTACAGACGATCAGTCACTGTAAAGCTACCTGACGCACAGCCATACCTATGTGCCTCCTGGTCATCTCCACAGTGGCGTTCCTGTTAACATTAGACAGCAGGCCCAGGCAGAAACGCTCAGAGTTTGATGGATCTGTGAATCCGTCCACCGTCAGCGAGGGCTGAGAGGCGTGGAACGTCTCCCCCACGCGCTGGTTCAGCTCGTAATAGGCTATAGAGCACCAGAAGGCTGGCTCAGAGTAAGTCACCGGCTGCAGGTCTACAGTAGAGGAACATGGCAGGAAGGTTTATATGCTGATGAAAAGACAGGCACCGAAAATATATGTGTATTATATCCATCTCACTAAGTGCCAACCTGTGATGTACTAATACACAGTATGCTCTATTGTTTGTATAGTTCCAGATGAGATTGTCATCTTACCCATGCTGTGATTGACAGGAGACAGAGTGCTGGGGGAGAGCTCTGCTGGAGAACCTGACAAAGAAAACAGTGATATGAATGGGTTGACAGCACAACAGGACACCAGGACACGGGTACCAGGTGGGTCGCATCAAAGGCTCATGATGAAAGTGGTGGCTTGCAAAGGAATGCCGTAATTATAGAGTAAACCTTATCAATTTGCATCACAGTGATGGAGCGATGCTGTTTACTGTTTCTGTAACAAAAAGCTGTGTTTGTGCATCCTACATGTTGCTTTGACAGTTGTTTGTTGTGCAATTTGGACAAAAATGTACTTGACTACAGCGCACTGAAGACATAAATGCACCCTGATGCACAGAATTTGGATTAGGACAGGAGAGACAGGGTACATATTGCAAACTGTCGTGTTAGTGACTGTGACCAATCACATGCATCTTTGGCAAATTTATTCCAGGAGATCATAAATTGACTTTAACCTGGCTGGGGAGGTGAGGAAGGAAAGGAGAAGGAAAAGGAATTACTAGTCTAGGGTACCTGTGTCCATACTTTGATTCATCTGTTGATCGCTGGCCTCCCCATCCTCACTGATGTAGCCCGGTGGAGGTGTTTCTGTTGAAATGAAGAGGGGACAAAAAAAGAGTTGCGATATTATCATTATTTAATATGGATGTTTGAACCTACTGAAATCAAGCAAACAGTATGCCCTGTAGTGATAAAGATCAATGGTTCCTAACTGAAGAGTCACAGTCCAAAAGTGGTTTGCAGGTCCACTCTAAATGGACCGCAAGTGACTGATGAATTTGTCAAGTTAGTAAAAAAAAAAAAAAATGAAGTGCCTTTTTCATTTACTCTTGCAATATATTTTATTTCTTTGTTGTCTAAGCTAACCTGTTGTTTACATTTTGTGAGAAAAAAAAACTGAATATGTGGTAATTTATCCAATGTTTGGACCTTGAACTCATGACTAAGGAGAAATGTAGACCTTGTGACTGGACCAGTTGGGAACCACTGATATAGATAGTAACAGCAGAGGAAATACACAGCTAAATGCAAGCAATAGAGAATCACAAGTTTGTCTTTGATAAGTACAATATCATTATGAGGAAAGAAACCCAACAACTCTACATATACAAACAAGATACCATGTAACACACTGCATATAGAAAACTAGAATGACAATAATTCCAATTATGTATGTAACAAAACTTTCAGATTTCATTTAGCACTTTATGTAACTCTTCAATACATGTGCCAAATATCATCCCTCCTGTCAAGTGCACAGATGAACTCACCTGGTATATAATTGTTTGGAGGTTCGATTCCTGCAGGAAAGTTTGTGTTCTCAGGTATGGAATGAGTGTAGTCATCCAGAGGTGGCAGCTCTGGCAGGATTTCTGAGTGTCTTGGCACAAGAACAGGAGGCAGCACTGTCGAGTAAAAGTGTCAGAAGAGAAGAGTTAAGACTCTTTTCAGTTATATTCTTTTTGAAAATTACTGCCAGGAGTTTTAATGCAAACAAAACAAACAAAAAAAACAACAGGTGCTTTGAAACGAGTTTCATGATTGTGGAAAAAAACTACAACAGCAATAAGTAAATGATGAAACACTGTAACTGCCCAGTGAAACTATAACTTAAATATTTCAACAGATCAATGGCTTGTTCAGGCAAAATGACGCAGGTTTTGCTGCAGATTTTAAGACTGTACATCCCTGAATCTCTTATGGAATAGACATTTTTTCGCCTGGGTCCAGACCTTGGAATTCGCTAATTTCACCAAGCTGACTGATTTGTTTGGCATCATGACATGAAACAGCAGTTTCTCTGTTGAAATGAGTGTTGCGGGGGGACTAAAACTCAGTCAATCAGAGCCATGGGAAAGATCAATGCTTTTGCCAAGTAGTGTGCTTCAACCAATGAGGAGTAATAACAACAATAGCAAGTGCTATAAAAACCATCAATACTGTTATTGAGGCTGTTCTTAAACTCATTGTATTCTCAACATTGCCTGACACTGTAGCTCTGCTCCACTACTAAAAACTGTATTTTGACACAGCTTTGCGTCAGAGACGTCTTAAAATGACTTTAGATTCAGGAGATATGTTGTGCTCTTGTGATTGGTTGGAGAAAATCAGTTAGGAATGGATGCAATGTAAGACTAAAATGGTGTTAACGTATTAACAATTCTGTCTGATATCCAGCAACAGCATTGTGGGAGACACTCATATTTGCTTTATTGCATAAAGTAAAATGCAAAGATTGACCCCACTCGAAAATCTGTTTACTGAATACTGTATAAGGCTACAGCCAGCAAGTTAGCTTAGCATAAAGAGTTGAAGTGGGTAAACAGCTAGCCTGTCTTTTTGTCCAAATGTAAAAATGTCTGCAAATAAACAACTTAAAAGATTACTGATTAGCACACTACATGTGGTTTGTGAAATCAGTACAAATCATTTATACACACTATTTCTTGGCAGGTGCAGGGACTGGCCTGTTAACCTGAAGATGACCACAAGACTCCAGGTAGTAAACCCAGCAATCAAATCCCCCATAAAACAACATGCTGTCTTTCTTTGTGAATTAAACAAATTAGATAGCATATTAATGTGTGAATGTTTAAAGGGCTGGTAGACCCACTCTGTTACTGTTGGACGGAGCCAGGCTAGCCGTTTCTCTCTGTTAACAGTCTTTATGCTAAGCTAAGATACATATTGGTTGTAGCTTCATACCTAGCATACAGACATGAAGGGCTCCCCCCTAAAAGTTGGTGATTCAAATCATGAGCTGTAGACCCTCAGTTAAAGTGAGATTGCTTTAAGTTGAGCAGTCTTTTTTTTCCTCTACAGTGTACTTCTGAGGAGGTTTTGGTCCCCAGACTTTGCTGCAGAGTGAGCACTCTTGACTTTCAAGCTACTCTTTGGCAGTTAAAGCTATGGTCATACAGGCAGCGGCACAAAGGAGGAGAGCGTAGAGACCTTCAGCTTAGAAAAGGTAAATTTACAACTTACTGCAACATATGATACAGTGTCTGGCTTTTGTTTAAAATTTAGTGTCAGCAAACCGTTAGTGCAGTTAGCTTGTTTACTATATTACGTCAATTCCACTGTCACATTGATGATCCCATGGAGCCCATTCAAACTATGTATTGAAAACAAAACAAAACATTGAAGATTCATATTGAACTGCCAAATCCAACCTGACCGGCATATTTCTGAGTCATGGAACAGCCCCACATACAAGAATAGGCAAACGATCTTCTCATTCCATCAAATGAGCATGTTTCCCAAAATATCAAATTATTCTTATCACAAACTGGCCCATTTTCACATCTCTTAAGTCATCTTACAATTAAATCTGACTGGGACTTTGGTTAGTGGGAGGTTTAACAAAATTCTAATTAACAGTGTGTTAAAAATGGTGCTGTATTGCATCTGAGTTTAGCTTCACAAGTCTAAGTGCAAGTTGATAATCATGCAACAATAATTCAGAGTGACACACGCATGTTTAAGGTTAAAGTGGACAGTGTTATCTCACCTGGGGTCTCCACCCTCTGGTAGTGGTAGGGGTTGATGCAGACCTCATCCTTCTTTAGGTGGAAGGCATACTCACAGGCCTCGATGGCGCGCAGCTCGTGGTGGCTGTGAAGGTCCGGCCATCGCCACAAGCGACAGTAGATAACATGGGGAAGCCCCTTCCTGTGGGAGACCTGCAGGCGGCCATCCAGGGATCTGATTGAACAGCAAACAGGAGATGGTGGTGAGATGGGGAGAAGACACAGGGGAAAGGGGGTGACACATAATAACATGGCCAGGCAGGGGAGGGAAATGGAGATGGATTGGGTTGAGTGGAGACCAGAACGAGAAACAAAGATGTTCTCAATGTCCGTCACCTCAAACATTGTAATAACAACTCTCCCACATCAAAGTTGTATGCAACACCATACAATAGTTGAGGATAGTCACCTGGTTTGGTCAGGGTAGCTGTATAGGCCTGATGTATCCCACTGTTCTATCGTATTTGGTGTACTCAGTCCCCATATTTCAGAGCAATTGCTGTGCACAGAGAAAACAACAAAACAAAAACAAAAAACAAATGATAAACATGGGACATGGCTCATTCAGAAGTTTCAGTATGGGTAATGTGAACATTAAAAGGCCTCTTTTATTAGAGTCATATGGCAAAAATAAAGACATCAAATTCAGGTTGTGGAAAGAAAAGATGGGAACTTCAAATAAGAGAAGCCTTTTTGACAGAATTAAGAGGGAAAAAAACACAACATGGAATCTGCTAACACACACAATGAGTGAGACAAAGAGCATTCTTCAACAATGGCATTGCATCAAACACTTAAAATGACTCAAAGCTTTATCACTACAGTCATTTATGTCAGAACTTATCTGGAGACATTCAAACAAACGCTGAAGACACACAATGACACAAAAGAGGGGGAAAGGGAGGAGGCAACCTTGAAAAAAAAATATCCATTTTCAGACATTCTGAAAACGTTCACAAGAAAATGGACAAAAAAAATAAGAAATTTAAAACTTGGAATGAGGACAAATGGGAGTTGTTGCTTCTGAATAACAGGACAATAACAAATTCTACATTTTGAATGCTACAAATACACAACAACATGTACTAGACTTTATTACTTTGGTGGGATCTCAACTATTATTCAAAATTAGAACTGTCTGCTTTGTGACAGGGCAGGAAACTAACTATTTGTCCACCAACCATCGCTGCTTGTAGATTCAACAGATCGTTTTTCCTGCAGGAAGCTATGTGTCAGTCTGATTGTTGAATGCCCAAGTGGCAAGCAGGGCATACATTGACCTCACAGATTGCAATCAAAATGTACCGATATTAAAGGAATACTTCACCCACAAAACTATTTGTCATTTGTAAATCAATTAGTCATGCCATGTTACCTTGAATTTGAAAAAAACATTTTTGCCTCCATGGGAAATGGTGAACATATTGATTTCTGATTGATTGTGGATCACTTTGACAACAACAAAATTATATTAAAATATCAGTTTACTAACTCTCACACACCTTGTATAGTATAACTCAAATTCCCACTACTATGCTCAGTACTTCCTAAACACATGCATTTTTGCTTAAAAAACGTAGTATTGGAGTCTAGCTCTGAAGGGAGCGCAGATAAGTTTAATTTCCAGTTTTGACAGTAAGGTTTTGGCAAAAATGCATGCATTTGGTAACTATTAAGCATACAACTGGATAGATAAGACTTGTATTGTACTGCAGCTATTGTGGAAGAGTTTGTAAACACATGTTTTGATATCTGAGAATCAGAGAAGAGGAGGAAGAGTGTTTTTATTGTGAATAAGGACTGGTGTGTCAATGGGATTGTGATGTGCTGTCCTGGTCGGTTCTACTGTGGATAATTGCTAACAGTGTCTTAATTCTGCCACTTCCCATATTCAGGAAGTGACCATGCAGCCGTCTTGTTTGAGTAGGGATGTGTGGACAGTTAAATGATCCCACAACTAGAAACCATGAACCAAAACCATCCGGAAACAATTATACAGCAACAACCAACAATGTAAGAAGAAGCAAGAAGGACTTCATAGTGCACAAGTTAAAGGAATGATTGATTTGCTGTCAGTCATTTAACGTGCTCCCCATTCAATTAATACATTAATATGTTCACCATGTTATGTATAGGCATGCAAGAAAAACAAAGTTTTCTTCACAAATTAAAAGTAACAGCATGACTAACTGATATACAAGGTGCCTTTTAAGTATGGCTGGTGGCAATGACACAATCTGGCATTTTTGGGGTTCCCAATCCACCCTCTCTCATGTAGTTATTCTCCACAACTACAGTCCTCTGCAAGAAATTATTTCATTCAGATTAAGCCAGCCACTGTATCTCTACAAACGTAACAGCGCAGCCAAGAACAATTCTCAGGCGATAACAGCCAGCCCACTATCTATAGAAATACAAACACCTGATGTGCTACTTAGCAGCACATCAGTGAGGAATGAATCAGTTAACATGGTGTTCCCACTGACGTGAGTCTGGGCCATCAAGGCTGGCTGGCTGATAAAGAGAACATCTTCTCTCACCCTTTTATTGTTTCTCTCCCCAATAGCAAAATACATACTATCTGTTACTACAATAGTAAACAAGCAGTGATTTGATTCATTTTCAGCTCATACTTTATGAATATAGTGTTCTACTATTTTGCATCTCTAAACAAAGCTTTAACATTGTCATTAATTTTATACTTGGTAAGAGTTGCAGGAAGTTATGAAAACATAGTGAAGACAGAATGAGTCCAAGATCTGCATCTACAACCAGCCCAAGGTTTCAACTAACAACAAGGCATACTTGCAGAGACGTGTGTAACAGCAGCAGCTTTTTCTCTGACCCTAGTTTAAACAGCAAAGTGTCGGGCAGTATACCTGGGGATGGTGACACACTTGGTGTTGCAGTTCTGTGTGGTGATAGCTTTCTCCAGCTCATCTAACTGGCCTGTCTTCTTTAATTTCTTCACTAAGCTCTTCACAGCCTTCTCGCACCATTTCTCCTCTTGCCCATTCTGCTCTCCACCTCCTGCTCCGGCCGGGCCACTGGTCGACTTCTTCCAGCCCAACAGCCTCTTCACCACAGGAGGGGTGAACGGCAAGATGGAGGACATCTTAGCGGGGCAAGCCGGGAGTCTCCAGAGGACTCAATACAAGGTCTCACACACACACAGACAGAGAGGGGACCTGGAGATACAGTTTGGGCCCTTACTCTGATGGGGCCCCTCTAGTGACCAGTGAGTCACAGGGTGGAAGCCAGTGCTAGCAGGGTTTACTCAAAAGAGATGGACACCTTGGGAGAAAGACACACACACACACACACACAAACACACACACACACACACACACACAGAACATCATTACAAACAAAACATGGTGGAAAAAACAACCATATCTAACCTCATCAAAACAAAAGACATGTTGCTTATTACTCAATGAAACTTCGAATATTAAATAAAATAATCAGACTGTTTAAACTGCAGCATTGCTAACATTAGACAACTTAATAATACAATTCACAAAATGTTTAATACAGTTAAGTTAAGCTGAACAAGCAGAGATGTCCACTTGACGTTAGCTTGTCACAAACATCCAAGCTAGCTAGCATGCAAACTTATAAAGTTATTATACGGGGTGCGCCTCATACTGTCGCATTCCGCACATAGATGCAAACACAACCAGCCACTAATTAACACAATAAATAACACAATGGACGTTATTAAATGAACATGAAAAAGGACAGTGTTTTGTGACAGGCCCCCCCTGTGCTAACACCAACTGGCTTGGGAAGGCCGGCTGCTAGCTATCTGGTAGGGGGGCCTGTTTCACTCAAATCACAACAATAAGTTCACTAGCATTAGCTTACTGGGTGATTAAAAGCAAAATCCTGAGGTAGCCTTAGCTAAAAACAAAAAAACATTGTTAAAGTCGGGAGATCGTAGGGAATTCATGTTGAAGTCCTCATCTAGCTAGGTCAGCTAACGTTAGCTAGCTTACCCGAGCTAGCTGCCAGCTTGTTATCAAAAATCCTTTTGTTGTGATCCACAAAAACCCTCCTGTGCGCAACAGTCAAGTCGCGCTACTTTGCTACTTAATGTCAGCTTGTCAAATATACCCGGGCTACATTTAACCTAATGACACAAAACGTCGCTTCGTGAATTTAAACGTTGTTATGTTTTATATAGCTAGTGCATGTTTGTGACTTTTATTAAAAGACAGACACGGCACAAAATGAGTTAGCATCTTGGACGAACTCTTCCAAACTGGCTCCCGCTGGCTAACGGACCAACATATCTCACACAAAACAACATGCTCCAAAGTCGAGAAAACAGCCGAAAGCATTTCAATAGTTACCCCAGTTTTAAAGTCCAAAGCTCCTCTGTTTGAGAAAAAGATGCGCACAGCCCCCTGAACACCTTGTTAACATAAAAATGCTTGAACTGTTTTGTGCTGCGGCTAATTTTGACAAGGCTTGTGGTCTCCTCTCAAGTTGCTACCAGTGCTACTGAGGCTAGTTTGCTAGGTTAGGTAGACCGGAACAACATAACAAACGTGATGGCTACGTACGAGCTCTTAATCCCTCCTATTCAAAAACTGATTGGAGGATTATGAGGAGACATACTCTGAATACTGGCTGATGTCCTTGACAGTCCTTATTGTTTATTTGACAGCATGGGTTTATAGCTGTCATTCGGAGAGATTTGGATGCAAAATAGCTTTATTCTGCATTTTCACAGGATATGAAAGTAATTATTTTACATTTTCACCAAAAACAGTAGATTAAAAGCTAAAAAAAAAACCCCCCAAACAAACAAAAAGAATGTCACAGTCAGATGTAATTATTTGAAGAGGTCCATAATGAGTTTTAATGTTGTTACTGCCGTTTATGTCCCTCTACAGGATTTGGCAGGAATCAGTAGCTCCTCCCCTCACGCAGGTGTTTAATCAGTTTGTATTGGCCTCACCTGGTGTCATTATAAAACGCTACACGCTGGCACTTGGCTGCATTTGGTCCGTTTTATTTTATCTGTGGCGATGGGTGGATGTTTGTTTCTTTGTGTAGTCTTATTGCAGTTGTCAGGGCCCCTGCAAGGTGAGACAGAGAGACTGCTTTCACACCATTTGCAAGCACAACCTGATTAGACCTTACACATTGTAATTTATTCAGTGATGTTTCTCAGTTCAGGCACAGAGTGAAAGGTACATTATCAACTGTAATTTTAATTTTAGCAGTGTGTGACTTTTTTTCCCCCTTTTCTGCTCACTTGATCTATACACTTATTTCAGCTGAAAGCAGTCCTCCGAAGTGTGGCCGGGGCTCTAAACTGTGCAAGGATGGCTCAGAGTGTGTCCTTTACAGCCATGTGTGTGATGGAGAGCCTGACTGCAAGGATGGGTCGGATGAGGAGGACTGTGAATCAGGGTGCAGTGAAGGTACTGCACTCAAAGTCAGACTACTTGCTTTTATTTTGCTGCATACAGTTTTGTGATTGACCAATATCTATGGCTATCACTGAATAAAGTGGTAGTCAGGTTACATGATGCACATGATATTGATTAAAACACTCTTCAACAATACTGGCAAATTGTGAATCAAAATCTGTTGTATGTTCGTGGCTTTTTCATGTTTAAGAACCCGGAGGATGATCCATAATGAGTTTTTAAACTAAATCTATTCTCAAGGGCGAATGAAATTGAACAGTGGATAAATTCATTGAACAAACGGAATGGTGTTCTCATTCATAAAGCTGGCATTGTAAAGTTACCCAGTCCTGTAAAACTGTCAGATCAAATAGGCCAAAAACACACTCAGTTGGCAGTTTATTTTAGGTTCACCTGGCTAAAACAGCTTTGCACTGCAGCCCTGCTATGAATCCCACCTTTATTAACCCTTTGAAACCTTTCTTGTGCTGCCTTCAGATGCCTTCCACAAATATTTAATGCTTTGAACCCTAACCAAATTGGTGTGATTTTTTTTTTTTTTTTTTTTTAACATGGGGATGAAGGCAATAAGCAACTTCATAAGAGAAATTCCACAAATTGCATGGAATTAGTAGATTTAGAAAATTATTCTTTAAAAAGCTAGGAAAAATGTCAGGGAAAAATTTCAAATTTTTTGTTTTTGATATATAAATTTAAGTTTTGCTTGCTTTTTCCTTGAAAAAAAGGAATTTCTGTTTTTTTCAAACTAATTTCTTGCTAATTTTGGGGGCACTTTCTCGCATTGCCCATTGCCTTCTTTCCATGTTTTTGAAACAAATCAAACCAGTTTGCTTAAGGTTTCAAAGAGTTAACTGTCCCCCAGAGAAGGCATTTGATTTCGATGTGTTCGACAAAGATTACACCACCCACCAGATGGCAGTGAAGTCATATTCTTACCTTGCATATGTCAATGCCAATTTTTGGGGCATTTATTTTTGCATTGCCTTTTCCTTATGTATTTGAAAGAAGTCAAAGGTTTTAAAAGGTTAATGTTCATGTTCAGTTGAGCTGCATTACAAAACAGGGAGCCTACTCTTAGTGAAACTCTGTTATGTAATGCAGCTCAACTTAGCTAGGTGTGCCTAATAAACAGGCAATTGAGTGTGTAACATTATTCCTCATGATTTTATTAAAGGTTCAGTGTGTAGGATTTAGGAGGATATAATGGCAGAAATGGAATATAATGAGTATGTTGTCTTTAGTCTCTAATCCCCTCAAAATAAGAATTGTTGTGCTTTTGTTACCATTGAATGAGCTGTTTTGGCTCACATAGGAAGCGGGCCCTCATCCAGGGAGTCTGCCATGTCGTACCGCCATGTTTCTACAGTAGCCCAAAACGGACAAACCAAACACTGGCTCTAGATGGGGCTAAATGTGTTTTTGTGCCAGCCAAAGTACTTAAAAGCCCAGTCAGAAAAACGCAAACTTTCCTTTAAATGAAACTTCTTTATTCCGTTTTTTTAGCCAGTTAAATCATTAGATCTATTTGTTTTGGAGAGGAAGAAACCTCCGGGGATAATTCGGCTCCCAGTAAAGATATCTAGACCAATGCACACTGAAGGAATCCTAACCAGCAGAAGATTCAGCTGGTTGCAATCTGCAGTCCTCATGGCTAGATGCCAATAAATCTCACACACTGCTCCTGTGGGTCACTGTTTCACAGTTTCAATATGCTGTTTGCAATCCAATCAAACATGTCAGTGTTGTAAATGCAGATGATAGAACTTTGTTTTGGTCCAAACTATAACTTCTCCTATATTGTCAAACCTCTGCATCCAAGCAGATCAGTTCCAGTGTGCTCATGGTAAAAAGTGTATTGACAAGGACCAGGTGTGTGACGGTATCCCTCAGTGTCAGGACCGCTCTGATGAAATGCAGTGCACGCAGCAAACTGACAACTGCGTTCACCACTGTGACAACAAGAGTCGCTGCATCCCTGCAAACTTCCTCTGCGATGGCGAGAGGGACTGTTTGGATGGCACAGACGAAGCCAACTGTGGTAGGCTGAAATGATTTGAGACTATAATTGATCTCTCAAAAGAATCTAATCCATATTTCAGTGATGCATATTATGAATCATAATGTTTACTCATTTTATTTGGCACCAGAGGACCAAGAAGAAGACAGAGATGAAAAGGAAGCAGGGACCAGTCCAACCTCTGTGCCTGCTGTCTCTGTTGGCTCATTCACCCCCATCAAGTGTTCCTTGGGCTCTAAACCCTGCAAGGACAACGCAGAGTGTGTCCTCTACAACCATGTCTGTGATGGCGAGCCAGACTGCACAGATGGCTCAGATGAAGAAGAGTGCTTATCAGCGTGTGAAACGGGTAATCTAGTGGTTAGTTTAAGGTGTAAACTACTTCTTGTGAGTTAAGAATATGACTTTACTGCCCTCTGGTGGGTGGTGTAGTCTTAATTTTAGTAATTTAAAATCAAGCCCTTTTCTGGAGGACAGATAACTTTTTGAAACTTGAACAAATTGGCTTGATTCCTTTTAAAAACGGAAAGAAAGTAACGAGCAACAAAAGAGATTTCCTCCAAAAATTGGCAAGAAGTTAGTAAAAAGTACAAGAAAGTGACCTGAATATAAATAAAAAGAAATACAAACAAAACACAAACAAGGAAATGACCTGGGAAAAATGCTTGAAAATGTATAAATATTCTGTAAAATTTGAAATACAATTATAAAGCTTAAAAAAAAACCCTCTAAATTTACTTATTTCTTACATTTTTTGTAATGTTTCCTGCCAAGTTGTTTATTGCTTTTTTTCCCCCAACATTTTTAAGAAATGGCACCAACTTGCTATAGGTTTATAGATTAAAATATTTGTGAAAGATGACTGTACATAACACAAGAACAGTGATGCTGCTCCATGTTTCAAAGGATTAACCCTTTTTTCAGTCGCCTCTCACAAGCGCTTAAACCTGAGAAACCTGAGAAAATTTGATTTGATTTCTTTTGAGAACACAGCTAACAAGGCAACCAACAATATGGTAAGACATGTACCACAAATGCAAGAAATTAAATTACATTGAAAATTAAAGATGAGGGAGAGGGAGAACATTTTTAGAAAATATTTATGAAAAAAAAATCCAAATTATACATTTAAAGTTAATTTAATACATTTTTAGCACTTTTTTTCAAGACATTTCCTGTATTTATTTATTTTTACATTTTTATTTGTGTGCTAATTTTCAGATCATTTTTATGTAACTTTTTATCAACTGCTAATTTTGGGCAAGTTCTTGTGAAGATGGACATTGCCTTCCCATGTTTTTGAAAAAGATTAAGCCTATTTGCTCAGATTTCAAGGGGTTAAATCCACTAAACCTAGGGCACACTACACAATTTGAAGCCCAGTTATAACCCCAGTCCTGATTACGCCATGTGTCCTCTGCAGACCAGTTCCAGTGTGCACATGGAAAGAAGTGCATAGATCAGAGCCAGGTGTGCGACGGTGTGCCTCAGTGTCAGGACCGCTCGGATGAACTGGAATGTGCCAAGCGGATGGAGGGCTGCGCTCACCAATGTGACGATAAGAGCCGCTGCATTCCCAACAGCTTCCTCTGTGACGGGGAGAGGGACTGTTTGGATGGCAGTGATGAGGCAAACTGTGGTAGGCTGTCTTTTAAAATCGTTTTAACATCCCGCTCAGCTGTTTAGCAGAACACATTTTGAGTCACTACGTCTTAATGAAAATTGTGTTGAACTTTAAGTTTAGATATATATCGGGATATTACCAATGCCATGGTCACAAATTAAAACATGCTGGCATATTTTTTTCCCTCCTTGTTTTACCATTACCGTGAACGCTCATGTCAACTGTTAGATAGAAGCCTATATTTAAAAAAAACTATGGGGTCCGATAAAAAATTGGTTATTATTGCCCCGATGACAAAAAATCATTTTTTTCCATTGCTTTTTTTCTTCACCATGAATTTAAAGGGTTATGAAGGAAATTAATATCCACTCACTGTATTGCTCAGCTCTATTTGTATTGGGACACTTTTGTGATCGTATCTTGGCCCCTGTCCCACTGCAGCTGAAGAGACCTGCAGCGCCACAGAGTTCAAGTGCACCAGTGGCCAGTGCGTGTCGGCCACAATGCTTTGTGACGGTCACCCAGACTGCTGGGACCGCTCTGATGAGGAGAGCTGCACCAACACACCCGTCTGCACAGCCAAACAACGGTGCCCCCAGAGCAAGGAGTGTCTGGTGCAGGAGTGGATCTGCGACGGAGATCAGGACTGCAAAGATGGCACAGATGAGAAGGTGGATGTTGAAGGCAACACGTCAAGTTCTTAGAACAAAAGTTGACATTTTTCAAAACTTTTTATTTAGTGCTAAGCTTTCAGGAGCAACAAAATAGAATCCTAAAAATGCCAATCAAGAGTTTTGTGTTAGGCTCTATTTGTAGGAATATTTACTTGTTTGTGTAATATATATGGAAAATTGGGGGTAAAACGACAGCTTTATATCAATACTGGAATAGGACTTTGACATAATATGACATGTATAAGTTTATCTTGAAATTTCTTTTCACACCCCTGTGCTACAAGGTCAAAGGTCAGCGTCAGAATGGCAGTCATGGAGCTTGTGTGTTCAGAGAACTTCAGTTAACAAAGTGTAACCACTGTGCCTTAATTATCAAATCAGAAGTTTGAAAGTTGTGAAGTACTTTAGATGGCAGTGAAATAATATAGTTTTCTCATCAGGATTGTCCTGTGGCTCCACTAAACTGTGGTGAGTTCCAGCGGTCATGTAAATCCAAGACCAAATGCATCCCTACAGCCTGGTGGTGTGACGGCATGAAGGACTGCGACGATGGCAGTGACGAGACTGAATGTGAGTAGTTATACTTTCATATAACATGAAAAAACGTTTTCTACTCTGTGGTGAAAAAGGAAATTAAACGGTGCTCAAGTGAAATGAGGGCGTGATCATAGTTTGTTACTGCAACATCTCTGTTTTGAATCCAGATATGGATTCCAACTTTAAATGACTGTATCTTGTATTTATTTTACCTCTGATTTTTGAAGTAACATGCCTGCCAAAATAAAAAAATCACTGAAATTGCACCATTTATCACAGAAAAAAATCTTTAAAAAATAAAAATTAAAAGTTTGATTTTCAATTATCAGGTGGTCCTTGGTACGAACACCTAATGCATTTTCACGAGTCAATCAAGAAAGCTCAAAGAAAAAAACAAAACAGCCTCTTATTTTTGCATTTCTTTTTTATGCATTTGAAAGAAGTCAAAGGTTTTAAAAGGTTAATGTTCAGTTGAGCTGCAAAACATAACAGAGAGCCTACTCTTAGTGAAACTCTGTTATGTAATGCAGCTCAACTTAGCTAGGTGTGTCTAATAAACAGGCAATTGAGTGTGTAACATTATTCCTTATGATTTTATTAAAGGTTCAGTGTGTAGGATTTAGGAGGACCTCTGCCGATAATAAACAGCCCCTTAGGCCTTATTCATATTTTTTAATAGGCCGAGGGGACTTCATACAACATAAATTACACACAAATTTGGGTCTGAAGCCACCCAGGCCTAATCATGCCGCCAAATGTGCCCATACAGCAGTTAGCATTGGTAACGTCATCCTGACCCACAGTGGTGGTCCTTGCAGAAGTGTAACGCCCACCCTCTGGTTCTCTCTGTCAATAACACCATTAGATCTGTCAGCATTGCTGCTCTTGTTGACACTGTTAGCCTCACTAGCCAATAGCTGCTGGCTCCTCCACCTCCATGCTGAGAGCAATGTGCAGAGAATACCGGCTCAGACTCTGAATCATAGCTCTGAATGTTGCATACCGCTCCTTAAGAGATAAGTGGAAACAGAAACAGGGAAAACCTTTTTTGAAGGTAAGGAAGAAGTTTTAACATGAAACTGTTTTTCTTCATTAACTCTCTGTAAACCATTTTCCTTTGTTTCAAAATGTAGCTGAATGTAAAGTTCTGTAAACATGAAAATATTGAGTGTGTGTGCGTACCAGGTCGGTTGGTGACGTGCCTCCCTCACCAGTTCCAGTGTGGCAGCCAGGAGTGCCTGGATCCAGCCTTGGTGTGTAACAGCATTACAAACTGCGCAGACGGCTCAGACGAGGGAGGCAGCTGCCACATAAACTGCGCAGAGGCAGACAACAGCCGCTGCTCCCAAGGATGCTACAGCACACCACAGGGAACGGTGAGGACTGTGCATCTCCAACTGTTTGTGTGTGTTGTGTAGGCCTCCTTGGTGTTAACGAGTAGAGTGACTCTGTCCTGCATGTCAGTGGCTTAAAATAGAAAAATAAAAACAAAGAAATGCAATACAAATTGAATTGTGACCGTAGCAGGAAAAAGGTTTCTGAAAAAACACTCTGGATAAATTCATCAGGTCAATGTGTGAGTATGTGATGGCCTGCCCTCTGCTAAGAGTGTAATGTCAAAGTTGCAGCTCTTCTGACTAATACTTGCTTGTTGCGGTGTAGCGTTGTCACTGTGCAGCAGGGTTCACGCTCATGGCGGACGGGCTGACCTGTGCTGATATTGACGAGTGTGAAGGCCGGAGACCAGATGTGTGCAGTCAGCTGTGCATTAACACTCCCGGCTCATACCAATGTGACTGTCACCCAGGCTATATCATGGAGGCAGGTGGACACCACTGCAAGATCAACGGTAAAGTCCTTTTGCCACACTATAGAAAAGTGTTTGGAGGGATGCATAGTAGGAACTTAAGGAAGAGTTTGACATTTTGGGAAGTAAACTTTACATACAAATCACTTTCTTGTAAAGAGATGAAGAAGATCAGTACCATTCATGTTTGTTATATATATATGAAGCTCCAGCCAGGAAGACTGGAAGCAGGGGAAACTGCTAGCCTGGCTCAGTCACAATATGACACATTCAGTCGACTAGCAAATCTAAAACCGAAAATTAGTATGTCATATCTTGTTCAATTCCAAATTCCTATGTACGTTTTGGTATTCCTATGTACCCTTTGAAACCTGTGCGCATTGACTTGATTTCTTTCAAAAACATGGGAAAAGGGTGACAAGCAACTTAACAAGATTTGGCCCAAAAATTATTAAGAAACTTGTTAAAAGATGAAAGAAAATTGCTTGAAAATAAGACACAGGGGAGTGTAACTTAAGTCTCTGCTTGGAATGCCTTCACTTTATTATTTCTTAGTCTATCTATCTAATAATCTAATAGTTTTCTGTTTATATTAATGCTCCAAAAGCCGTATAGAGCTCCTTTACCCATTTTAACAAACTGAGAGAGAAATCCTGAGAGAGCACACTGACTGGGACCAAAAATAATGATTCGCATCATAATGATTCTCCTTTTCTTCCCCCTCAGGTGAACCCTTCCTGTTGTCATCAGTCCAAACAGACCTCTTCTTGTTTGGCCTGCGCAGTGGCAGCCTGGATGTGTTGTCGTCCTCTGCAAAGAAGGCCATTCTCTCCCTGGATTACGACTGGAAGGATCAGAGGGTCTTCTGGGTCAGTCTGGACACTGAGAGCATCAGGTGGTCCTCGCTGGACCAGAAGACCACAGGAACTCTGATTAAAGGTTGGTGTGGCACAAAGAGGGAGGTATGCCAAATAATTTTTTTTTTAATTTTGGCTTAGGGGAGGGGCAAACAACTTTAACAGCTGTATTTTGTAATTATTTCATTGTCAATTTAAAACAAACAACAACAATGTGGGCCATTTTTAAATTATAAAAATATTTAGTTATTTTTATGTTTAGTTAGTTTTAGTTATATTTAGTATTTTTTTTCTTTAAAAACTCTTGGTGATTTTTCTTTTAAGAGTTTTTTTAAAAAAATTGCACAATTTATCAATGCCAGAAATTGTAAAAACAGAAGTTATTATTGGATTTTCAAATTTCTGACAGTCCTTTAACACATCAGATGTTATTATACAGGTTTGGGAAACAAAATTCCAAGACTTTTCCAAAACTTTCAGGGTACATTTAGTACTCCCAAAACTTTTACATGCCTGGAAATGACCATTTTTTTCAAATTCAATGTCTTTGCCAGGTTTTTCATGACCATATGAACCATGACACACATACTGTTTGTATCCACAGGTGTTCGGGCTGATTCTGTTGCTGTGGACTGGCTTGGGAGGAACTTGTACTGGATCGATGGAGTGAACAGTCAGATTGTTGCAATCAGACTGACCACAGCCACCGTGAAGTCTCTGGACCACAGCGTCATCCTGGATGAAGACCTGGATCAGCCTCGCTCTCTGGCACTGCTGCCACAGAAAGGGTCAGCATGAATTTATTTCACTTTCCAAACTATTCTACAATGTTTATATGAAAAAATAACCTTTAAGACTGGTACTGAGTCTTTTAATTGTTCTGCCAGGCTGATGTTCTGGACAGAGATTGGTAATGTTGTGAAGATAGAGCGTGCCGGTATGGACGGGTCAGACAGGAAGGCAGTGGTGAACTCAAGTCTGGGCTGGCCGGGCGGTGTGGCTGTGGACAGCATCTCTGACAGAGTCTACTGGACGGATGAAAGGCTGAAGGCAATTGGATCTGCAACACTGGATGGAGATGATATTCAGGTAAAACATTTTGGAAGAGGGATGATGAAGACTAACTAACAAACTAATTTGCTCTTTCAGATTTATTCCAAATGTGTTTGAGGCTCTTAAACTCATTTAAACACTACAACTCAACACTATCTACAAGCAAAAAGTCATCCTGCCCTCCATTTTAACTGCAAGGACTAGAAGAGCTTTCTTTTTTAAATAGATCGAGCAATGAGATGGAATTCCGTGTGAAAATAGGAAACACTCTAAAGTCACGTGGATTTATAATAAACCTGTCTTTCAGATTCTACAGATGAAAGAGACCACCAACCCATTTTCCCTGGCAGTGTTCAATGACCTGATCTACTGGTCCGACGCCAAGAAGCGAGTGGTGCTGGCTGCTCACAAAATCTCAGGCAAAAACCATCAAGTTCTCATGAAAAGACCCAGACAGCCTTTTGGTGTGAAGGTGAGGGAAATGTTTAGAATTAAGCACAAGTGGAAATGATGGTGGAACTGTGTAATACACTACAACTAAATTTAGATCACTTCACACGTGTGAAGTGCTCTCAGCAGCTGGCCATGTTGCCCACACACAGCTGTGATGTTTTTTCTAGATTTCCACTCACAAAGATTTTGGCACAGTTTTGTGAAATAAGTATTGCCTATAGGAAAACTGAATAATGATGGTAGAAATGTATTGTGTGCTAGTGGTAATATATTTTTTTTTTTTTTACTAGCACAAACTGTAAGGAAGTAAAAAATTAACCCCTTGAAACCTGGATTGACATCAGTTCTCTTGTGCTGTGTTCAGACATCTTTCACAAGCTGTTTAATCCTTTTTAACCTGAGCAAATTAGTTTGACTTCTTTCAAAAACATGTAAAAAGGCAATGTTCAAGTTGGCAAGAAATGGGGGGAAAATAAGGAAAAATAAGGAAAATGTCCAGAAAACCTTTTCTTTTTAAATAATTACATATTATGTTGCAGAACAAATGTAAACTTATTTTTAAATTATCAGCTGTTTGGGTCTTTTGTTAATTTGCATTTATTTTTTATTCTCTTTTTTTAAAAAAAAACTTAACTCTTTTTGGTAACGTTTCACTAATTTCTTGCTCATTTTTGGCCATGTCTTGTTAAGTTGCACATTGCCTTTTCCATGTGTTTTTAAAAGAAATCAAACCAATTTGCTCAGGTTTCAAAGGGTTAACCCTTAGACTGTTTAGTGAATTTTATGCACGTTTCATTCTTTTAATCATTTTGGCTGTGTTCATGCATATTGCAGAAATTATGGCAAGATTGTGTATTTTTGTTTAATCTTGGAATTTCCAGCTTAGCTCCTACAGTAAGTCTAAAACACTGTGTGAATAAAATTGTTAGTCATACTGTTAAATGCTATTTCCTCTAGGTGCACTTTCACAATCAGTGTTGCTGCAAATCATTGGTATATCCCAGGCTGTGATAATAATTTAAAAAAACAAAACAAACAAAAAAAAACCTACTTAGCATGTAGTATATTGAAAATAATTCTTCAGAAACATAGTGGCATTGTGACAAAAACCTGACATTTAAAGGGTTGAAATTCTGAAAATTAATGAATATTTGATATTTATGATTAGGACTGATGTTGGCTAATTAACTCAATGAATGCAGAAAATGCTATTATGGATAACATTTTATTTAAAGCTTGATTTTTCGGCACAGAACGATGATAATATTAAAGCAGGTCCCTAAGGGTTAAAATGCTTTCCTCACTGTCCCATTCCCTGCTTGGTTTGCAGATCATCCACCCATTACTCCAGATGGGTGTTGAGAGTCCCTGTGAGAAGATGGACTGTTCCCACATGTGTGTGTTGGCCCCAGGACCTAAGGCTGTGTGCAAGTGTCCCTCTGGGCTTTTACTGGCTGAGGACGGCCTGACGTGCTCCAGCCAGGTCAATTCAGCATTCCTGCTGATGCTTTCTCCCTCCACCATCACCCAGGTATTTTTCTATCATGCAGTTGCACCAGGTATCATTCAATTTAACAGAATACGGTTAAAGGAATATTTAGTGCTGGATGAGAAGATTGATACTGCTTTTATCATCGTACAAAGACAGGAAACTGGCTGAAACTGTTAGCTTGTTTGGTTCAAAAGAAACAAAATCCTCCTTGCTTGCACACCGACACAACTTTTGTTCACAGTACTGTATTATCACTCTTAATTCTTGAGTACATGCTGATTTAACAACTGTGGCTAGCACACTCCCCCATTAGCACAGCTTGGCTAACCCAAAGCTAATTCAGGAGCTGGCTAATTTGTCACCTGTCACTCAGTATCCTCACTCTTAATTGTGCATAACCTTTAGCCTTTTAATGGGTGAGTTATATGAAATTTCACCCCCTGTACAGCTTTGTAATGAATGTGGAAATAATGTATAAAAAAACAAACTCCTTTTGTTTTTTTGTTTAGGCCTGATGTTAGTTAAAAAATTAAGTAAATGAAAGTAAATTTTAAAGCTTGATTTTGAAAAGCGTATTTTGTGCTCAGTGATACGAGTGTGTGTAATATTGAAGTGGGCCCTAAGGGTTAAGCGCATTTCCCAAAATGCCTAAAAAAATAAGCCTAAAAGGCAGTAACATGATGTCAAAATACCATAAGGTGCCTCACCATCTGTTTAACATGATCATATAGCGAGCTATACTCTGGTGGCATGAACTTGGATTATTTCACTCACTTAAAGCTGCATGTTTAACACATATTTTTAAAAAGTTTTTGATGAGTGTATTTTAAATCCAAATGATCTCTGCAGATCTACTTGCAGTCCCGACACACAGCAGCAGAGCTGAAGGCCTGGCCTGAACACTTGGCCCTGCAGGTGCCCAGCGTCAATGAGGCAGCCATCATGGACTACAGCGTACGTGACCACACCCTGTTCTTGACAGACGACGGCACAACTTCACTCAGCTCCTTCAAGCTGAGGGACTCGGACTTGTCCTCTCAGGGCCAGCTCCTAAAACTCCTAGGCAACACCATCACTGCCATGGCCCTGGACTGGGTGACACTGAACGTCTACTGGAGCAGTGACAAACAGCCTCGCCTGCAGGTCACTTCCATCACTGGTGCACACACTGCTGTGCTCATTAAAGAAGGCATTGGCAGAGTGGAGTCCATCGCTCTCAACCCTCCCAGTGGAAGAGTTTGCTTCACCAACGTGGGCCTGCAGGGTGCAGGCACGGTGGCTACAGTCGAGTGTGCCAACATGGACGGTGCTGGGCGGCGTGTGGTGTGGAAGGATGCTGTCCAGCCGTTGTCTCTGGTCTTCTCCAATAATGGAGATACAATTTACTGGGCTGACAAGAGTAAGAAAAAAATTGTTTAGAATGTTTTCATGCAATAATTGTTGAAAAGCAGTAACGTAACTCATATTCTTGCCCAGGTTTAGGGACCATCGGCTCTGTCCAGCTTGATGGATCTGGGTACAAAGAGTTGAAGACTGCTGATGGTCTGGCTGCTGTGGCTCTGAGTGATGACACTCTGCTCTGGATGACTGTCAGTGGTAATGGCTCTTTGGTTGGTTTCTTTAGTGAGACAATTCCTGTATGATAGTCTCAAAACATCAGGCGAAAATCTCACCATTAGAGATTTCCATTACAGATTTGTGCAAAACTTAAGCAATATTTTCAAAATGTTGATAAAACACAACTGTGACATGACTGCATTTCCACTGAGTGATGTTGTGTGACTTCTCCTCTTGTTATAACATTCCATTAAGCATGACGGATGTTCAAAACAATAGCAGCTTTATTTCTATTGCAGCCACTGCGTTAGCCGTCATTGTTTCCAATCCAAAGCGACTTAGGCGTGTTGTGTGAGCGATAATGGAAAGGCAAGCCCCTTATGATGGAGTGGCCATGTATGAGGGATTTCTGGGAGGTGGTAGTCCATGATTTCACAGAGGAATTGTGGATTCAAAACTTGCAGTAACTCCTCTTGCAGCGCCTGCATCATGCCTGAGGGAGTTGGTTACTACCATCAAGTGCATAGCCATAGCATCATGTGACCTCTAAAAGCCAAAAACATGTTTCCATTGCAGTTTTGTGAAATATGCCTTTTTCAAATCGTGTGAAATACCACCTAATGCGAGCATAAAAAACTTTTTTTAATTTTTTTTCGAAATTGACGTGTTTCCATTAGGCATATTTTATATTTGCAATTTCAATTTTCGTAATTTGAGGGTTAATGGGAACCTGCTTAGTGATGGAACATTTTCACTAAAATGTCAAGCTATGATTTGTCACTTGCTAACATCTTACAACTTTGTCCTAAGATTTCAAATTTATTACCTGACTTTTGTGTTGTCCCTTTCCTTCAGACAAGACCAGAATCTGGTTCAGTGATGAGCAGCAGCAAAACCAGTTGTGGTTCGAGGTCGGCACAGAAGTGGTCAGCTTAAAGGCATTCAGCAAGTCCAGTCAGACTGGTGTGTACATTTTGATGGCTGTTCAGATGTGATGTTAAATGTCATCTGGTACCAAAGATCACAAACTCGAGTTGACTGATGAACTCCTAACCTTTTCTACAGGTTCAAACCAGTGTACAGAAAACAATGGAAACTGCCAGCACCTATGCCTCGCCACACCAGGAGGTCGGACATGCAAGTGTGCCCATGACCACATCCTTACAAACGCCACCCACTGCAGCCTACAGCAGAGCTGCCCAGGTGACAGCAGGCCCTGTCTGGATCAACTCTCATGCCAACCTGCTGAGAAGTTCTGTGACAAGCATGTTGACTGTGACGACCACTCAGATGAGAACTGTGAGTCCTTTATACCTTCTTTAACCCTCTAAAGACCTTGATTGACATCAGCTCTTGTACTGCGTTCATACACCTTTCACAAGTATTTTAAGCTTGGAACCTGAGGAAATTGGTTTGATGTCTTCTGAAAACAAGCAACTTGAAAAGAAATGTCCTTCAAATTGCAAGAAATTAGTGGATTATAGAAAAACTAGGGAAAATGTTCAGAAAACCATATTTATAATGGTCATAATTATGCATTTAAAATTGTTACATGATCATATTTTTAGGCAGTTTTTTATTTCAGGTGATTTCCTTGTTTTTGACTCTTTCATAATGTTTTTTCAGATCATTTTTTGTACTTTTTGCTAATTTCTAATTTGGGGGTCATTCCCTAGGTTCCTCATTTCCTTCTCCTTGTGTTTATGAAAGAAATCAAGCAAATTTGCTCAGGTTTCAGGGGATTAAAAAGCAATAAGAGCTGGTAAATGGGTGTAATATCATTGTAATATAACAACAACCTAAAGTTTTTGCTGAAAGGGTCATCTTTTCATAGGTGTCAGTCTGAAGCAGTGGTCAGCAGCCAAGGTCCGTGCTCCCCCCCAGCCCCACAGCACCTTTCCTCCTGGTCCGTCCTCTGTCCCTCCTCTCTCTGAAGACACCAGCCTGAGCATCACCCCGAATGTCAGCATTCAGCTCAGGAACTTGGACGCCCAGCAGTGCAGTCAGAAACGCTGCAGTGGCAACGGCCACTGTGTGGAGACCAATGGAGACACAGTGTGTGTGTGTTCACTGGCCTACAGCGGTGACTCCTGTCAGGACCACCTCCTGAAGACCATGCAGGGTCCCATCGTCTACGGCGCTGTGGGGCTCTGTGTAGGTGTGGTGGTCATTGCTGTTATGGCTGTAGTGGTTAAGAGGAAGAAGAGTGCCAACACAAGGTTTGTCACAAGAAGGTTTCCTCTTAATAACTTCTCTTATGCGTAGATTGAGTCTGTAGCTTAGAATTTTAAATATAAGACATCTACATTTTTAAATGAGACAAGAGTCTGGAGCAGGGATATTCAACTTGCTTTGCTTTGGGGCAGCTTTTATAAAATGACAGGAGGCTAGGAGCCAGTCGGAGCAGCCCTATTACATTTTTCTAGGATTTCAGAATGTTTCAAGGATTTTTAGGATGTTTGTAGGGTTTTAGGGTGGTGGTTTCAGGATGTTTCTAAGATTTCAGGACATTAGGAGCTTAGCTAGGACCTCTGTTGGGGGGTTGCAGGAATCTTCCACTTTCTTCGATAAACAAGCTGGATTTTGATGCCGTTTTATGCACTCTGGTACCTTATGTAAACTAAAAGTTGGCCCGTTGGTTTAGTATCACTGGTCTAAAGGCTCTGAGACTGTACTTTGGCAGCAATGAAGCCTTACACCCATTGCAAACATGCTCAAAAAGGACAAGACTTGTACTCTCAACAGTCAGTCTTCACAAATCTTCTGAAAAGTAGTGAAGGTGTAACAAAGCAAACTATGTGCTAGCTCACTAAATTGCCTAGACCAATGAAGCCGTTCAGTGATGGAGACTTTATGTAGGATTGCTTGGCCAGCGTTTGCATGTCCTGAACTTGTACAGCCCTCAGTAATATTGCTCGTTCCCTAAATTGGCCCTCTGAAAGCAGCACAGGAAAAGTGATGCTTTGATGACAGATGCCTTTCACAAGTATTTAAACCTTTTGAACCTATAACACATTGGTGCGGTTTCTTTCAAATACATGGAAAGTCAATGAGCAACTTGATGAGATGTTCCAAAAACTGCAATAAATAAGTGGATTTAGAATTTTATAAAGCTAGGGTAATATGTTTATTATATTTATAATTATAATTTTTACACATTTTAAATTGTTACAAGAATTATAATTTCCAAGAGCTTGATAGTTTTAAACTGATTTTTTTTTTGTACATTTCTTGTCCTTTTTTTTTTTAAAAAATCTTGTTAATTTTGGGTCATGTTACTTTCTTTGCTCATTGTCTTCCTCCCATATTTTTGAAAGCAGTCAAGTCAATTTGCTTATGTTTCATAGGGCAAAGCAACCACCAAGCTTCTACAACTTATCCTGATAGGACCACAAATATCTGGATCAGATTCCACAGCAGTCCATGCTGTAGTTGTCAGGGATTGGCTAAAAAAAAAAAAACATTTCAACCCCGTGGTGGTGCCAGCTGAAAAGTTGGGATCATCAAGTCAGCTTCATCCTCTGGGGACACAAATTTCTGTACATACTTTGATGTCTATCCATCCAAATGTTGAGATATTTCAGTCTGTATCAAAGTGGTAGACTGAACACTAATCTCCCCAGAGTTACATTGGCAGCATTGCTTAAATAAACTGAGCCAAAGATGCAGAGATGGCTTCAATTGTCCCTTTTCCTAAGCTATATAGAATCAGGATAGATTGGCAACAACCAATTTTGGGAAGACTGATGTGAATAATATAGTGAGCACTTGGTGAATCTCTACATTTGGTGCAGATTTGGGTTAACCGTTTGCTGCATACGGATGACTGTACAGAGAGCAGGGGACTACACTTTTGTATTTGCGTCCTGCAGGAGAGCTAGCCCAGCAGCAGTGAAGGAGACGTGTATGACTGACCTGGAGAACAATGCCGAGAGCAACCCCAGAACACAAAGTGCCGCAGCAGACACTGACAAACCAGAGGTGGACCTCCCAAAACCTCCATAAACTAGCAGGTTCCCAATTTATGTTACTGTGCTTGTGGGATCACAGTCTGACTTTTCTTTCTTTCTTTGCAGGAAGCGGTATCTTCTGTGGACTGAGGTTGATTTGTGGGCAAGCAAAGTTTTAAATAAACTGTTTGCATTTTCCACTGTTTCCTGTGACGTTATGTCTGCATTGTTTACTGTCACTTAGACCACCAATGTTGAATTTTTGACAGACTGTGACAGATAGTTGGCTGAGTTGTGAGACTGATTTGGAGACATCAACAAGAAAGCGTTTTGTGGTAGATGGTGGGAAGCAACAGAGGTCGGTGACCATCAGGTTTACCCTTTGGAAGTCATCTTGAAGTTGCCAAGAGGTTCAGCATTGAGGATGGAAAAAGAAATATATCAGGTGTTGAGTAAGGCAAAGAGAAGCCTCTAACCCCTGGCAGAAGAGACCCCAAATAGCTACAGAAAATGAGTTCAGTTTTTGTGTGATCTCTAACCCGAAGGATGGGAGACTGCTGCAGATGCTTATCCCTTTGAAAGCAGCACTAGAAAAGTGGTGTCAATCCAGGTTTCAGACTGCTTTCACGAGTATTCAAACCTTTGAAACCTGAACAAAGTAATTTTTTTCAAAAACCAAGGGCAAAAGGCACACGCCTGTCAAACAAAAAATTAAAAGTGACCTGAATGTTTGTTTTGAAAAGGGCGGAAATTTAAATTTTCCACACAACTATATAACATTTTAAAATTACATTACAGAAAACAGTTATACTTAAATATTCAACTATTTTCCAGGTCATTTTCTTTTTTTTCTTTTCCTTTCCTTTCTTTTTTGTCACTTATTTTCAGGTTATTTCCAGTAACATTTTACTAATTTCTTGCTAATTTTTGGGCCATGTCTTGTCAAGTTGCTTGTGGCCTTCCCCCCATGTTTTCGAAAGATTTACATCAATTTGCTCAGGTTTTAAAGGGTTAACATTCTCTATAGATGAACGGATCCCACAATCAAGTAGTTATAAAGCTCCACAAACTACAATATTAAAATGCTGATTACATATTATCAATAGTGACAATTCTGTACCAAAGTAAGTTTGCTTTTACTTTTGATATTTTGCACATGTAAACCCACACAGGTGATGTTAGTTATTTTTGGCTGATCAGTTTTTTTTATGTGACTTTGGTGTAAAAGGGTTAGTTTGCATTCACCAAAGTCATACTGTAACACAAACTAACTAACTGAGGCAGTGGTAGACCAGCAGCTCCTGACTTAAAACTTAAAAATATAGTGCTTATGGTTTACTTGTTTCAGGGAATACAGGAAAAGAAAGAAATGGCATTTCTGAGGACTTCACTTTCACTTTTTTCATTGTGTCTGTGGCGCTTTCTAAACTGGTGAGTAGCTCTTCTCTTCCTCTAACATTTTAAAACAACAAAAAGAGGACTTGTGACAAACATTAAGAGCATTCCTTGTTTCAAAAACAGGTCTGTGTGAGTGACTGAGTCAAATTCATCAGAGGAGGCTATCTCATGTTGGACCTTCATAGGACCCCCTGCAGCCAGTGTTTACAGGGACGGACATGAGACTGACTCCCTGGATGCTGCAGGACCTCAGGCTATGTTGCTTTAGAGGAGGTCAGTATTTGTTTCTATGGACAAACTGCATATTTAATTGATTTCTGGAAGAAAAGTTATGAAAATATGAGATAATATTGTAGACATTTTTTATTCCTACAATTGATGCAGCCTTTGCTGCAGTTATTGTAATGAGTATACATTAGACATGAGACAAAATACCGTTGACATGTATTTAAAGTCTGAACCGGATACTTGCTATTGTTCACACCCAAACCACAAAACACATGTTTACTTTGTGTATAAATTGGCATCTCTGTTGTACTTTTTCTCTAATTATCCTCCCAAGAATTTTTAGCACCCTCTAATTTAACTGTCTGGGGTATTTGATGATTTAGTTTGAATTGTTTGTGAATGATCCTAAGGGCCACATGATAAATTATTGGTTTATTGTACTCACACATATCAAGAGCATATAAAAGATGTCCAATGGCAAGACTAAGGAGAAATCGGCATTTATTGAACTGCTTTTGACAGAGTTGAGACATTTCAGAGTGAGTCTGCTGTGTTCCCTATGGTGTGCCGAGATAAGAAGACACTAAACATAAAAAGGTAAGTCTAAAGCAGGAATGCTATGTTATCCAAAATAATGCAGCTTGAATGATTTCCCATTTAATATTTCACTGTTGACTTTTTTTGTGGCTCATGTCAAAGTTACAGTATATTGTAAGATGTGTCTTCATTTCTTTAATAGATGCTTTCGTTTGGAATGAAATGTTCAATTAAGATAAGTAATGAAATTCATATCTGCACCGAAAAGCGGCTCTACAACTATATAATCATTTTTCATTAGGGGAGAGCGGGGCTGTTTGGGACACTTTTGAATAAACCCAAAATGATCTTCCAATACTCAGACTTCTTGAACAGGAACAAAAATACTTTGATCCTTGAACAGATTCAGGTGTCAACCAATAATTTGAAAAACAGTTCATTTTACCCGAATTCTGCCTCCCCAGGATGATTGAGACAGTTGGTAGGATTTGATGGGACACCTTAATATGGGCAAAAAAGAACAAGGAAAACAAGAAAGCTGTCTACTTTGAACACCTTTTATTTATAATGTCACTTGTTCACACATTTATTTGAGAAAAAGGAAACATTTCTAAAAAAATTTTTTTGGTCATAAATAGCGGAGAAATGGAATTTGGCTGCCTTTATTTCAGTGGCACCTATCTGCTGTATGTGGTTACCTCAGGCTATGGGTAGGCTTATGGAGGCTCTTGAGTGTGTTTAATTTTGCCTATAAAAAAAAAAAGTCAATAACAACTTGAGAGCAAAAAAGAGTTTAACTGAATTTACACACTGTAGTTTTTAACCCTTTGAAATTTGGAACAACATCATTTTCTTTTGCTACATTCAGACACCTTTTACAAATATTTTAAACTTTGAACTCGGAGCAAATTGGTATTAGTTCCTTTAAAGACATGGGTTATAAGGCAATGAGAAATGATTACATGTTTAGTGTGTAGAAAAAAAATGCAGCCAACGCTGATTTCGAAAATATTTAAAAGAATATATTTATTTAAATAGATTTTTTGACAAATAGAACATTTTGCACAATGTGTGGATATAACATCCTCTGAAAAGCATTGTATTTTTTTTTATCAGAATAAGAGTATGCTTTGTGCGAAGTTAATTCCACTACAGAAGAAACTTGAACATTGAAATTAGATGGGAAAAAAATGCTGATAAACAACATCTGTTATCCGCCAAATGAGTTGTTATATATTGGATATTGGCCAAAAAATCCAATATTGTTCATCCCTACAAGTAAATGTAGCTGTTGGGTAAATGTAATGGATATAGAAATATATTTCCCTCTGAAATGTTATGGAGAAGATCTACCAGTTTAGTTACATAGTGCTGATGGTTTATTTGTTTCAGGGAATACAGGAAAGACAGAAATGGCATTTCTGAGGACTTCACTTTGTGCTGTCATCATGGTGACTGTGGTGCTGTCTAAACCAGTGAGTAGCTCCTCTATTATAAAGCAATATTAAAAGAAATTTTTACACATATTAAGAACATTCCTTGTTTCAAAAACAGGTCTGTGTGAGTGACTGTGAGGATTCATCCAAGTCATCAGAGTCCGCTGAGTCAAATTCATCAGAGGAGGCTGTCTCTCACGTTGAGCCTTCTCCAGACCCCCTGCAGCCAGCGTTTACAGGGACAGATGAGACCGTCTCCCCGGTCACTGCAGCCCTGCTCCCCTCTGCAGATGCAGGACCTCCTCCAACCACGCCCGATACCTCAGCCCTGCCCAACCCAGAGCACCCACAAACGTCCACTGACACAGAGGCTCGGCAGCTCGTGCCAGATGATCCTTCACAAACTGCTCAGGGAGTAGACATCTCTCAGAACATGCCTGTGTCTGATCCTGCACATGTCTCGGTTCACTCTGACACTGTGCACGCCGTACCAGACGCAGAGGTCTCACTGCACCCAGGGCTCACAGACACGGGTACTACCATAACTGTTAGTGGCACAAATCAACCACAAGTCACCACCACATACCAGAGATTCCCCCAGAGTGCCACTCCACCCTCTCCTCCACACATCATCAAACCAACACCTACACCATTCTCCAGAGCCCCGCCCCTGCCGATCGCTTTAGGAACCGCCCTGCCTGGTGTTCCTGTTTGTTTCACTTTCCAGTTCCCGACCCAAGAGCCGGACCCACCCAGAGGAGATAGCATTTAAACCTACCGGGAACAGTTAAACATTTTAGTTTAAGTTCAGGCTGCTAGTTCAGCTCAATAAGTACTTCTGTCTTAATTTGTTAAAATTGTAATATACAAATATGAAGACTTTAACTGTCTTTTACGTCCATTTATCATTTCTTTCATCAGCCATCACTTATGTTATAATGGTGCTAGTGTACATTGACACCTCTTATGAGCAGCTGAGAATGAAAATATAATGTGATTAAATATTCTTAAGTTTAACTCTTTGTAACTTGAGAAAATTGGCTTGATTTCTTTCAAAAATGGGAAGAGGGCAATAAGCAACTTATAAGAAATTGCACCCCAAAAAAGAAATTTATTTTAAAAAAAGAAAAACGTACAAGAAAAAAAAAGGAAATTAACAAAAAAGTTAAGAAAAACAAACTGAATCACAGAAAATGTCACGTGATGAAATATTCTTATGTTTAACCCTTTGTAACCTGAGCAAATTGGCTTGATTTCTTTCAAAAATGGTAAGAAGGCAATAAGCAACTTTTAGAAAATTGCCTCCTCCTCCAAAACCAAGATATTAGAAAGAAAAGTAACTAAATAACTTGAAATTTAGCAAAAATACTAAGTAAAAAACTAAAACTAACAAAAAATGTATCTATTATCATTTTAAATATATCAAAAAAATATATAATTTCAATAATTATAAAATTTGTTTTCTCAATATTTTTCCTAGCTTTTTAAAAATAATTTTCTAAATGTACTTATTTCTTGCAATTTCTGGGACATTTTTGCCAAGTCACTTTTTACCTTTATTATCCCATGTTTTTAAAATTAATCCAAACAATGTGCTTCTAAAATTTAAATACTTGTCAAAGGCGTCTGAGCGCAGCACAAGAAAATCACTGTTGATCCAGGTTTCAAAAGGTTAATTTAATGATCATTTCAAAAAACAACACGAGTTAAAAGTAGTTTAGTAAAAGGATGTTATTTATTGGGAGTTTGTATTACTGTCATAGTAAATGTAACCAAACTTTACACCTGCACGTAACAAAGACACAAAAAGCAAACGGTATCAGAATCATGAGCCTTATGTCACTGCAGCCGTACCACAAATTACAGAACTGCATGGGCGTTATTAGAGGGAAATACTCAATAGGTGCATGTGTTGCAGCTGTAATTATGTCATATTTGTGTATTACAACTAATATGCAAGACTTTTTTTCCAAAGCCACGGAGCACAGTCACCTTGTGCAGTCCATTTATGTTCTTGACCGGCTTTAGAAAAATGAGCAGGTTAAAAATCTTTTTACAATTTTATTATTTACCTACAGAACTGAATTGGGTGACTTGTCAATTAAGACTAATTATTCCTTATATTTCTAAGCTTATCATAATTGAAGAATAGTGGTCTGTTACATTTCAGTTTTTACACACATAACTGATTAAATAACACGACATCTATGAAAGGAAAAAAAAGAAACCTGTCATTTTCACAGTGACCAGGGTTCCTACAGCTTACAGAAGTTAGATTTAAGACTTTAATGCCACTAAGAATTAAATACTTACAGTTAGGGACAGTTTTGCCCAAAGTTTTATTTTAACATAAAATATGACTTTTTTTTGTCTTGTGGCAAAGACAAAGTTAGAACCAAGCTTTTTATTCAATTTTGTGTCTCACAGTCTAAAATTCCATCATGCTATGTGTGACAAAATGTTCACGCTGCGAAATTTGGGTTAATTACACAATTTTTGTTGAATGTGCACTTCCCTGTGTCGTCCAGGATACAGTGACAGCTAGCTTGAAGCTAGCAGGCAGAAACAAATATGAGTGTCAGTTCCACTATCCTGATCCGTGTGATGTAAGAGAGTTTAGTGAATTATTTAGAAAAGACAGATGTTATCAATTGAGATTTTACATACAACACAAAAAAATATTACTTCCTTTTTGACACTTTTTAAAGATTGGTTTAGGATAGAAATACCATTTAAGGTCTAATTTTTGGATTCATGAATACAACACCTTTTAAAACTTGTTAAGGATGTGTGGGAATCCTAGCAGGTTCCAAATCTGTTTTCTGAATATTGTTCCTACGGCTATCCTTTTGTTTGTATTTGTGTTAAAGCTTGTGATTTTAAAAAAATAATGTAATGGGCAGGAATATGATGGATTTCTAAATTTCACTTGTAGCATTAATTATTAATTTTAAAAAAATGATCAAAAGAGGGAGCCAAATTTAGAACAATGCCATCTGTTTTATCTTTGACTCAGGGGACATCTTAAAAAAAAAAAAAAAAAATGCAAGGGGATAGTCCTCACATAATCTGCACAAATACCCTGTGGATCTTGGTAGATATTTGTATGACTCCTCAATGCCCTGTGTGTGGGTTTAACTTTTACAATCCTGAATGTGTCTTGAATTTTTGCACTTGGGTCGCACATTGCCAGGCTACCAGTATGTCAGTTACTGTGCAGACTCACTATTTTGTTCATCACCTTGTGTTCTGCCTCAGGCTAGTTTGAATTCCTGTTTGTGTTACCATGAGTGTTAAGTCGCACAGGCAAATTCAGTACTGTAGCTGACAGATGAAACACCTTTGTTAACACTGTCTCACTGAGAGCATCCCTGAACCTAACAGAAAACAAAACTGGTCTGATCCGGTTCACCTTTCACCACCAGAGCCACTTAAACTGCTCATTTATTTTGTCATGGTGCCACACGGTGGCTCACTGGTTAGACTGTCGCCCCCAGCAACAACCGCCTAGGTGGTCAGGTGGACTATGACTCTGAATTGTCTGTAGGTGTGAATGTGTGTTAGTCCCATGATAGCCCGATACCCTTCATCTCCCCCAGTGCATGTTGGGATTAAGTTCCAGACCTACAGAAAATAGATGGATCTTCTGTAATACTTGTGTGTACATTCTAGGAATACTGGCTCAATCTACTGTTAAGCCATTTTCACACTGTATATGGAAGCGCCCCAATGCATCAACTGTCATATAGCCACCCGTCAGCAATCACACCAAAAGTGCAGTTCTCCACGCCGGTCAAAAAGCGATTCTGCTCCTCAGTTCTTTTCTAATCACGTATCTCTGCTTGTGTGTGTGTCTGCTCATCTCTCTCTCTGTTTAGACACACCTGACAAATACATGGGATAAGTAACAGTAGGATGCATATTCAGTTGTTAAAATCATACATAATATATCCTTCAGAATACTGATATATATTATTGGTGTATTTTATGGCTAGATTCGCTCACAGCTCGTGGAAAAAAAAAGACCAGATGCCCAAACTATCGCTGCAGATTTTAAGCCGGCAGCAGAACCTGGCGTCGTGGCACATACAGTGTGAACAGCCCGGTACCTGGGAATTCAACAGTAGGATGCAGCGCCCCATGAAAAACTGGCTTGCTTTGCGGCGCTTCTACATCCAGTGTGAACCCGGCTTTACACTCGTGTGAGTTAGTACAAGTTAGTGCACCAGTCAAATGTCTACAGTACAAATGTCAGCCAGTGTGGCTGGCTGGAGTTTTACTGTGGCGTGGGGGACTGAGGCTGGTCTTGCGGCTCCGGCTCAGTGTCTGTCTCTGCCTCGGTCTCAGTGTCCGGCTCTGTCTGCTGCTGTTGTTGAGGCTGTTGGATGAGTCCTCCGTCCTGCGCCGTGTTGTAGGAGCCACAGCTGCTGCACTTCATCCCCAGCACGTGGAAAGGCACCGTGCAGTGGGCTTGGCAGTCGTTACATATAATCTAGTGAGGTTACAGCAAAAGTAATAGATCACATATAAAGACAACCTATTGGATGACTGGATGTGTCTTAACAGTCACCGCTTTCATTTAACTGTACTGAACTGGATTTAATGAAATGCAAACATTGGACATGTCGTGTCTAAAAAAGTGAGATTCTGATCTTTCAGGCACTCAGCTTCTCTTTTAGAGGAGCTTATGCGATATTCAGAGCACATCTAAGTCTTAGAGTCTGATTTAGGTTGTCTGCACACCGAGTTCAACATGGAGGTGGCCGAGCTAGCAGCTAACTGTGCTAACAACATGCACAATCGACGGCTAATGAATAGCTAAACTAATGTTAACGTGTAAGAAAATAGTTATTTGCTGCTGTATCAATGCACTAAATGTTGCACACAGCTCCACTGAACTTAAACATTATTTGTGCATTTTATTGTACTAATGAGGTCTTACTTTGACAGTAGCACCCTGGTATTCAGTGGGCATTGGTGACTGGGCGATCTCTTTGTCTATCTGGTCCCAGTGGTCCTCCATGCCCCAGGCAGAGTGCATGCACAGGGGGCAGCGATACGCTCTAGAACAAATGAGGAAAAATGACATTTAGTAGAAGGCCTCTCTCAGACTTAAATTGATATGCACAGTAGAAACCTGCGTACTGTAACTCCATGTATGCATGCTGCAGGTCAGGGATCAGACTTATCACCTACCCCACACCTGATTCTGGAGCCACTGCTGACTTATTTTAACTGTTTGAGAGAAGACGCTACTTCCTGACTTATTTAACACATAGTCAGATGTTTAGTGGTGGAAACCAACTGTGTGTTAGTGTCAGTTTTAGTTAGACTTTGTATGGAATAATTTTAGATAAGAAGCAGCTCTCTTCTTTTATCTTTTGCTCATTATTTCCCTGGTTGCAGGATTTTTTGCATGAATCGTTTATGTCAAACAAATAACAAACACTAACAAAATTGATCAGCAAGAAAAAAGACTCATTTGACATACCCCGTCCTGACCATGTCATCAAAGCAAGTCCTGCAGAGAATGTGAACAAACACATTGTTACCTTTATGTCATCTTATGTCAAAATCTTTAACTGTAATTACTAAATGATTATAAATTACTACATTAATGTAATGACAGTGTAGGGTACAGTGTAGTCCACATCATGAAAAATCTTTTCAATTCTCTTTACTTTTGTCATAATATAATACTTATATTCCTGTTTTACTATAATAGGGATCCATGCAAACAGCAAAATATGCATAATTCAACCCCACAACACTGAGCTACTATTTAGAGGACAGCGAGTCATACTTGTGTAAAAGATGTCCGCATGGAAGAACGTGAGCCCCAATTCTGGACGTGTGAATATCCTGCACATACAGAGGAAAATCATATCAAATTTTAGAGTCGGACTGCATAAAAAGACAACAGCCCTCGTCAAACTGTCCCCCAATGTATTGCATGTTTCATTACCTCCATGCACACTGGACAGTTCTGCCTTGAAACATTTTCGACACACTGAAACATAAAAGATCATTGTAAATGACAGCAGTGAGGACACTCATTCACACATGATTCGTGTGAAGCGTGTGGCTTGGAAACAGGCGCAGGCTGATAATCACCTTGTGGTTTCCCCGCAGATCCTGGGCTAAACACAGATTGCACTTCTCACAGTGGAAATACTTTGCTCTGGGCCCGATCCTTTAGGGGTCAAAAACACAGATAACTATCAGCTCATTTGTGAATAATGTTATGTAATGCAATTTAGAAACAATGAAATCCAAGATCATAATGATAAAATAAAGCAAAATTGTCATATTTTCTTTGCTGGTGAACTTGAATTAAAGTAGTAAGAAAAGGACATATTTACTGTACTTCAAGGGTCCAGTGTGTAGGATTTAGGAGGATATACAGGCACAAATGGAATATAATATCATAAGACTGTTTTCTTCATTGTATTATCACATAAAAATGAGAATTGTTGTGTTTTTATTAGCTTAGAATGAGTCATTTATATCTACATAGGGAGCAGGACCAGAAATTGCCATGTTGAACCGCCAAACACTGGCTCTAGATAGGGCCATTCACATCTTCGGACACCGTGGTTAGCAGCCCCTCGGCAATTAGCAGAATGTTGAAAAAAATTGTTTTTTTAAACATTAAACTGCTTGATTGAGTGTTTTTATTAGTTAAAAATAACCTAATCTGTCTGTTTTAGAAAGGAAGGGACATCTGTAGATAATTCAGCATCTGGTAAAAGCCTCTTGAATGTTTGGATCTTACTTTATCTAAGAAATAAGGTGAGCATACATTAACAGGGCTAGCGGCCTGTCTGTGACAAGTCAAACAGCTCCAGAAAACCCCTGATTTGTTATGGGAAACTTCTTTATTCAATGTTTTTACTGGTTTAAACCACCTGGTCCATTTGTTTCGTAGAGGAAGACACCTCTGCAGATAATTTGGCTCCCGGTAAAAATATCCTGGACAACTAACACTTGAGGAATCCTAACCAGGAGTTCACACTTGACACGTGGGAAAACTTTCAGCTCACCACTATATGCCACTAAATCCTACAAACAGCTCCTTACAGAAGCTGTTCACCTTGACACAATTTGACTTTTACTCCCCATATATCCATATCATTTTCAGATGGATAACGCTAAAAAGACTGATTAAAAGTCGTGGGGTCAGTTAGTTATATAAAGGCAACCTTGCTCACCTGCATATTCCACAAGGCTGACAGTGATACTGCTTCTTATCCTTGTCGAACAAATGGCAAATGTCACAGTAATACTCTCCAAACTGCACGTTACACTGCTGGCAGGTCTGCTGTGCCTGAAAGAGTGACATGTTTCATTTGTATCGTTCTTTTTTTCTTGATGTGAGTTAATCATTGCACAAATGCAACATGAACACCAAAGACGTGTAAGGTCACTGAGTGCTCCTGCTACAGCTGACACTGGAGATGATTTGTTTCAGCTGCAGATGTTTTTCTCAGTTACCTGCTGCACCGTGTGACACTCGGAGCACTGCACCTCTCTGACTTTGAATCGGTCCATCTGGTGGTTCTCCTCTGCGTCATGGCACAGCCGACACACGTACAGTTTACCACAGCAGGGGGCCTGCAGGGCAGAGACACATGTGATCACCCTGAGCATGGGCAGGTGAATGACGGATGTGTCAATGTAGTCACATCAGGGGTTATACCCACACTTTGGCTGACTGATATAACGAGTTAAGAGCTCTGTAATTACATACAAAAAGTATATTTACCACCTTTGGGTTTTTTCAGTACTCTTGTGCAGCTAACGTTCACGCAAAGTAAAAGACAGTAACGAATATGTCGTAAGGATACGTCTGCTGCGTTAACTAAGGTTAGCTAGGTTAGCAGAGAGGCTGCTGCAGGGTTTTACAGCGGCACTGCTCCTTACAGCACAGTTACAGGGACAGATATCCAACACCAGGCCTTTATTAGCATGTAGGGAAAATATATTTCATATATTTTAAAAAGTTAACTCACTTTCAATAAGCAGCTGCGCACATAATGCTCACAGCCGGCAGGGGAAGCCATGTTTCCTCCAAAATTTGGCTCTTCTTCGAGTGCGATGACGGAGAGGCCTGTTTTCTTCTTCTTCTGTTTTGAAAGCGGGAGCGCAGCAACACTGCCCTCCTCCGTCTGAGAGTCAGAGGTGATCCAGTCCATGATACAGACTTCCCTGTGATACATGCATGATATAGACCCTTTTTTTTTTTTTTTTTGCTCAACCGACCAACAAACTCTATTACCTCTATTGGCTTAGAACCTGTTCTCTATTTATGAGAGGGGAGGGGGTGGTGCAAAAAACGTCAAATAATTTTTAAGCACTGGGGAAGTACTTATGGTTTTTATTTTATTTTATTTTATTGGGCACACAACTTCAAACGACTGTAAAGGAGCCGTAAAAACACAGCAATACATATATTATACAAAAGAAAAATCTTAATAGACAAATCAAACGTTACCATATCTAGTAAGATACTAGTATGAGTCTGTAGAAAATCTATAGAATATACAATATAAAGAATACACTATAATACACTTTAATATACAAAGATAAAAATGTTAACATGCTAAATACCAATAAATAAATAAAATATACCATAAACTCGGGATGATAACAATTAATCGATGATTGACTGATTGGTTGCTAAGAATTTGATCTAACGTGTAATTTAATCAATGAATCGATAGGCTACGAAATGCTGTCAAAATATATGCAATATGTTGCTCTGAGCTTTGACTGAGGTTAAAACACATTTGGTATTGTTTGAAATAAGCGATTTTTTTTTAAATAACGACAATTTGCAACCCTATTATAAACATAAATCACTATAAACATAAAACAGTATGCAAATTTGTTGAAGTTGAAGTTTTGAGAATGCAGAGATGTAGACTAGAAGAATGAGATGTGCAAATTTGCCATGTGTAAGGTTATGTTGGATCAAGTTTAAAAAGCATGTTTTAATTAAAAGTTGGCAAAATTACATCATTTATCATAGCCAGAAACTGTAGGAACAGAAATTATTGTTGGATTGTCAAATTTACAATGAACCTTGAGCACATAATGTGGTATAAACGCTTCCATTAAAAAAATAAACAAAACAGAAGTGTAAAATATTGATATTTTATCAAAAATCACTTTATTCTACATTTAATTGATTAATATCAATCATTTAAAATTTTGCAAAAAGTACAGAGTTTGCCCTAAGTAATCAAAATGCACGACGAGAGTCAAAAGCCAAGGCTTTTTTTTCACTCAGATTTTGTCTTGAACTTTAAACTTTCAATCATCAAAGGATAAGTTTCTTAGAGTCTAACAAATAAGCAGATAAGCAAATATGGAATAATATCAGCGGCTCTCTTCCTCCCCCCCCCTTTCTCTGTTTTGTGATTTTCACCTTCTAATGAACCTTTAAAGATGAAACCATATGATGAGTTGTTGTTGTCGCTGTTTGATACAAGGCAGTAATCGTTCCTATTGTTTTTTGTTCACTTATTTCAAACATATTTTTAGTACACAGACCGTATCCAGCTATTATCTAAAACTTTATCCCCAGCTCATCACAAACAAGGCGCCGCTGGTGTAGTGGTATCATGCAAGATTCCCATTCTTGCGACCCGGGTTCGATTCCCGGGCGGCGCACATTTTTATCCCCAAAAACGATTACTCGAAAACATTAAAAATAAAAACGACATATCAATCGGTGCGAAAGTGAAGCAAATAACACTGAAGATATACCTAACTACATTAACACCTGGCTCCTATCACTTGCTAGGTTACATCCTTCTCCCAGCTGTTTCCAGTTGTAACATTTTTGCACCTTTGTCGATTAAGCAATGGCCACGAATAAACTAATGGCCAAATATAATTCTACACATTCACTCAAAGGTACAAGAAGCTGCTGTGTTTGAAGCTCATGCCATGAAGATGTGGAGGCACATCTTTGTGTGTGGGAGAAAGAGCGCTTGATTTTGGCTTCATTTCAGCGCGCAGGTTGACGCTGCTGACGCCGCTTCTCCGCCATCTTCAACTTCCTATTGTTTGCATCAGACTGAGGCTGTCTGCGGTGTGTGTGAGAGCAGAATTGGCCGCCGATTTATCATTAAACAGTAGATATAGCCTTTACGTTCGCGGTCGCCCGAGTTCAGCACAAACCATTTTTATGTCATTGGATTAAAGACCTCTCAGGACGCGACCACTAAACCTAGATGATGGAGGACGATCAACCCAAAACCTTGTGAGTAGCGCGGCCCTGTCTATGCCCTGGAATGGGAAGGCTCCGTGTAACTAGTGCGCGTCCGAAATGTTTCCACGTTGTTGTTTCAATTAAAAACTGTAAAACCTCGTAATTTGACCACAAATTAGTATTTAATCCGCGTCTCCACTTCACGACGATAACAGTTACGTCTGTGAACACGATATTACATTTCGTTTTTTCGACATGAATGTAAAGTTCTGTTTGATTTAGTCGTATAAATAGACGGAACCGTAACTAGCCTGAAAATGAAACTGAAGGGCTAGCTAATGCTAGTTATCGTTAGCCAAAGATGCAAACGCAGCTAGCCAGTCACCTCCTCTAAAACGTACAAGTTTTCAATGAATGATACCTTCATTTACTAAAATAGTCGTGTTTTATTAGCACGATACAAGGGCTCTCAAGACCCTCGCGGAAGAGATGTAATTTTAGTGCCGTCAGTTGCCATCCCACTTAGCATGAGGCCCGTTGAACCGGCTATCTTTAGCTAGCTGGCAAACAAGCCACGTCAACGCTCGAAGAGACGGCCCGGGGCAGCTCCGTCAAGACTGACCATGCTGGAGTTGTCTGTTTAAAATTGAGATCCTCCCCAATAGTATTTGGTCTACTATTATAGTGTTGTATTTAAGTAAACATAGCGAATTGTTGTGGGTTGTGGCTAGCCCGGTTAACTAGCCTTTGTTTGCATGCTACTTCCTGTTTGACAAAGACTCAATTCCCTCATCTCTGTCCTTGTTTGCAGGTATGTGGGGAATCTGTCCAGGGATGTCACCGAGCCCCTCATTCTGCAGGTCTTCACACAGATAGGACCCTGCAAGAGTTGTAAAATGATAGTTGATGTGAGTGTTGTCCTCTCTGGTATAAGTTCACTATAGAAAATGGCACTCAGCAGTGACCTGAGAGATGGTGGTGCTGCCTCAATCTCAGTCTACATATGTGCTTGGTGTTGATTTTCCTCCCTCAGTTTATTATATCAGGTCTGACACTCCAAACTACAGTAGGTGGCTCTTGTCATCTGCAGTGATTAAATTGTCATCCTTGCTGTGGACTTAATATCAGTCTTGTTTTCCCGTTGACAGACGGCCGGAAATGATCCGTACTGCTTTGTGGAGTTCTATGACCACAGGCATGCTGCTGCCTCATTGGCAGCTATGAATGGAAGGAAAATAATGGGTAAGGTAAGCTATCGTGTCTACAGGGTGAGTGGGGGTGGGTGGGATTGGGGTGTGGGGAATGTATGCTGTGTGCCTTCGGAACATACAAACTAGTATACCGCTAGCATTTATATTCCATACACAAGATATGATTTTCTGACTGAAATTGGGAAGGTGCTGGAGCCAGGGTCCAAATAAGATCTGGAGTATTATTGCCATAAAGTTATCTTTCTCTTGGTAACATTAGTTCCTTTTGGGACCTCTTAAACCTAATGGTCTTGGAATATATGAAGCAGTGGTGTTAGGTATGTTGTCATAATCTGGCTCCAGTGTTTCAAGCAAAGTAAGGTTTGGGAAGGAAAAAAGTAATGAAAGAAATTTGATTTAGGAATAGACTCAACAAGCAAGTAGACCATGTTAGTTAAGTGAGAGAATGGCAGAACAAAATGTCTGGGAGAAGTTGGATAAAATGAGGTTATCTAGAACAATAGAGAAAACCTTTGTAATTTTTAAAAGACCACAGGGCCTTATAAAAGAATATTATTTAAGTGGTGCTGGATTGCTTTTTAATGAGTTGTGTTTCTGGGCTCAGTGCTAGGCAACTAAACAGGGTGAGGTGCATCTCATTGGGAACCACTGCAGATGAGATATGTACCTTTCACTGATACCTGCCATTTAAAATCTGCATTGATGACGACCACTGTGTGTCATATTTTGAATATATTTTGATATTTTTTCATATTTTGTTAAAATTGTTTGGGTCACATGTAGTAGGCCAATTGTAGTTCATTTTTTGTTAATTGGTATCTCAAGATTTGATAGAAGCACTTGCACTGTTTCACCTATATACATAGACATATACAGGACAGAAGTGAGGGATAAGGCACCAAAACATGTTACATTTAAAGTAAATTTTGACATTTTTTATCAAGAATATTTTAATTACATTTTACTTTTTTTTTTCTTTTTTTTTTTTTTTTTTTTTTTTTTTTTACATTTTTTAATACATTTAAGTAAACCTTTATATCATACACTCTCTTTGTTTCTCTAAATGATGTAAACATACCCCACCTGGCCTGTTTTTTTCTCTGCCCCTCTCTGCAGGAGGTCAAAGTCAACTGGGCCACGACGCCAACCAGCCAGAAAAAAGACACAAGTAGTAAGTAAATGTATCTGTGGAAAAAAATGCTTCGTGACATTAATAGACTGGAGAAATCAGACTTTATAGCTAATGTTAATAAGTTGCAAAGATGGAAAATCACAGGCAGAGATTTTCATTGCTTATGATTGAATATTTTTATGTAGGGGCAGTCATTTAATTCACTTTCCTGAAATGTGGTTTTGGCAAGGTGGCTCTCCTTTTGTCCTTGGCCTACTAACAAACTGATCAGCATCCATACGCAGAAAGTCACAGTCTTATCAAAAGTATGAGAACTAGGAATAAATTGCGTATTATAACATACGGCATGTCTGAAACTATATATTTTTTTTCTCCCAATAGATCATTTTCATGTCTTCGTTGGAGACCTAAGCCCAGAAATAACTACAGAAGACGTCAAAGCTGCTTTCGGCCCATTTGGCAGGATATCGTAAGTATCAAGATTTACTGACAATAATGATTAAATCAAAGATTAACAGAAGAAAGTGAGCAGAAAACTATTTGTAATCCCTGTGTTACCTCAAATTGATAAAAACTCTAAGAAATATTGTAGACATCTTTGGTATTTCTTAACATAGAAGTCAACGAGATAGCTAGTGCAATATGAGAGGTTTTAGAGAAAACTTCAACATTATTGTTTTTACAGTTTTAATAGTGTAAAGCTGAATGTTTTTAACCCTTTGAAACCCGAACAAATTGGCTTGACTTCGAAATGACCCAAAAATTGGATAGAAATTAGTGACAAGTACTAGAAAATTATCTGAAAAAAAATAAATAATTATAAAAATAGTATTCCCCTAGAATTCAAAAAATGATAATTTCTGGCAATTTGTGAAACATTTCTTACCAAGTTGCTCATTAACTTTTGTCCCATGTTTTTAAAATAAATTGCGCCAATTAGCTCTGGGTTTCAGAGGTTTAAATACTTGTAAAAGGCGTCTGCTCAAGGTTTCAAAGGGTTAATGTACCCCTGTCTGTCTGTGTGTGTGTGTGTGTGTGTCCACAGAGATGCTCGTGTTGTGAAAGATATGGCTACAGGGAAATCTAAGGGCTATGGCTTCGTTTCTTTCTTCAACAAATGGGTTGGTACAGAGACATAAGTGACTAAAGCACGACTTTAGTGCAGTATTAAGTTAAATCTTCTGTTATTTGTCTGCATCTTATAGTGCTGTCCTTATAAATAAACATGCTCCATGACAGAGAACAGTTTCTCTCTTGTGTAAAATATTTAGTTGATACATTTTTTCACCCTAGCTCCACAGAATAACCAGATTCTTACTGTGTTCCAGGACGCAGAGAACGCCATTCAGCAGATGGGTGGTCAGTGGTTAGGAGGCAGACAGATTCGAACTAACTGGGCCACAAGAAAGCCTCCCGCCCCAAAGACCACCTATGAAAGTGCGTTGTCATAAATGTGCATGTTTTGCTTGTGTACGCAGGATGCTGGGTTCATGTTTGAATAATATAAATGTGTCTGTCTCCCCTCCTGACAGATAACTGCAAGCACCTATCCTTTGATGAAGTAGTGGGTCAGTCCAGCCCCAGTAACTGCACTGTGTATTGTGGCGGAGTCAGCACGGGACTGACAGGTAATGAATAGTACAGAGATGTTAGTCATTTTAAAAAGACACAAATAAGCCAGATAAATAAGTTAATATGTGCACTAACAAGAGACAGTGATGGCCACTTTTTTAGTCTTTTTTACCAGTGTCCACCATTCTTTCAGTGAGCCCAAAACCAACGATGAATTGCACAAGTTAAATCTGTGTAGCCACATTTATAACAAGAGTTGTATATCAATGTTTTTTTTCCTGATGCAATACCGGTGCAGCAATGATACTTTAAAAATGGTACCGGTGCCTGAACCGGTACCCTAAACTAATACAAAAGCACTAAACAACAGTCAGTGACATTAAAGTTGTAACTGTTGTAACTTTTGTAAACTTGGCTTTTTGTAGTATTTACTGAAATTGTCACAACATCACACAGTAGTTCATGACACATATGTATAAAAATCACCCCGACCTTCTCCTCCTGCTTCTAATGTCATTTGCATGAATCCACCGCACATGAATGAAAACAACCATTCACAGGTCAGCAGTCTGGTCCAGGGTTTCCCACACATTCATTTATCTGTGGCGAGCTGCCACAAATAAAACATCTGCGGCCAAAAGTAGATTTTTGGAGCTGGATTGTTAATTAAGAGCTCTGTTGGAATATACTGTTTGGTTCTTTATAGCGCACTTGGGGAAGACATTGCACAGCACAACTTCAGGCGCTTTCAAGTGAACCTTAACTGTTCGTTCTGCTCGGTCTAAAACTTTGATTTGTAATGCCCCTGATCAGAGCCCTACCGATACTGGAAATTTGATTTGATTTATTTCTATCATGTAAAAAAGGAAATAGAGAAATTATTATACAAAAGCAGACCGACAAAAGTAAGAAATATTTACAGACAATGAAAAACATGAAGCAAAAAAAAAAGTTGAACGCATTATGACTTTGTTTACATATTTGAAAAGGAAAGAGACCCCCCCCCCCCCCCGTCAGTCATTGAATTTTAATTAACCAGCTTCCTTAATAATTTAAACCTATACTGTAATTAATTAAAATATACACACCCACATACTCAAAATCAAATATCTATGATTGTTATTATTTACAAAAAATATGAAGAGATACTAAGAAAATAAATAAATAAATAATATATAAACAGTAACCACTGTAAACAACTAGTGACTGTCAAACCCCCTCTTCATTCTTGTACCTTGTGAAAATCATGCTTTTATACATTATTTTAAAATGTTTTATGTTTGCACATTGCTTTAGCTCTACATTAAAACTGTTCCATAGTTTAACACTGTACATTTTGAAATGAAAATTGAATTTTCCTGGTCGTGGTGTGAAAACATAATTTGTGCTGTTTGAAATTAAAGATGATAGAATATTTCCTAACAATAATGAGCTAGTGTGATCCAAATGTTTTGGGGTCGATACCGATAATGGGGAGTAAAAAATGTGATTTTGATGTATACACATACTCTGTGGGGAATTTGAACATTCTAAATCATCTTGTGCTGTTAAAAATATACTTTTTATATTATGTATATTATATATTATATATAACATATATAAAGATATATCTGTGGTGGGCCAAGATCTGCAGATAAAATCGGCCACCCGATATATTGGTTGGGTTCTTACTCTTGTTTACTAATTGTTATTCAGTACAAAATTTAAGTTTATTCTGCTCTGAGATGTGAGTTTAATCACAGAGAGACCCATACTTGAGGATGTTGGTATGCAGTGTTTCTCATGCAGCAAATTGGTTTTTTTTTATGTTACCTCAGTCCACATAAAAACAATATCTGATGTCCCTTTTTGTTTGCTTTCAGAGCAACTGATGAGACAGACCTTCTCTCCTTTTGGACAAATCATGGAAATCAGAGTTTTCCCCGACAAAGGGTATTCATTTGTGAGGTACGTGGGAGTTTCATATTTACTTCCCTTTTCTTTAATGCGAGGTCAAAGCACGATGCACTAGTTCTCTCGATCCTGTTTTTTCTTTAGCAATCTGGAGTCCTGCTTGTTTTGATTCTAGTCATATAATCAAGGTAAAGCTTTGGAGGTAGACAGAAATAGTTCATTACAAGTTACATTGTAAGTTTTTCTCTTTGTTTCATGAGTGACCACTTAGTCTGTATAATAAATATTCTTTGTCCTCTTACTGTTTGCTAAAAGAGCGCCATCGCTAAGTAAATATCTCTTAAATCAATGAGTCCTGAGTGTCTCTCTCTGTTTTTGTCTAGGTTTAACTCCCATGAGTCAGCAGCCCATGCCATTGTGTCGGTGAATGGGACCTCAATAGAGGGACACATAGTCAAATGTTACTGGGGTAAAGAGACCCCAGACATGATGAACCCAATGCAACAGATGCCTATGCCCCAGGTAAGGACACCATATACTGTACATGCAGATAAACACAAAACCAAAACAAAAAGGCTGTATAAAGAAATCAGTCACTAATCTTTATCTGCAAGGACAGCACGAGCACAAGATGACATCTCCAAATTAGTGCTGCGGTGTATCATTAGTCTGCACAATTTATTACATCAGTAGACTTGACACCACAAGTGTTGAACCTCATAACGACAAGGAAATTAAATAGCATTTCACTCCTTAACTTAGTTTAATTTCAGGTTGAATGTGGATATGAGCTAGGGGTGTCGGTTTCATTTAATATTGTTATTGATAGGCCATCAACAACTAACCAGTAACTAACTGTTTTTTATTACTCTCTTTTTAGTCCAGTGCTTAATTGACACAGTGAGCTTTAGCGCTGCAATTTGAAGTGCTACGCCTTCGAGATGGTGAAATTTTTGCGATTTAAACGTTTTCTCTTTTACTTTCTTTTGGCTCTGCTGACAAACAGCACAGCAGTGTTAACATCCAGAAACACACTGCCCACCCAGTCTGCACTTTGCACCATCTGAGTTAGCAAGGGGCGCCGCTCATTCAGCAATTACTGCTAGTAACGCTGCCCCAGTGGCATGGTGAAATATGGTGGCGACCCTCGGGTTTCCCCTGGGTCGCCATGGTGAGCAAGCGGCTTCACTCAAGCTGAAAACCCCTTCAGCATCGTTAGCTATATTAGGACCACTGGCCACGCTGAAACTGCGAACTGCACTTACAGACCTAACTGTAGTTAACGATGCCAAGGGGGATTTGTGGCTCAAAAATGGGCCACTTACTCACCGGAGCGACCTGGTGGGAGAAACAGAGTGTGGGCACAATGTTTCCAAAGCAACGTTAATGTTAGCCCTTACCAGACCCGGGTTGTGTGCGCTGTGCAGTAAAATGAAGAGTAGCAAAATGAACCTGTAGATCGACATGTGTAACCAGTCAAAAATATTCTCAGCAGCCAGCCAGATAACTGTAACTACAGACACCGCTAAAGTGAATCGAAGATATAGCAGGCCTCTAAGTCTGTGCTCCTTCCACTGATATATTCAGAGAAATTGACCCCATTGCTCTGGCTCAAGTGTGACAGCAGCAAGTTTTGTTTTTTTTTCTTTTAAATGCGTGTGATAATTCTGTGTCCCCGATGGATGAGAGGAGCAGCTGCTGTGAGTGAATGTACAGTTTTAGACCCCGCAGAATGAACGGTCAAGTTTCAGGTTCTGCTGCTCCGTCTGCGCAAAGAGTACACGCTGCACTCCGAGAGTGTGGTGCAATAAATAACTGATCGGTAGATATATTTCAATAGTGCTGCTAATGAACAGCCCCACTCCAAAAATTTATAAATGTTTTTTGCAGATGTCTTGTGTGGGAAACCCATTGTTAACATTTTGGAAAAACTGTCATGGAAAAAAAGTGTTTTTTTTGATGAAATTGCGTCATTAAGTCACACTTGCTCGTGTATCGTAATCCACAGCAGAACAAGATGAGCTTCCCAGCAGCAGCCCAGCCCTACGGCCAGTGGGGCCAGTGGTACGGCAACGGGCCCCAGATCAGCCAGTACGTCCCCAATGGGTGGCAGGTCCCCACCTACGGCGTCTACGGCCAGGCTTGGAACCAGCAGGGCTTCAAGTAAGTAGCACGGTCTGCACAGGGCTCCCATTCACCGCCTCCTCCTACTCCAGCACCACCAGAGTCCCCCCTTCAAGACCGGGGCAGCGAGAGCCAGCTCTGGCCACAGGAGGGGGCTGTGACCTCCCTCCTCCAACCCCAAAACCTCTCTCATCCCCTCGCCAGCCCCTCACCTCACTCATCTTGAGAACATTGAGAAATAAGCACACAGACACACACAGAACAATCGGAACTTTAATTTTGTTGTTAATCATATTTCAGTGTGTCACTGTGCACAGCACAAAATGTTGGATCACTTGAATTTAACGCAGAAAAGTTAAAATACTGCAGTCCAAAAATAATTGTCAGAAAACTTAAACGAGCTCAAGGCTAATTTTTTTTTTTTTTTTTCATTTCAAAAGTAAGAATTGACTGACCAAGATAAAAGCTGAAAGCACAGAACAAAGATTTCTCTTTACTGTCCACACCTGCGGATAGATTGTTGATGAAGAATTAATTTCCATTTTTGTACAACTGCCTCTGTGTGTAAGGACTGTGTTCTTCAAGGCTGTTGAGTTCTTTTTGTATGTCTACATTCATGTCATAGCTTTTTACAGTATTTTCATTTTTTTTTTTATTTCATTGATCTTTTTGACATATACCTGAGGATTTAATCTGTATATGAATGTCAGTAGGACATGTTAAATATCTTTTTGTAGGTTATCAAATTTTGTTTTTATTCAGACAGCCTGTGTGCAGTCACTTTTTGTGCACCCAAGAAAAATAAAGGAGAGGCCATATGTCGTCGACAGTCTAAAATTCTTGGTGACCAGCTGTGCAAACAGGCTCTGTGCAAAGGTGTGAGCTAATGAGAGCAGAGATAGTGTGTCTGTGGAATGTACAGTAAATGCACAGTTCCAGAGTAAGAGGCTCGGACTCTCTTGACTTGAAATTTGAAGAGGATATATCCTGTATAAGCTGTCTTATTTCCAGACTGATCTTAGTTTTATTGCATGAATCATAAAAGACTTAACCCTTTGAAACCTGAGCAAATTGGCTTGATTTTTTTCCAAAACATGGGAAGAATGTGATTAGAAAGTAAGAAAGAAATGCCCCAAAAATAGTACAAATAAATTACCTAAAAAATAGCAAAAAAAAAAACGAAAAAAGGAAATAAACAAAAAAGTAAATGACCTGAAAAAGTACTTTAATCATAATTGTATAAAGTAATTTTAAATATATAATTAAGATAATTATACTTAGTCCTTTTGTGACATTTTTGCTAGCTTTTTAAAAATTATAATATCCAAATCTACTATTTTCAAGCAGTTTTTGGAACGCTTCTTGCCGAGTTGCTCATTTAATTTTTTGCAAACCAATTTGCTCAGGGTTCAGTGGTTAAATGAGTTAAAGGCATCTGAACACATCGCAAAAAAAGTGATGTCAGTCCAGGTTTCAAAGGGTTGAAACCTGACACGTGAATTAGATGACAATTTTCGCTCCTTCGTTAATATATTTTGTGACCAAATGTTACAAGAGAAATGAAGAAAATCCAAATAGTTGTGTACAGTTTGGCGTGCGTGTGTAGGCTGTTGTATGTTTGTGGTTATCAGTATTCTGGAGTGGGGGTGGGGGGGTAAAAAAGAATATTTAGCTTGCTGCGCTTAGCCTCTGTGCTCTTTGTCTGCTTGTCCACCCATGTTTAATCAAATGACACTTACCTTTGGCCCCTCCAAAGAGTCCTCCACTTTCTGTTTTTCCCTTTTTTTATTTTGCTAGCTTGTTTTTGCCCAGCCTGCCTCACCCTCACAACCTCTGATAACACTGTTTGCCTTCTCATTCTCATTCTAGCCTTCCAGATTCTAGTAGCTCTAATATAAACCGTCCCTTTGGCTCCCTTTCGCCTTGTCTCTTCTAACCTGCTGGCATTTTGTCTTTCTGTCTCCCCCCTCTCTCTCTCTCTCTGTCTCTCTCTCTGTCTCTCTCTCTCTCTTTACCTCGTTTTTTGCAGTCACTTACCGGCCAGTGCTGGGTGGACTGGCATGAGCGCCATCAGTAACGGTGGGGTTATGGAGCCTACACAGGGATTGAATGGGAGTATGCTAGCCAACCAGCCCGGTATGGGAGCCGCAGGATACCCCACACACTGATAAGTGGGCAGGGGGGGAGATTTGTCAACCATCAGCCTCTTATTGGCTGTACGGTGCCCCGCGGGGCTGTGTAACACCGCCTCCATTCGTGGCAGGACTAAGACTTTTACTGGGATGTGGAACCTAATGGGAAGGTTGCCGTCTATAGGAGATGTAAATGGGATTTCATGGGGGGGTTGAGGTAACGGGAGCCAGAGAGGGGCGATTTGACCCACACAGGTATTTACACCCTTTGTGGTAGGCAAGACTGGCCATGAACCAGGGCTCTTACCATTTTTAAGTTAACTGTAAATGAGTATAAAACTGTAAAGGAGAAACTTTTTGGATTTTTTTTTCTGGTTTTACAAATTGCTTCCATTTTCACATCTATCTTCTCAGCCACAGAGAGGATTTTTTTTTTAAAGAAACTGTTAAAGACGGAGTCATGCTAAGTTATGAACCTTAGAAATTATTTGAGGAATGGAAATCTGTTTATTTTTCTTGGATTAAAATCAATTGCAGGGATTGTTGCCACTGCTGTTTCTCTGTAAGGGCAGATAAATATTGCACAGTTTTTTCCTCTCTTGTACTTGGACAAATTTGACTACCAAGAGCGTTTTTCTTTTTTTTTTTTTTTTTTTCTTTTTTGCATTCCATTTCTCCTCCATATCTTTCGGACAGCCTCAAATCTTTTTCGCCACATGTAAATAACCATTAATTCATTTGAAACGATGTAAGTAAAATGCTACTGTTAACTGTGGGTGCTTGCTTTCTTTTTTTGTTTTGATAACTTGACAGTTAACTCGGACATTGTACGTAGCAGAGTGGCACTATCTAAAGTGACACTGGCACAGTGCAACACACGATTCTTCCATGCAGGGATAAAACAGCATTGCCATGCAGTGCATACTTAAAATTTAACACAATTCAAATGTTAAAGGGTGAACATGTTTGACATTTCTGATGGTTTTTAAATATCTATTGAGACGCCAGTATTTTATATCAGAAATCTGACTGGATTCAACCTTTACACTTGCTCTTTTTGCCAGAGAAATGGGGAGGCCTACATTGTAACTGTTGCCTTATAGAGCTGGTTTCTTTTAGCTGACAAGATCCTCTTTTTTAATTAGGCAGTGCCTACAGACATTTTCAGACCCTTTTGTTTAGAAAGGTGTTAGCCCTGAGAACTGATGACTCTGCTACTGTAATCAATTTTTTCTTGCTTTGTCCAATTAAAATGCTAATGCACATAAACCACGCTACGGGTTTGTTTTACTTTTTCTCACTGAAGGGTGTTTATTCTAGGAAACATTTACAGCAATTTAAATCAGAAACTGCTTTTGAAAACTTTTTAACTCAAGAAAAACATATACATTTTAACTAGATTTAGGATTCCCGCCTGAAAAAACCTGAAGATGTCATGGAATTTCACTATCATGTCTTTCAGTCCTGGAAAAGTCATGGAATAGGTAAAAATAATTGAAAGTTTTGGAAATGTCATTGAATTTTTAACCCTTTGAAACCTGAGTAAACTGGGTTGACTTCTTTCAAAAATGGGAATAATGCAATGAGAAACTTATGAGAAGAAATTACCCCAAAATTTGCAAAAAATGAGTAAAGAAATAATATTAGAAAATTACCCCGACATAAGCCAAAAAAGGAATGTTCCAGGGATAAACTTCAATGCAGTGCAACATTCTGGAAAATTAATTTTTATGAAGCTGTCTTTGTTATGCAGCTCGCGTGTTGATGTGACGTTTCGTTTACCATTATGTACATTTCTCTATTTTTTTTCTCCACATCGCGTCTCTCCCTTCATGTGTGCTGAAAATCTGTTTGAATCTGATATGTTTGAAAATGCTGGATTTAGTGGCATAGGAAAAAAAATATGGTTCCTTGAAAAGTCATGGAAAAGTTTGAAATTTTCTCCATGAAAATGTGTGGGAACCCTGTACATAATAATGGCTTAGTAAGGTTTTGTTGTGTAAAATTGATTTTCCTCTCCTTTACTTTTTTAAGTAAATATTTTTCTTTTTTTGTACTAAACTCATAACTCATAACTTGTAACTTCTTTCAGCATTTTTAAAAAAGTAATCAAGCCAATTTGCTCAGGTTTCAGACTAGAGGGTAAATAACAACCACACATATAGACTAAGTTCACAGGAAAATAATTCACTGGAATCATCTTGACATTATTTCTTTCTCATTGTGAAGTCTCAAAGTGATTATAAGTTTAGTCCCGTGGGTCTCAGTGGGCTCGGATATGAAATATTGTGGTCTGGGCGAATCACCAGTTTAGCCTGCAAGGAGTACCTGTCCTGTAAAGGCATGCACACCTGGTTATTTCCTGCTCTGCTATCTTCTTTAACTTAAAAACTTCCTCATGATGTAAGCTGCTGGGTCATAGCACACTCTGTCATTGTGTGTTTGGTCACTAGATGGCGCCCTCGGCCCATGTTTCCTGCGAGGTGCTGAGGAGCAGGTGGCTGGTTTTGCTGCTGTTAGTGTCACACAGACCATCAGTCTGTCAGCATGATAAATGACTGTCTGTCACATTGAGGTGTGTGTGTGTGAGCAGGCACAGCTGCTCATGTGTGAGCTTTATTTTTGTGTCTCTTAGTCAGTGTCACCTGTATAAGCTTAAGAAAGTCTGTGTGCGTTCATATTAAACGCTGTGTTTATGGACTGGATGTGTGTGTTTGTGTGGTGTGAGGCAGCAGCAGCGGCAGCTCTCCTCAGTCAGAGTTATTGAGTCTCTCACAGCCGTGCAGTCTGTCTGCCTGGAATAACAGGCAGCAAGAGCTGACAGGCTGATAAATGCTTTGTCTCTTCACAGCTGCTCAGCCAGGACCCGACTGGGCTTTAATGGACGGAGAGTCTGTTAGAGAGAGATGTCAGGAGATGAGTTAGTGAGGAGATTACAGCTGAAATCAATCAGAGCGGCCACGCTGGCTTTCTCTTTCTGTCTGTCCTGCTTCCATTCTCTCTCATCTTTTTTCTCTTCAGTTTTTTGAGCTATTTTAACCTTCTTTAAAAAAAAATAAAAAAAATCCATCATTCACCACTTCCTCTGAATAATGTTCTTGTCATGTTTAAACAGTCCAACCTCATGGGGCTGAGAATGTACTGCAGGCTCAGTTTCACATTTAAGAGAAGTTCTGTCCTTGTAGTTGCTATATCACAAATGATACTTCTTTTAACTGTTTAAAACCTCAGCAAAATTGGCTTGATTTCCTTAAAAAAACACGGGAAGGAGGCAATGAGCAATTAAAAAAAAGAACTGACCCAAATATTAATAACAAATTAGTAAAAAAAAAAAAGAAAAAAAAAGAAAAGAAAGAAAGAAAATTACTGGAAAATGAGTTTTAAAAAAGAGAGGGAAACAACATGAAAAAATGGCATGTGTTTTTGAAGAAATGGCTTTGCTTGATTTTCTCAGGGTTCAGAGGTTTAAACTCTTGTGAAAGCAGCACAAGAAAAGTGACGTCGCTCCATGTTTCAGAAGGTCAAAGCATCTTGCCGAGAACGCTCTGTGACAGAAGTGTGACTGGATCAATTTCACAAAAGTGGTTTGGGTTTGAATGTAATGATCACTGTCATCTGATCGATGCTGTGTTGCTGTGTTCAATCAGTGTGCAGTAAAAACATCAGTTCATGTTTGTCACTTTTTTATTTTTCCATTTGTGGAAAGTCCTCTCATCCTTTGGCTTCTTGACTCCTGTCACATCCGTTTAACATCTGTTAACTGTTTTTAAGCGAGGAGTTTAACTGCGAACAAATGTTAACAATACAAAGGCATCAGTAAAAATAAAATGTGGGTTTATTTTTGATACATAATAAATACTATTTTTATTCAGCACTTTACCACAATAGAAAAACTCTTGTCTTTTATGCAGCCATCAGATTTAGTTGTCATTTCACCCTGAGAGGTGGTGATGTATTACAATCTTATTTTTTTTCCTTACCTTCAAAACAAGGCTGATCTTTTACAATATTTTCTTCTCAATTATAAATAAATGATAACAATAAACGTATATAAAATATAACAAAAAGTAGAATGTGCAGTGGGTTTGTTTTGATGTTCAGTAGATTACTTTTCAATACAATTTATTGTCTGAAATATAAAAGGTTTTGTTTTGCTCTGTCATTCATGTGTCATTTTTTCCCCTAAAGTATAATAATGTATTCTGTCCTTTACTGCAGCCATTGTTTATTCAGAGCAGGTTATTTTGTATTTCTTCTGTTTATAGTTGAAGTATTTTAGAATTAAATTTAAATTAGTGAATTAACTTGACTGATTAAACATCCAGTCCTGTCTTCTTGTGGGCATATCCACAAGCACTGATTGGAAATGTAAAATGAAAATGATCAACAGGACTTATTTAAAGTATACAAACTGATAAAGGGTCGGACAAATAACCCTTTGCACCTTGAGCCAATTGCTTTGATTTCATTCAAAAACATGGGGAAAAGGGCATTGAGCAACTTGGCAAGAAATATCTTGCAAATTGCAAGAAATTACTAATAATATTATTTTTATAAAATATTTTTATATTTTTAAGAATGTTTTTTTTTTAAGTTATTTCATTGTTTTGTTTTAATTTAATTTAATTCATTCATTCATTTATTTATTTTTCTTGCTAATGTTAATTTCTTAAGTTGCTCATTGCCATCTTTCCAATTATCTGAAAAAAAAAAAGCCAATTTACCCAGGTTTCATTAATAAACATATTATCTACATCCTTTTCAGAGAGGGTGACTTAAGTCTGTATTGAACGGAGGTGAAACTGCTGGATCACAGTGTGTTTGTATTTCAGGTGTCTGACGTAGAACTGTGCAAAGTGCGCTGAGGCAGAAACAAAAGCGCTGAGGAAAACGTTGAGGGCTTGAGGGACACGAGGTGCCCTGTGAATTGTTTGAGTGAACAGCGTCTGTGTGTGTTTGTCTGTGTTTCCATGCAAGTGACAGCTTGCGGCAGCGGCTGACAGCAAATAAACATGTTCCAGTAATTAACCTTGACAGGCCCAATGTGGTGGCAACAGCAGAAACCTGCTAATGACACAATTAATCCATAATTAAGGCATTCTGTCACACCACACTCACACACATACTCAGCCACCGAACATTGTGTGTGTGTGTGTGTGTGTGCTGGTAAATACACTACAATAAGAGCATAAAAGTCACACTGGATGATAATTCCTCTTTTAAAGCTTCTCTCGTTGCGCTGAATTAACTTGTGTATTCCCTTCATTGCTTTACATTGTGTCTACATGTACGCAGAGTGGCAAAAAGCAAAACCCAAAGCAATTATAGACACAGAAATGTAACCAGAGGACAACGACAGTATACAGATGGGCTAAAGTCTTTGGAGGTACAGCTGTGTTTTCTCACCATGATAAACTCCTGAAATGTGCAACGTAAGCCGAAGCAGGTGAGAAGAAGCACCAGATATTTCAAAAAGCAACCTGCTTAATTTCTTGTTTCTCTCTCTGGCCCCATTTTCTAGTGTTTAAGTCCAGGCAGCTGTGGCACCTCCATCCCTCTAATGGTGCAGCAATGTAATCTACACTTTCTCTTTATAACGCCGGTCTGCTGAGTAAACATTTGATCATTTGCAAGGTGTGAACACGGACTATGTCTCAGTGAGTTGCTCCATTTTCATTAAAAGGATAAATAATACAAATGGAAACACTTAATTATAGGTTAGACCTGAAGCTAGTCCAGTGTTCTCCCTGAACTGATGGGTGATCTATGGTCTGCTTTTTTGTTGAATAGTATGGATATTTACAGGTTTCAGAGGCGTAAATATAAACAGTGCAGGCAGTGGGGCCTGTCATGGGGCCCCTTGCTGGATAAGGACCCCAGTCAACGTAGAGGTGGTCACTGGCTGATCTGTGTCATTAATGCTGTGTTGACATGGCAGAGCGGCAACACCTCCTGGAAAGAAAAAAAGAAATCAGTTGGAATGGCAGGATGGCAAAATACAACACGCATGACAATATGTTGCTATGGTGATGTAGCGATAGCTCGTCAGCTACTGCTGTATAGCCAACATAGCATAACAAACTTTCCATATGACCCACCTGGTATTACACTCAGCTCAGCACTGACCGCCTGCCACATGTTCACTTTTCTTGTAACATCTTGGTAGGATTTCAAATACAGATCATACAATTCTGGGCGTTGTTGCACTGAAATGATTAACTTTTTGTTGTCCAGATTGGCCACGTGTTGTCATTGTATGGGAGCGATACAATATCTGGTTGAAAATTATGTGCCGGAGAATGGCAAAAAATTAAAAACATTTAAGGATGGACAGCTATGCCATCTCTCTTTGCTGTTTTAAGTATTTTCTGCTGGCCTAGCCCTTTTACTGACCTGCTCTCGTTTACTATAATACCTTTCAGGTTTCCATCTGCTGTCTACTTGATTCCATGTAAAAGCAATTTAACATTTTAAAAACTACCATCACACCCGCATTAAATGCTAAAAACATTGGGATATAAACCGACAAATATGCAAACCAATCTATCATGGTGTGATCACATGGTCACTAATACGCTGACTGTAACAAAATTGTAGGCTTATTCTACATATTCTATAAAAACTATGGATAAAGTATTGAAAACTATTCAATCAAATAAATATATTCTTATTTTCTTTGCCATATATGCGCGGATGATAGTGTTGTCCAATCTTAAGCTTCTATTTGATCATGTGACAAGACGCCAGGTGACGCGCAAAATCTGTCAACAAGCTTCGCATACATAGACGAGTCAAGCGAACCGTCAATGAAACACAAAAGCGGTTGCAAGAAAAGACAGAAGAGGGAAGAACAGGAGGTGAAGGTCGCAAAGCTTCCTAAATTAGATTCTTTTTGATTTTTTACTAACAGTCGCGAGCTCACGGACAAGCCCCCGCGCTGCCCTCAGCGTATCAACGAACATGCAGCAGGTAAGCTAACATTAGCAGCAAGCTAAATAACAATGCTCGAAATAATCGTAACATTTGATGCAAATTTTAAAATAAGGCATAGATGTATTATGTAGGCTACGTTGTAGCTTACTAATAAATTAATGTGTCTCTAATGTGGATAGCCAGTCTATAATTCTTTGTGAAAAGCTAACTAATAGCCTAGTAGATGCTATTTCTAGCATTAGAACCGATATATTTACATATTTTCGCATGCAGGTCTAACCAGTCAGAGACAGAACACTTTAAAAAGGTGAGTACAAATGCACTTTTAGGGGATTTGGGGTATCTGATGGGCTGCCGTGCCCAAAGTTGTTATTATTTGGGAGCCAGGTCGCTGCCCAGCACCAGATTCATTGTGTGTGTGGGTTAAGTGTGTGCGTGCTGCTGTTTTTGGGGCATGGTGTTGACAAGTATTGCAGCTCTTTCCCTCTTATTTATTATCATCTCTTGCCTGGGGTTGCAAATCCTAAGCACTTTCCCTAATTGATTATTGATCCAATTGACGATCCATCAATCAATTGATAGTTATTTGAAAAAGACAAAAACAGAGAAACTTTTCTTATTTCTAACAATACCACATTCATTTTTCCTAAATCAAAACTCAGAGCAACATAGTTCATATACTTTGACAGCATTGCATAGCATAAAGATTGATTGATTCAATTTCACATGCCTGATTAAGTTCCTATCAACCGATTAATCGATCGTCAGTTAACTGTTGTCTTTCCTACTCTTGCCTTTATGTTGAAGAGCAGCTATTACGATTCTTGAGATTGTTGTACTGAAAATGCCCGAAAAAGTCTGCAGTCATTTCAGCGTACAGTGAAATGGACGCTCCTCTGCTCTCAGGTTTCTTGTTTGTCAGCTGTGACTGTCACAGCATGATCAATGCTTCTGATCACTTTCTCTTTGACCTCTGCACTCTGCAAATACAATAGCCTAGGCAACATATTCCCACTGTGAACAACACATGGTTGGTGCTTTAAACTGTATACACCTGATTGTGTGTGCATATCGAAGTGTGAGCATGTGTACGTGGTTGCTTCGTAACTAACAAGCCCAAAGGCCTGTCATAGTAGCCTGCACTGGGACCCGTTTGTTACACCACTGGCTGGTTTAAAGTTTTTTTTGTGGTAGATGATATTAAATACAGCAACTCTGCCCTGGTTTAGTTTTGGCTGAATTTATGTTCCTGTTTAATTTTCCAGCACAGTGTTTTCAGCACACCCCAAGGACATTTATTAGTTTTATACAATAAATATTCAAACTTTACATCTCCAGTAAGCTCTTCTGGCTTTAAATAAACTAATAAGTGGTTCTAAAATAAAAAAATAAAAAACATGTACCTGTTCCAATTTAATTTAGAAAATTGAATCAGCTTAATCTCTGACCACAAGTAGAAGGCTGCATGAGCTTGCAAATAGAATTCAAAGGTAAATATTTCTCACAGCATTAATCAGGGGTTGAAAGAGGCTGAAAATAGAAAATATGAATACAGAGAGAACCCAACCGCACTTGTTAACCTGCATTACCTTGCATTTGTACCACAGATAGTTTTCCCATTTAGCCTGTTAAATGTGTGTGTGTCAAGGGGCATCGGCCATAGTTGAGAAAAGAGTGTTATTTTTATATTTACAAATAAAACAGAAACACTACCTAAAATATATTTTTTTCATACAATGCATGCTAAATATGACATATTTTTATCACTGATACGTTACATAAATGCAGTCTGTTTACTGGTGCAGGTCAGATCTAGAGCCTGGCAAACACAGATGTTTGGCTTTGACTGAAGTCTTTTGGGGTTAAATATGTCAATAACTGATATTTTGTGATGATATTCAGATTTTTATATTTGACGATTTGAAAGGCAAGGACAGCATTTGTACCATCAGAGGTGCTAAAATATTATGCTCCAAGCTCCAAAAATGCTAGATCCTACATTTTCCATAATGCAATCTAGTTGCTCTTTAATTTGAGCCTCACCTGCTGGTAGATGCCCATGTCTTTCAAACTTCACACCCTCACTGTGAAACGCAGGCGTTGTTTTTAAAATTCTCAAGCCTAAACCAACATAACCCCAAAGATGACATTAGCCAAAGTCTGCTCTAAAAATGATCAAATTGTTATTTAGCCGTACAGAAAGTTCTGACAGTTCAGGTTTGGCCTCTAAAGTGTATAAAATAATAGGCATAGCCACCGTGATGTCAACCATTGGTTTGTGGACTCCTGTTTTGAGACCTCAAGTTTGGCCGTTACTGTCTTGGTTTTTGTAGCCAGAAGTGACCAATTTTTGGACAAGAACATGAAGATAACCCTGATGCTTGCTGCTAGTTTAGTTAATTTAGTCATCAATAACTGATTCATCTCCCTGTCTATAGCAGATTCTGGCCAATAGATGGTGCTGTTGACTGCTATCAGGAGAAGAAGAAGAAACAAAAAAGTCCCTAGGTTGATTGCTACATAATGAGCTTTGAATTTAGATCCAAATCATCTGAATTTAAAGTGTTGAATTCGGGTGTCATTAGTACATTTTAGGGACATTTTTCTACAAAATAAAGTTTCAGGAGTGCTTACAATATCGGCTTCTTACAGCTTGTCTCTTTCATTTAGGATCAACCTTTATGCATGGTAACATGGAATAATCACTCATTTGCGACTATACTGCCTTCGGCTGCAGATTACACAGAAAAGTCATTTGACCTGAGACATGCAGTCAGACGGTCTCTGGCAATGATAGGGTCTCTGAAGGTGGTTTTGTCTGGACTGATGTCCTCTTTTATAATCGCCAGTATGTCAGCAAACTGATGTTGACTCATCACAAAGTATGAATGAAGCTTTTCTTCAAAAGATGACAGTTCTCGTAATGGAGTGTGTAATGGAATTTGTTGAACCCACATCCTTCTAGTTTTCTGTGTGTTTCTCCTCAACCTCTACAGCAGTAGCAGGTCATCAACATCTATTTTCATGGAGTGCATAGTGCGTGCTCTGCGCCGCTGTATACAGAACGATATCGTTCATCAGTGAGGATGCTCACATCATTGTAATTATAGTTATGGTTAAGTTATAGCGCTTGATGTGGCCGCTTCTTAACTCTCTCTTAGGGCGCACTCACACTAGGCAATCCGTACCGTGCCCAAGCACGTTTGACCCCCAGAGTCCAGTTCGTTTGACTAATGTGAGTGCTCCGTACCATGCTCAAGAACACTTCCTTGGCACCTGGCAGGATTGGAGGAGGTGGGCTTCTGCATGGCACCCTTGCTCGTGCACAAGCACGAGCACAAGCACGGGTATGCAATGTGCGCATGATGTATAATCAATGTGACCGTCCCTCTCGACAAATATTTTTAACATGGCGGCAAAGGGTTCATGTTGGTCCAATGCTGAAGTCGAGTGTTTCCTCGAAATTTTCTGTTGTTTTCCATTGTGCTATTGTTCTCCATTGTGCTGACTCTGAGACTGCAAGGATGCTTCATGATGACATAAAGAAACGTGTGTGACGTATTACGAACCGTGCTCAGGCCCAGATCGATCTGGAGCAATGTGAGTGCAGGCAGGTGGGGGACTGGGCCTAGTGTGAGTGCGCCCTTAGAGCCAGCCTCAAGTGGCTATTAGAGGAACTGCAGTTTTTAGCACTTTGGCATTTTCAGCCCCAAACTTTGCCACTAGGTTTCCTTAAAAACGTGGACAGTTAAAACTATCTGCAAGGCTACATAACCCTGATGAAAAGTGTAAAAATATATATACTTTGTATTTTTTGTGAGCTGACCCTTTAAATGCAGAACACTAAAACTGGGCCAGCAGCTTTTCAAAGCAGAGTGAGGCAGGTGTCATCTCAGGTCTCGCAGACTGTCAGGTCGGCGGAGTAAGAAGAGACACCACATTTATTATATCCGACCGCCTCATATCCTGTTTTCATAAAACGCCAACTCTGGCCCGACATTTGAGCAAACTATTATATCGGTCCAACTCTTCGCTACACAAACTTTACTGTGCCAAGTCTTGTTCAGAGTTCTGCCACCCTGTTTATAACTTTGACAGCTTTATTATGTACTTTGTATATAGCTTCAGCAGCAAGTCAGATTCCTGGCATGTGTAAATAGACTTGCAGGTGATTTTGTGGCTGTCAGAGCGTTCGCGAGACAGTCGTGACTGATTTATAGGCAGTGCGTCAAACACAACCTGAATAATCCAGCAGGCAAATAAAGATGAAACTGTGCTCCCAGGTACACTCAAACTGCAGCTGCTTCCAATGTAAACACGCGCACGCACGCACACACACACACACACATGCACACACACACACACACACACACACACACACACACACACACTGATGTGTAGCTGCTTGCAGAGAAACACCATGCACAGGTCAGGACAGTCATGTGTTTAAAATCTGTTTTAATGCATATTTGTTTAGATAGCTTCTATTTGTGGTTGTGCGACGGTTTGTGTTTGTGCGCGAACTGTTCCCCCGCTCGTGTTTGTGTGTCTGTCAGGGTGTGTCAGGCTCAGCGCTGACAGGTGTGTGTCACCTCATCATTCAAGCTGTCAACGCAGCCGACGGGCAGGAGGAGACGAGACGCCGATGAAGGACACGGGTTGGCTGCTGCTCAGCCCGAGCCACTTCCTGCGCGTGCACAGTTTAGTGGGAGTCTTGGAGAAGTCCTATGTAGGACAAAGGCAGCCTGCGGCGAACTCCCCCCCATTACCACTGTCTGTACGCTCCAAATGAAAAAAAAAAAAAAAAAAAACCCATCTGACTTGACTCATCGCTCATCACCAGCACAGAGAGTAAGAGAGAGCTCCATGGATCAAAGACTAGATGTCATATCCCCCTCCCCTTCCTTAAATTCATCCAAAAAGCCAAAGCGAGGGCTGAATGTATGTGAGTGTGTGTGTGTGTGTGTATGTTGGAGGGTAGCAGCTTGCCAAGCCTCCCCGACTTGAAGCGTGTTTATGTACTTTGTCACTCAGGAAAATGAGATGTGTAAATCCAAATGTCAGCGGAGAAGAGGAGATCTCTGACAGCGCTGAGCATCATGTTCCATTTTTTTTCCTGTTTCTTCTCTTCACTTTTGGCCTGCTGGACGCACCACTGACAGCTTTGTGGCTGACAGAGAGAGGAGAGAAGATCTGAGCGCTAATAGAAAGAATAAGGAAGAGGAGGGGGATGATGGTAGATGATGTTTCTTAAATGCACACAAGCAAGCGCCATATAACAGCCAAGGTCAACGCTGCATGTCTAAATGTCTGACAGTATGTACTTACTTCTTATGGATGGTGTGTGTGCGTGTGTGTGTGTGAGATGCTTTCAGAGTACAAATTGAACAGTATTTGGGTGACACAGTAATGGAGGGTAAGATATGTATGTGGACCGTGTGTGTGTGTGTGTGTGTGCCTGTCGCGAGTGTTCAGTGGCTCTGCCATTCAGTGGTACATACACAGGGTTGACAGCTCCCGCTTAAATGTGTCACTCGACATTACCCATAAAGCACCACCAGAGAGAGAGGGGAAGGGTGGGTGGAGAGGAGGACGGAGTGGTGGATATGTGTGTGTGTGTGTGTGTGTGTGTGTGTGTGTGTGTGTGTGTGTGTGTGTGTGTGTGTGTGTGTGTGTATATAGGGTACTGGAAAGGAAACAGAAATCCAACAAAAGAGTGTTTTTTTGTTACTTATTAATACTTCAATGTTGTATTGAAACAAGCAGGTGGTACATAAAGAAAATACAAAACAGACAATATAGACTTATCGAAGCCCAACCAAATGCCTCATTCATTCCAACCCCATCCTGCCCCGCGGACCTCAAGTCACCAGTGGAATTACGACACAGCAGAAAGGCACAGCGAAAATTGGAAAACAACAGAAAACCAAACAAAATATGTTAATCCCACATTAAACATTACTAAATGTAGTGCCTAGCAATAACAATAAGCAGAAACAATGAGAAAAATAAATAAATAAAAAAGTAGATGAATAATAATGAAAAAAAATTAAGCAAAAATATCAAATATCAAAGGACTAGTTTTTTGTTACTTTTATCTTGCCATTAAAAATGTTGCTGCTCAGTTCTGCTTCGTATAGTCCGCTGGTTCTCAAATTTAAGACTAGAGGCACCCAAAAGCCCCAGATGGAGGTCCTAAATCCTAAAAAATGAGAAACAGCAACTTTAATATTTCCCTACTTAGAGAAAAACAGACTTGCACAATGCTGCCACTTAGGATTTTTCAGGAAAGCCACCTGTAAAGAGTTAAGATGTCAGCTTTGATTTAGACGCAATAACTGTCTGCGTGCTATTGACAGTAATTCTAGACAAAATCACTGCTGCTACAGACCACAGCAGTCAAAAATAAATTCAATGCAGGCCAATGCAATCCATTACAAATACCACAGTCACTGTAAAATAAGTGGGTACTGGCATTTTTAGTGGTACTTCCTGCAACAAGAACGTGTTGCTACTTGTTGTTGCGGACATCCAAGGGTCAACAAGCACATATCATGTTCATTGTCTGCTCAGACAAGTGACTGACAGTTGGAGTACTTTCAAAGCTTGGATGGACATGATATTTTCCTGAACTATATTATATTAAGTCAGGAATTCTATTGTTCTTTTATAAAATGACAAAGATAAAAGTCTGTGTTCACATAGAGTTAAGTTATAGGTGAACTGCAGCTCCTGTAGTGCATTTTGGTAAGAAGCGTCCAGTCATTTAGTTTAAAATGATGTTACATGCAATTGCGAACAACATGTGGAAGCAAAAGATGACACCTTTTAGAAAACTGATAAAACTGTCTGCATCTTATAGAAGCCCTGGTTGGGTGGTGGGTCCACATTTGGTGTATCCTGTGAATGTACATGTGACACACATGGACATTCATGTGTGATGGATGCAGGTCTGTGGTTTCTTCTCCCTGTACATGTTTTACTTATTTAGCCACTCTTTCAAACTTGATGTTTTTTGATTGGTGTTTAAGCGCTGCTTAGGAGGATATGGAGGGTAATTGGTGACAGTATATATTATTGCATTTTGCCGGTTAGGAAGCTGAAATTGCCGTGTTTACCCAGATGTTGTATTCACATAAACGCTGACTGGGGCCAGAGGCAGTAAAAGCCCATGTCTACAGCAGAGTCATTTGACCTGGATATAAATGCCAATTGTACATTTTCCCATTGCATTAAAAAGCCAGATCTTAGCGGGTGTTCATGTTTTTTTTTTGTACAGTGGGAATGAGGCTATTGAGGCATTTTTACATGGGGCTCTATGGGGATTGACTCTTTTTTGGCACCAGCCTCAAGTGGCCACTCGATGAACTGCAGTCTTTTGGCACTTCTGCTTTGGATTTATTTTTCAGCCTTGGAGTTTGCTGCTTGGGTCTAATTCCAAACCATCCTGACTCCACACCTGATCAGCAAATTTAACACAACAACAACGCTAACAACCAACACTGAGCCATTAAACGGGCTCAACAAGCTCACACCGATACAAAACAGCTCAACTCTGTTGTTAAACTTGTTAGTAATCATTAGGTATCGTTAGCCATGTGATGCAAACAGTTTGCTCTGTCACTGTGTGTCCAAGGCGCCAAGCCCAGGATGTGTGTCTGCATCCTGCATGCCCAGGATGATTGTGATTGGTTTGGAAAAATACAAGCAATTGAGAGTGTTTTTTTCTCCCCTTTAGCAGTAAGATCACGTGTGTTTCTGAAGTGCTGACAGAGTGCTGTGAAGACAAGTCTGCCTATTGACTACAAACTAGTAGACATTGATGTAAACAATGCAGAACTTAAAATACTCATAAAATGTGCTTTGCAAATGTTTTATGAGGAGGGAAATGTATTTAGCACATTTGTTAGACCTCAAGGGTGCACAGTGTGTTTTGGTGAAAACTTTAAATGAAACTTTTGTTTGTTTGCATGAAAAAGAACATTTTGAAAGCATTTCTGGAGCCAACCTACTCACTTGAAAACATATAGTATTTTCTAATTTATTTCTCTTTGCTTAAAAACAATAAATATGAAAATACTTTCCCTTTCACAACAGTCAAAAACTGCATGGCTATTAATATTGAAGCCACAAAAAGCTAATGACCACATCTGCCAGCAGTGAGGTTTGTTAGATTTCTTTCTTGCTCTGTTTAGGCTCATTATGGTAAATTGACACATACAGTAAGTTTCTCGGCTGCGTAAAATGGTCAGATCAAACTGGATTATGGGAGTTAAGGGCCACATGTCAAAACACGTCTTTCAGTCTGCCCAGGGGCGCCACAACAACAACCCCCATCCGTCGAAAATCCTACCGCCACCATTCTCCTCATGTCACTCAGTCCCTATCCGAGGGCACAATCAATCCTCTCAGCTCTGCTTCCTGCCAATGTGCATACTGATACATAACACACACACACACACACACACACACACACACACACACACACATGCCCACTGACAGACACAAAAGGTAATATCAGTTACTGGCAGTACCTCCATGCATGCACAAACCAGCATGATGTGTTACAGCGTTGTGTGGTGTGTGTTTGTGTGTGTCAGTCAACAGCAGAGTTTTCACATCAGTTAAGATTATCTTCATTGTTAGTGTACTGACGTGACCTTTGTTTGCCGACATTACTGGTGTGATGAGCAAGTGTATGGGTGTGTGTCTGTTATGCAGCAATTTTTTAGATGAATTGGAGGCATTTGGCTTTTTTCATTTACATTTAACTGGATTCATTGGATTTTTATGAATTAATTTGTATGGGTTTTGATTCCTTTCGATCTAATTCCAGTGCATTACATTCAAAATCATATATCCCACGCTATTATTCTTTCCTATGTGCCATGTACCCTGTGTTCCACAGTACATCCTAACACCTAGTATCTCAGATTTTACACCCTCTTGTAATACTAGAAGTCTTTGAAAAACTCTTTGAAAATACTTTTTAAAGACTTAAGTCTGAAACCCTCTCACATCTAGAGACAATGTGCAATGTGAGTTTTAGGTCACATAGTGTAAGATTTTGTGAAAAATGGGGTTCTTGGAGGGTCACTCTTTGCAATACTACAGCTAGATTCCTTTTTGGATTATTTCTCATCTTGCCCGTGGTGGAAAATATGATGCATAACTCCCTTTCGGGAAATATTACAAATAAAAAAAATCCTTACATTCCTGCAAAAACACATAAGATAAAAGACATTATATGCTGACAGTTTTTTTTGTTAGTTTTGGCATTAATGCAACCCGTAAAGATAAACTGTATTTATGTTCAACTTGCTACCAGCCTCTGTTGGTAAAGTTAGCTATTTTAGTGGGAGGAGACTGTTTAAAACGATTAATATTTCTCCCTCAAATAACTCTTGGTTAATTTGTGTAAATTCTCTGCAATGATGAGCCAGAAATCTGTGCATAATCCATGTATTTTGGAAGGCTGTGATCACCTGACCAATGTGCTGATGGGAGTAAACAAGGAAGTGGTCCTGAGAGCTCTTGTAAGGAGGCAGGTTAAGTGATGGATGGGTCGCAAAACTTACTCAGCATACCGGTGTATGGAACTGTGTGAATTTTGGGTCATTTTGAGGTATGTCGTACCCATGTTTCTTTGCCTAAACCTAACCATACTGACATAAAGTTAATTTACCCTTTGAAAACCTGGAGCAACATCACTTTTCTTGTGCTGTGCCTGCCCTTAAACTGAATCTAATCAAAATTGTGCCGTGGCCAACTTTGTGATATCGGCAAATATTTTATATTTATTTTTATAAGTCAATATATTATCGTATCTTGATGTAACCAGTGATTTACACCACTACTCCAAACTGTGGTACAGTACCTACACCAGCAGATACTTAGAGGACAGCATAGAAAAGTGAATTTGTGACAGTCGTTTGCTCTTCAAAATTCTCTTACTTTGTCTTTGCTTTTCTCTCTCAAGTTTAGCTTGGCAACTCATTTCAGCCCCCCAGGCAAAAAACACTGCAGACGCCACCAGACACCAGATTTCCTCCACTCCAGGGGAAGGATGAGGGTGCTTTGCATACTCTTTTTACTTAGCTGAACTTCTGTTTTGGCTTTGCAGCAGTCATTATAAAAATCAGTATTCCATCCAAAGCTGCCAAGTCTCACAAGGGGCCCAGAGAGAAGTTTTGATCCTTGATCACAAACACAGGATGGTGTAGAACCAGCTGGCATAGAGGGGGGATGCGTGACATGGTTTGTACTTTTGTGAAGCTCTGCAGGTGAAAGTGAAGGTCAGCGGGCCAAACATGTCACTGTCAGGGGTCAGGAGATCAACTCTCACTTGGGCTTGCCATATTAAAAATGTATGCATTTAGTGCAGGGAGGCCCTTTTGGTCAGATATTAAGTTTCTATTTCACATGCTGTCCTTGATTTCACAGAGAAAAAAAGTGATACTTTAAGAGGCAATATTTCAGCTTCCATCATGACAGAGTGAGACAGACAGAAAAGAAGACGAGCACTCGCTGAAGGAGATAAAAGTGATGGACGGCATGTTAAGTGGATATTTTACTCCAGTGTAACTGTGTCGTGACGGGGAGGATTATGATGTGACACACAGCTGCTTGGTGGGCCTAAAGCTATTGAGTGACACATGTCGCTGATATTTGTAAAGGCTCTACCAATGGAAGTCAGATAAGTCAATCAGGCTGAGTGAAACAACATGTGTCTGACATTGTCGGCTATGAATTTTACATGAACCCGCCGCCGCAGTGCTGTGTTCGCCCAGGGGCGGGTTGGCTGGTAGGGGGGGTTGGGCACAGTTGGGGCACAGCTCCTATTGGAATCAGATCAGCCATCACTGGTGATCAGTGGTGATTGGACTGTTATTGATAATTGTGAAAGCCAGTGGCCAGTGGCCTATTATTGGATCACATAATGAACCAATCTGTTTTCAGTGTACGCAGCAGATGGCTGTGTACTTGTAGCGCTCATTTGCCATAAAGGGTTAACTTTAAGTGAATAAACATTATTGACATATTCATATAACAGATCACAGCTGTCACAGTGAAAACTGAGCTCTATAAAGAAAAAAAAGAAGCCTGTACAAAAATACATTCCTCACTGACAACTGTATATTTCAGAGATTAAGGAATGTACTGTATATTAACATGGAAGACTAAAAAATATATAAATAATAATAAATAAAAAAATGAAAAAATGAATCCATGGTGCAATAAATAAACACGTAAATATTTCAGTTAATATTAAAATAATCCACCAGAAAATTTTGAGCACCAAATACTAAATTTCCTGCTCTGTTAAATTTTTATGAACCAATTTGTGCCTTTTTTGCATGTAAATGTGGCTAAATTTTGTCAAAACGAAAGTCCTCTTAATGTTTTTAATCCCGGGGGGGTGGGGGTGGGGGCAGGCAAATGCAGGGGGGCGTGTCCCCTGATATCCCCCTAAAGCTACGCCTATGGAAAAATCAAATAAAACCTCAAATTAAAACAAATTTCACTGCACAATTAAGAGCATCAATAAGTGTTTAAATAAAGAAAATTAATGTAAATGTAAAAATATAAATAAATACAGACTTAAATAAAAATGATATAAAATGATTGATTTATAAAAATATTTATAATTCCTTGTTCTTATTGATTACCAGCATTCATTTAATTATACTCGTGATTAATTTAGTTTTATTTATTTATGTATGAATTCCATTCTAAATGAATTAAAATCTAAATGCATGCATTGATAAATAAGTCATTTTTTAATCTTCTATCTTTCACCAAGAAGACCAACATCATGACTTTTTTTAACTGTGTGTGTGTACTTGCAAGTGCTGTATAAGTGTGTGTGTTCGCTGAAATAACATATCTCAGGTTGTTTGTATGTTCTGATTTCAGGTTGATCTCTGGCATGCGATGTTTAGGTGTAAAGTGCAGTCAAGTGTTTGATCTCATCTGACCCAGACACAACACGACAACAGCACCCTCAACACGCACACATACAGGACACACACAGACAAATGTGCACACTCACAGGCCATCTGAGGTGAGATCAGATGAGACAGCAGCTGCCAAAGACAACAGGGATGATGGTCTTGGGTGGTACATAAAGTCTACGTGTGGCCTCTCACACACTCACATATCTCAGTCCGTCTCAGATTCATACGTGCACACACTCTATACTCCCTTTTCTCTGCCTGTTTCTCCTTCCCAATCCTCATTTCTACCTCCCTCTCCCTCCTCCTCCTCATCTCTGCCTGGCGTTAATGTGGGAGTGATTGAGGAGGGCTGTATGAGCAGGCTGACAGAGCTCATCTCTGGCCCATGATGCATGGCTTCCCTGGGCCTCCCTGCTGCCCCATTACGCCCTGATTAATTGGCCCTGCTTAAGTCAATAATTCATCCGTTAAAAAACAAAAAGCTCCAGTGGAGAGGAGGAGGAGATGGGGAGACGCAATGAAGGACACAGGACGAGCAAGCAAGCAATGAGAGAGAGAGAGAGAGGGAGAAGAAAGACAATGGAGGAAATGAATGAAGCAAGAACAGCCAAAAATGCTTTGACTGCAGTTATATGCAAGCTCCTAATAGCAAGCTATTTTTGGAATATTTGTCATATTTATCACTAATGGATCTTGTATACATGTTTAAGTTGTTTTATACCTATAACTTATTTTTTAAGTATCAAAAACAGTCTGTAACTCGCTCCCTCTGTAGTCACTCCAGCTTTACAGCACTTAAAATGGAGTCAACGGCAACAAAAACGTGTCAGAAAGAATCCAAACATCCATGGCAAACTTAGCTGCATTGTTCACCTGTTGTGTTCTGTCTGGCTTCATGCGCTCATTGTACGATTCCCAGCCACAGCAGTAAGCATGGCGTCAAACCAACCGCCGTCAGTCATCAGTGTGGGCGACAAATTCAATCCCCTCTTTAATTTTGAGGAGGATGAAATTTGTCTCAGGTTTCCTTTGAGATTATTGCCAAGGTAATGTTACTGTTGATGGAAACAGTGTCACAACTGCAGATATGATGGCTTTTGCAAGTGCACGTTTGTAAAAATGTAGAATCAGAATCTTCTGAGTGAGCTACAAGTAGCTCAGAATTTAATGTTTGATGCCACCTATATGAAGCAACATAAACCAGCATCACCAATCAGAAGTCCACATTAGACATGAATTCATGGTTAAAATATGCTCTGTGTTGATATCTGGTCCAACCATGGTATGACATCTTTTTGTGGACAAACGCAGACTCCTCTTTGGTTTTTCTTGACAGAGTAATACGCTTATTTTCAAACTCAAAAACATCCCTCACCATTATTTTGTATTATCATTTTATCAAATTTTGACACACTTTTTTATATTGAAAATAAACACAAGTTGTCTAATTCATTTCTGAAATACAAATAAAATTTCACCAGTCATACTGTAGTTTATGTACTAGAGTATACACAGCCCGAATTCAAATGTAGACCATGACGACTCTGATGGTGGGGCGAAACAGCGCTGAGCTCGAATCACATACTGGGGTAATAAGGTTTTCGGTAGTTGGCAACATATTGCACCATCAGCCCAGTCCCAACCACCCAACCACAATGCTGGTAACCGATGCATTACATTTGTACGTGTCATACATATCATATCTAAAGTGGCATAGTAAATGAGCTGACTTTGTCATCAGGCCAAAGGGGGATGGTGGGTGGTGTGTCAAGATGCCTGCTAAGCTGCACACCACTGCAGACAGCTGTTCAAGTATAACAAATGACAAAAATGGTCATTTTTTAGATTGTCATTGCCGAGATGTCAGCTGTTCAACAAACAATGACCCGCTGCATTTCCAGACTAGAGTTTTCCTCCAAAACCAGGTATTTAAAGCCAAAACATGATCTTTTCTAAACTGCCTAACCACAGGGCTGTTAAAATGTATAGTTTCAAACTATCTGTGGTTTACAGAAATGTACATATCCAACATGTACTTTGGCAGTTGGGTTAGCACCATATCAACTTTCTGCCATTTTATTTATTCTCTGTGTTGAATGTATGCATGATGTAATACACTTTAAAAATCAGTGGAGCAAGGTGAATACAGAGAAGACAACTTTTTGATTGGAATCCCAGAATGTTATGATGGATGTGAGAATTAAGACTATGAGACACTAAACCTGTCAGTTTTGTCAGTTTTGTCAGTTTTCATCTGGCAGTGTTATCAACCGATGCCACCCGTCTGTGTATTATACAGCCATGCCAGGTGGCGTCCGCCCAACCAGCGGCATATCATAGTGCTGTGAAAGGTTGCTTTTGGCGTCAGTATCTTATGCCAAAATCACCCACAAAGCGGCAGTATATGACGACTTTGGATGGAAAACTGGCTGGTGTTTGTTCTCCATAACCTGAGCCATGCCATTCAAAAATGACAGCAATTATTTCACACCCACACAAAATTAGTTGTAAACCTACATAACTGTTAATTTCTTTAACACAGTGGTGTCGGATCAGTCCTTGCTATTGGCCAACACAAGCTTAGCTACTGGAATTGGTATTGGGGAAGAAAAATTGGTGCTGGAACATTAAATCAGCCACACGTCAAATGAATTCATGCTTGTGGACGGGTCATATGTAGTACATACAAATACATACATACATACATATACATGGTGTTTAATGATAAACAGATAACTACATCCTGCATCAACACATCTATATTTCTTTGTAGAAGTAACACAGCTGCCTGTTATCACCCAGACCACCGCACGCAGGCACGCACACACGCACACACGCACGCACGCATGCACGCATGCATGCACGCACACACGCACACACAGCACACCCTCCCCATTCAGCTGCAGACCATAGATCACAGCCCTGGAAAGCAGATTATACCTAATCACCACAGACACTTAGATCACTGTTCTGATCAAATAACAGCTCAGCTGTAATGTCAACACACACACACACACACACATACACACACGTAGATATCCACTTGCTGAGCGATGGATCTGAGAGCAGAGCCTCTGTTATCTTTGTTATGGTTTGGAGAGCTGACATGTTTGACAGCAGTGAATGTAAGTAGCGGTGTTATGACATGTCTGAGCGACTGTGAAAAAGGCCAAATACTGTAGACCCAGGCCCGGGCCGCTATTCACGCCGGCCCTGACACGACGGAGATAAGAGTGAATAAACACAATGAACTGCTGTGATCTCCTCCATTGTCTGTGCACTGAAGAGGCTTTTGTTTGGGGGACATCTCTGGATTTATTGCCTTGTTAAGTGTGTGTTGCTGTGTGTGTGCCCTGTGTGTATTACAAGAGAGACACAAAGATCCCGAAAGAGGGAAAAAAGAGGAGGACTGAGCAAGTTAGTTAGTCATCTTTCCATCTCCCCATGTACAATCATCACCATCTTTTAATCTTCACCCTCCAGCAGATAACACAGACAGCCTGGCTCCTTCCTGCTCAGCACACAGATATGGCCTATATCACTCTCTCTCTCTCTCTCTCTCTCTCTCTCTTTCAAACAAACACGCACACACACATGCACACACACATGCACACACAGAGGCAGAGCTGTCACAGCACACATATGAGCCTCGCCTGGCCTCTGAGGAAACACGGCCCAGCTCCAGTCATAAATAATAATGGGATTGGCTACATGACATGTTGAGTGATGGGGCCCCTCTCAGAACTCATTTACATGGCTTTGTGTAGCAATCATCGGCCCCCTAATGTAGCGCTAAGCAAATGAGCCTTTCGGAATATTGTGCAATTTATCGCGAGTCAACTGGCACCAGGCGGGCGTCTATAAATCACCCTCGAACACATGCCCCCAATGACAGCTAAATCAACATGGAGTAATTGCTTTGAAATGTGGAGGAAGCGAGCAAGCAGGCTGGACAAAGCGGTGCGGTTAGCACGAGGGGGGTTGTGTTGCTAACCTCGCTGTGACTCTGGAAATGTAACATACAGATGTTTTGGAGAATTGTAGAAACCTCGTGGGACGGTCAATAGGCAAAGGCCCGACGGCGGCAGCTTTGACCGATTAGTAATGAGAAGGGTTTGAGTGCTCTGACAGACCAGCAGAGGGAGCGACGGCTGACTTGTGAATACATAACACTCATGCACACACACACACACACACACACACACACACACACACACACACACACACACACACACACGCACACACACACACAGGCACCAGAAAAAAGCTTGTATACTTGTGGATTATTCAATGAATGGCCGTCAGCTGCTGTGAATGAGTAACTTAGTTGTGTGTGTGTGTGTGTGTGTGTGTGTGTGTGTGTGTGTGTATGTGTGTGAGAAGGGGGGCTGTGTGAGGCTGTCAGCACCTAGAGGTACTGGTGTGTATGTGTGTGGCTGTGTGTTGGTGTGCGTGTGTGCGAGTGTGTGGTGTGAGCAAACACAATCCTGTCCATCAGTGTCCATTACCCTGACAGCAAGTGAGATTAATGACCACAGGGTCAAAGAGAGCCACACAACCCCACCCCATGTGAACACACACACACACACACACACCGTGATGCACCTTCAAATACACATGACTGCACGAAAAAGGGGAGAACAGCATAATGAAAAACAGTTGAAAAATTGAAATGAAACAAAATGCATTGTTGTTTGTAGCTTAAATTGCTAAATTGTGAATGTGATGTCCCCTTTTAAAAATACTTAAGTCACTTAAATTCATCAAAAGAGAACACTTTTTTAACTTTTTTGCATCCAATTTAACATGCAGTTTTAGTTAAAGCTGCATTATTGGATTGTTTTTTTTTCTGTAAGTCTAAAACTAAGTCTCTTTTTAGCTCTGTTTTGGTCTCCACCAAAAAAATGATTTTGCTTGACAGTAGTAAGGCTACAGGTTGTATTCAGGTGAACGGAAAAAATGTTATCAGTGCAACAATCTTTCCAGTGTTTCTAAATGAGTCTGTTAAATTTGGTTGTGCGTCTGAAATGATGAGCGTCCTCATTATGTAAGATTTTGAAATCCACCTGCTCTGAGCTACAGGAAGGAGCTCCACTTAATAACCGTTGGGTAAAATGATCATTCCTTTCACTGTGTGAATTTGAGTTTTAGCACTCTAGTTTTTGTATTCAAGAGTTTAGACTGTCTGACACCATAGGAATAACATGTATGTATTTTGAAAATGTATGCAGTTCCCCTTTAAGTTTATTCCTTAATGCAGATTTGGGTTAACTTTATGAACATGTAAATACTTGGAAATACTAAAAATGGTTCTTTAGGCTGTGTAAGTACAAATGATAAACATTACATCTATACATAATGTGCATATACACATTATGTATAGATGTTTGTCATAGTTTGGAAAGCCGATGGCTTCGTGGCCAGCTTTGGTCAAAGGAAGTCACTTTAAACAAAACGCTTCAACATCTCTGTCATTACCAACGCAGGACGCTCAGCGATCTTAATTCCATTTGCATAATGAGCCGGAGCTGATAAGCCACTCATCAGAGCTAATGGAGTGGCTTTCATTAATTAAAACATCTCATTCCCACTGCTGCCTTCATTACTACGCCAGATGGTTGTCATTACACTGCTGTTCGTCAGTCAAAGACCTGACACCACGCCATAAAGGGTTAGTTAATATTACTAACAGAAATGGGGAAGTAGTACATGTGTGAATTAGTTTTGGGACATATTTCCCCCTGCAGCAAAGTTAGATTAGATCAGATGAGAAGTTTGCAGGATGTCCTGGTGGCTCAGACCACCCTGAGCACTCCTGACAGGTCCGCCACACACACACACACACACACACACACACACACACACACACACACACACGATCCAGGACTATAGTGAGCTGATATACTTATTGTACGAGGAGTCTTGTACATAAGATTATCCACTTCACAACCATTCACACCTGACCTTTAAGAGTGTCCTGGACATCTCTATTCTGCAGTGGATGTCATTATGATATCATCAAGGCATTTTAAACCGTTTGGACCCTGCATCCAGTCAGCCAATGAAAATCCAATGGTTTTAATTTTGTCGTCTGCCTGGCTACTACATCAACTCCTGAGGATGATTTATACCAGTCACTGTCAAGATTTAACTCACAAGTTGCAAAGTTTGACATCAAATGACATTTCAAGCGATTTCACTGTTGCGGCCACGTGTCACCAAAAAAGTTTTACCTCGTAGTTGGTTTGTGCTCTTGTGATCTTGATTGTTTGGCATAACATGGTCATAAAAGTAACGTCTAACGTCAGTATTTTTCTCATCTTAGAGTGAGGGAGTCTGGTGTTACATATATCCCCTAGGAATAGGGTGGGAAATAATGTCAAAGGAATCTATTGTAGTCTTGCAAATAGTGACCTTGCAGGATCCCCAGTCTTTGAAAGAGATGACATATGGGACTACCTTTGTGTTTAGGCCTAACTGGGTGTCAGGATTCAGTCTTTTAAAAGTATTGTTAAAGTCTTTTCAAAGTCTTCTAGTGTATGCTAGGCATCAGTTGTGGCAGGAAATGAGCATGGCTGTCAAAAAACAAAAAAAGAAAATATAAAAACAGAATATCAAATTTTAGCCATGCAGACCCCACTTAAAACTAAGCATATTAGCAAACTAAATTGACTACACTTAGTTATTGTCAGTGCAGACAACACTGCACAGGAGTTTAATAAAATTGAAAGTCATGACATTAGACCTAGCATAATATAAACAGGACGCTACTGACATTAACAGTAAGTAACAATAGTTGTCATTTCAGATTTTGACTTTTAGTTGTTAAATTTCATTTCATACTACGTTTAGAGTGAACAGATAGAGATGTTTTGGAGGTTTTTTTAAAGAAGTGCCATTATTGAGCAACACTGCACTTTCACACCAAGTTTGTCCTCACTGTGAACCCCTGAACTTCACCTTGGTTGGCTCAGCCCAATTTAGACCTCTGATTCCTGTCTATTTTCTGGCTCACTAGTTACAGGAGTGACAAGAGTATCATATTTAACGAGGGGTACACAGAACCGAGTGTATGTCCATTTTAAATAGAGCTGTAAACTGAAGCAGTAAGCCTTACTCGGGCAGTGTTCCAAACCCAATGTTGCTCTTTGTCAAGCAGTGTACACTTAGTGGCATCAAGATTCAGTGTGTGGTTGCACTTAGTTTAATATTAGAAGCAGTTAAGGGGTGTTGCACATGTATGAATTGGATTGTACCAGTTTTCTTCCCATAGAGTTAGATTAGATATGATGGCTGTGGTTGTGGTATCCAGGTTCAGCCGAGGCTTAGCGTGCATGTGTCATGTGATTATGGCATTGTGGGTTTGAGTCCAGGTTGCACCTCGTTTCCTTTCCGCTGTCATGCACTCCGCTGTCACTCCTCAGTGTATTATGTTTCAAAAATGGGAAAGAGATGGAATGAAATGAGCTGAATTTGAAGCGTGCTTTGACTGTGGGACTGAGGCAGCCAAGCCTGGGTTTTCCAACACCGTCTTGTCACACAAAGGATCTTTGATACATTTTATGAATGTCGTTAAACAGTGATCCAAGGGTGATGACTCTCATTGGAAACCGGATCCAAGTTGCTGACTTATTTCATCAGTGGTGGAAAGAACCCTGAAATTTGACTCATAAATCAGATCTGTCACTGATATTGAGTTAAAATTTCTAGATGATTAAATTGGATGCAAAACTACTTAAAATTGCTTACTGTAGTTCTGTAGCTGTGTCTGTCTCATAGTCTGTCTCTTTATTCATAGTGACACATTACTTAAATAAGAAAAAATGAATCCCAATCTTGTACATAGTAAGAGTTATGTTTTAACTAGCTTTGTATCAAAACAATGTGGGTAGTATGTGTAGATGAACTGGTAAACTTCCTCCATCTAACAGTGCCTAGATATCCATCTGAAATAATGCCAAATGATGAAATTTATGCCATTAGATAAGACACAGGAAAAAAAATAATCCCAAACCTGTAGATAGTGAGAAAATGTTGTACGTATTAATTAGTGCTCCCATCAAGAAAAATTTACGAAAAGAGTTATAAAGCACAAAGAGTATAAAGCTGATCAAGACACAGACCCGTCCCTCTCTCTGACTCTCAAACTCAGGCCGAAATCTAATCAAACAGTAAAATTAGGCAGTGCTCCTCAAATATATATCAAGATTATATTACTGCACTGCCTATTTCTTGCCTAAAATGTTTTCAGAAACATATTTTAGTGCCCTGTTTTGCCGTAATGGCAAGAGTTTTCAAACAGTAAGTGGGTGCCATACTGCTTCCTGCACAGTGAACAAGGAGGCCGAAAAAGAGCAAATAGTAAAACTAAGCACTGCTGATCATGGATATATTAAGAAAACTTGGATACAGCATGGGGCCGCATACATTCCAATGAGAGCTGTTCAGTAATGCACAAAGCAAAAAAATGCTATATTTTTGTGTTATGAAGGGATCCAGATCTTCTGCATAATGGGGACCATGGAGCATGTGCACTAAAGACCTCTGCTGGCGGGCGCCTGACTTTGGTTTAGCGCCCTGCTAGCTTGATAGGGATCAGATAATTTAATTTTGTGGCTCTCTTAGACTTTCCAAATGTTATCAAACTAGATTAAACCTTGATAGTAAAATTGTTTTTTTAAAAGGTTTTGAATCTCACAAAAATGTATCTAGTGATTTACAGACATCTCTTTCTTAATTTAAGTCAATGGGAAAAAGGCTTTCTTGGCCCCATGGCATCATGTGACGGACCTAAACAGTGTAATTCTACTTTTGGCCACTACGTAAAATTTGCTCCAAAGGCTGGTGCTCCTTGTTGGGGCTTGGCGCTGATCAAATATAAACCAAGATTCAGAATTCAAAATGGATTATTATTCAGCTCAGATATTTTCAGAAGCATAGTTTAGCTTACTGTTTAACTGTAACACAAGATCCTGCTTTTGTGTAAAACAGACGAGGTTGCATTATGTGTCCAAACAGATGCATTCTGGTAGTTGTAGGTTTTCTACCTCTTGAGCAAAAGTTAGTGCCATAGCCCTTTTCTCTGTTTTCTCTTGTCATGCAGCAACAGTTTCAGAAGTATTGTGTCTTTGTGCTGCATGGATGGCCTAGTTTTATGTGAGGACCCTCTTTATACTGAAACAACTACAGATGGATGGATGACATTTTGTGAAGGTGTTCATGGTCCCCGGAGGATGAAGCTTATTTATTGGTGATCCCCTGACTTTTCTTTCTTTTGCTTTTCTTTGTAAAATTCTGTCTCCTCCTGGATCATATTTTACTGTCTCACTGTTACCCGAAAAACACACCCAACTAATGCAGCCACTTGTGCTGTTTCACAGAACTGCTGCAGGTGTCTTGGACAGGACAGATAAAATATAAAACAGGCTATTGACAGGCTGAGCAGCAGGGACCAAACTATGTGACTTACTTCTGGGTGAATCTTTGTAACCAGCAGGCCTGAAAGCTCACTCCTCCCAGCATGCAGTGGGAGCAAGGACAGCTGATAAAGGCTGGGTGGTCTCTGCCTGCAGGCGGTCCACCCTGTGACTCTTCAGAGACCGTTCAATTCAGGCCTGTAGGACACAGAAAGAGAGTGGGAGAGAAATGTGCTCGTGTGTGTGTGTGTGTGTGTGTGTGTGTGTGTGTGTGTGTGTGAGTGTGAGAGAGAGAGAGAGAGAGAGATGGGGGGCCGAGGGGTGACTTAGATTGGGACAACATTATCTTCTCAGCCTCACCTGGTAATTGTGCCTCGTTCTGTTCAATCTAACTGTCCATTCCACTTAGTCTCTCTCTGTGGCCACACACACACACACACACACACACACACACACACACACACACACACACACACACACACACACACACAGCCTCAAAAATATCGCGTGGCAGAGGAGTGCAGTCACACGCATGCACACAGACAGGCAAGTTGAATGGATACGTGTCATACAGGACATAACACACACATTTGTACACTCATGATGAAGTATACACACAACACACAGAAACAATACACACCCCCAGGCACACACACATTGCTTTCAAATTGGATGCGACTCTCTCCATAGCCTGCCCTTGCAACACACACACACGTGCACACATGCGCACACACGCGCACACACTTACACACATTCGTCACCATGCCTCAGACCACTGCGACTGCTCTCTGGCTCACTGCTCCGAGGATGAGGGGCTCCAATTAGCCGGTGCTAGCTCTCTGCTCGCCCTCATTTCTTTCCTTCTCTCTCTCTCTCTCCACCTCTCTTGCTCACTCGCTCCCTGCGATCGCCCGGCTCCGCTGTCACAGCTAATCGAGCCGCTACCACCTCCCACCGCCACAGACAGGCCTTGTCACTGCCGCTCGGCAAAGGTCAGAGCCTGGCAATTAAAGCTACCCACTGGGGGTGCGGAAGGGGGGAGGGCGGGCGCTGTGGGGGGACGACGACGGACAGTAGCAGCACTGCACTAACCTCTCATCATGATAAGCAACAGGATTAGCTGTGGGGTGCTGAGAGCTTGACACGAACACACACTCACAAATGAACATCCCTTGGTTGCCTGAAAAAAAACTTTTTACAACATCAACACACATCGCTGAGGTCAAAGGTCAGCAGGTATTAACACACAAGTTAGACATGCACACACACGTGCACACACACATACACATATACACTGACATGCATACACATATACACTCACTCAGGCACTCGCACAGACACACACACGTGCACACACACACTCACATGCATACATATATGCATTCACTCACACACGTGCGCGCACACACGCCTCTTGTCATCTCCACAGTGATGCAAACTCCTCGTCAACATGAGCGTGTCACAGCCGACCTCGCTTCACTCCTCTGTTTAACAGTCTGCCTGCCTCTGTCCTTGTGCTCCTCACCTCTCCTCCCCTTCTCCCCCGCGCTTCTCTCCTCACCCCCCCTCCCCCTTCAGCGCTCCTTCACTTCCAGCTAGACTAATCTGTGCCATCGGCCCCTCCTCTGCCATCCGTCAGAACCCTCACATTGTTTTGACGTCTAGTTAATTCTGGCCCCGATGATTTATCAAACTCTTATTACGGCCCGCTGAAAGCCTCATTTATTGTCCTGATGTATGGTAATGATAGCCCCGCGCCACCGCCTGCCCTGAATCTTAACCAACGCACTTTTGTCCTCTCCCCTCGTCTCTTTGGATCCCTCTTTCTCCCTCTCTGTGTATATATATCTCTTCCGTGCTGTTGTCTTATCCTTAGTGGCTTTGCTTCATTTTCTCTCTCATTTTTTGTGTTTCTCTCTAACTCTCTATCGCTTGCTCTCAGACTTCATCTCGTCCCTTTTTTTCCTTTCCTCAGCTATTCTTTCCACTTCTGAGCTATTCCATCAATGCCTCTTTTAATCCCCCGTGATATTGAGAAGTCGGTCATCTCCTGTTCCGTCTCATTCCACCTGTCTGTCCTGTTTTGAAATGAAAAGCCTCGATGCTGCCTGGGACAATATTGGAACACAGCCAGATGCTAAATATCACTGTCACGGGGGCCTTTTCTCAACCTGATATGGACACCCCACATCAGCCGGCACACACACACACACACACAAGCACACACATCAGACCCACGGCCATTCAAAAAAAAAGACGCTCCGCTACCCTGAGAATAGACATTTTACTCCCGCAGCAGATCATCAAATATCGGCGATCTAGAATTACCCCCGCGGCCCTGACACAAAAACAAAACACTCCTGCTGAATAATTCAGACTGCGGCAGGATCTTAGGGGCATTAGCCGTCGATGGAGTGCAATAAAAGCTGGTGAGAAATCAATGGAGCGAGACTATACCCATTGTCCACAAAGCAAGATCCATCCCTAATGTGTCTGCAGTCATTTAAGTTGAAAGCTCGGTATTCGTTATACTGATGGTTGATGTCTTCCTCTCTGATACTCCAGCTACCAGTTTACATTGTGAGAGGATACAGACAAACCTATGAGGACTCCAAATGGCCTACATCTGCAAAAAATAGGTCCATCATTTTTTAAGGTGTAGTATTTGCGAAGACCTCTGTCAGACAAAACTGTTGAATGGCACGAGCTGCATTTCCATCCACCTATGTTTATGCATAGGAGCACAAAATTTGGGGTAAAAAGGAACTGTAAAAATTAACAAAAAAATTTCTCGTGCTTGGTTGAGAAAAGTTGTGCGTCGATAAAAATGCAACAAAGTGCAATAGAAACAAGGTGCAACACATCACAACATATATAAGGCACGTGACTTCTAAAACATTAATTTTGAAAAGAGCATGATTGGCCACTCTGCAATTAATTGCTCGAAGTGTCGGAAAATGCTACAGAGATGGAAAAAAGTAAGTCCAGGGAGTTCTTTGCTTGGACTGACAATAGGGTGGAACTGTTCCTGAAAGTAGCACATGGGTATAAGGCAGAAAAAATATTGAGAGTTGTTGCAAAGCAAACATGGCAACATAATAACACACATTACCAAGGGCACTATCCATCAACGAAGGAAGTCATGGCAGTCGGAAATGAGTAACATTACCCACACCAGAAGGATGAAATCAGCAAAGTAGAGTTTTCAAAGGGTTTCAGAGGTTACAAAACGCCAAAGTAGCTCGGACACTACACGTAAACGACCACTGAAGCTTCTGTTCCACCGAAGAGATGAAAACAGATCTGTGCGGAGTGATGAGGAGACTGTAACATTCAAACAGGAATGGCACATTTCAATCACGTTTTCTACATGTTTTTGGCCATTTGAATTAGTTACACAATTCGTAACTTATTGGACCCTCTTCTTAGACAATGGTTTAATGTCACTCGATGAAAGCACCAGTGATTGCTTATCTCGATACCCCTATCTCTTAATGATTCCATAATGATACTGGATGGAAATGCACATTAACATGCATTTTAATTTGCCTACAGTAGGATGAAGGTCTGACTCTGGACTTAAATGAGCTTAGCAGAAATATCCACAGTATTTGCCTTTTTGTAGCGATTTCATAGACAAAAAGTCGAGAAAACAGAAGTGAGATGATGCCCATTTCAAAAGAATAATTCACACCATAGTCCTACAAATTAAACATTTATTTAATGCTAATAAAATGTAGTTTTATTTAAAACACTCAAGGATTTAGCAGCTGGTATGACTTGTAGCTTATGGTCACTAATGTTTGCTAATACTAGCAATAATTAGATTGCTGTATAACTGACATCCTGAGTCAGTTTGTTGACATTATGACTTCTCGTGCTACTGTTACACTACTGTTTCTTCGTCTGCCTGCGGTCTCATTCCACTTGCTCTTAGTCAGATCTCCTGATGTGATGTGTTTGAAGCAGCTGACTCAAGAGAAATGAAAGGAAATTCAATGAGCTATTATCTTGTAATTGATACAGCAAAGGTTATGCAGTCAGGCTGTCAAAGTCAAAACAGAGCAGCGTGTGCTAAAATGGATCGTCCTTCAGAAGCTTTTACACCCTCAGTGTGTCCTGGGTGTGAGTTGTCTTTGTTTACTGCAGGAGCGAGTAACTATGGGGAAAATACCTTAAAGAAATAACAATTACAAATGTTACGAACGAGAGGCTTGCCTTTCCATTATCGCTTGAATAACACGGCTACTTTGTCTTCGATTGGAAATAATGACGGTAAGTGCAGTGGCTGTAAAAGAAAAATTCGGCTAATGTTTTGCACATTCATCCCAATGCTTTTTGTAATGTCATTGCGAGAGTATAAGTTGCATAACATCACTCAATGGAAATGCAAATCTTGCAAAAGAAAGAAGCAAAGAAACACAAAGAAAATATTGCTTAAATTTTGCACAAATCTTGAAGTCAAGTGAAAATCAAAAAAACAATGAATAAATAAAAATAGCTCCCTGAGGTTTAACAAAGTTGAAGTTCCTCCCGCGCTGACACTTTCTCTACACTTGTTAATTAATTCATTTTAGAGGTGATCATTAAAATAAAATGCAGATACGGAAAATTGTCAAAATGCCCAAATAATTGGCCTGGCTGGTAATCTGTCAATCACTAATATAAACGAGCCTTAAGACTTCCATATATTTCCTGCAGATGCTGCTTGAGGGTATCCAGTAAAGTGGCTTGAAAAATAAGTATGCAGACTTATCCAACTGTAAGTCATTACTTCTATGTTTGGGAATCTGATGTACTAAAAAGTATTATTACCTATGTCATGTGATGATACATCAGAGGGATTGACCATCGAATCATGCAGGCTGCCACGATGCATATATGAGATGATAATGTCCTTTGACATGTATTTCTCAATAAATAATAGATAGTGTGTTGATCCTGCAGTGCACAGAATGAAAATATTTAACAAAATTGTCCCCAAATATAGGAAAGGAATGTGTCATTTATAAATACTGGCAAAATGAGTAAAATTTATCAAACTGCGTCCTCTCCTCTCATCCTTCCCATCTTCTTCTCTGCCTCTCCGGGCCCCCAGTGTCCTCACCCCACCCTGCTGCCCCCCTGCACTGGCACCCGGGGGGCTTTAAATACTTTATTGGCCTGTAACATTACCTTAGTGTCTCCGATCATCTCGTTCAGATAGAAGCTAATGAAGAGTGAAGGCAGGCCACGTACTGCGGCCCTCACCAACACAAAACACATGTGGCTCCGGCGGCCACTGCAGGTGTGTATACGTGTACGTCACTCTTGATCATACTTGTGCATGAGAGCAAGCATTAGTGCAACTGCGAGCATGTAGTCTTCTATGTGAGTGTGTGCATGAGTGTGTGTCCAGGAAGTCAGGATCGCCAGTGATGTTAATGGGTCCTGACAAACTGGGGAGAGGGACTAACAGGGAAATTGAGATCATATCGGCAGACATGTAGACATGCCAGCGACTCACAGTACACACACACACACGCAGGAACACACACTGCACTTACACACACATGCACATTGCTGTCTTTCTCCTTCCTTCTTCTCTCCCTCTGTCGCTCCTGAAGGACGTGTAGTGAGTGAGGTCAGGCATTAGTACTGCTATCTGATGACAGTGTGTGTGTGTGTGTGTGTGTGTGTGTGTGTGTGTGTGTGTGTGTGTGTGTGTGTGTGTGTGTGTAGTGGTGGTCAGGCCATCTATCAGCCAGCTGTCTGCCAGGACTCTCCATTAGGCCTTGGACCTGAGTGATGGCTGTGCTGGTGCTCCACTCACCGCGCCACACGCCCATACATCACTCATGAACACACACACACACACACACACACACACCTGGGGGCAGCAGATGAATGGTGCCTGTGCTCTGCTTCACATGTCACACTGTCTGTCCGGGCACACACTCCCCTGCACATGAGACACACACACTCCGTGACATCTTCACTCAGCAGCACACAGGAGCTGCCGGCGGAGCTGTAGTTAGATGTGACTGCACTATGACTTCATTAAAGAATATGTATTGTGCCATTAGGCGGCTGGGGGGTCACCTTTAGTGTCTCAGCCAGCCTAACACACAATTCCCTTTTACACGTGAAATCCAATCATCTCTCTCGCTCTCTTTTTCTGTCTCTATCGCTTTCTCTCCTCTCCTCTAATTCATCCATCACCCCGCCGCTCTGCTCTCCTTGACCTAATTAAGGAAGAGACACCTGATCTTTCACCCCTCAAATGATGTCACTCGCTGGCTACTTTATCAACATAACCTGCCCCGCTCTCTCCTTCTTTTTCATTCGCTGTCTATCACTTTCTCAGCCCCCCTCCTCCTTCACCTCTTCTATCTTTTCTTCACCCTCGCTCCTTTTCTCTCCCCCGCCCTCACCCTGCCACCCATTCATCTCGCACCCTGCAATCCTCTCTCTCACCTTGCCGTCCTCCTCCTCCTCCTCCTCTACTCCACTTCTCATCTCTCCTCTCCTCAGCTCCTTATTGCTCTATCAATCTCTCTGGCAGAAGATCAATATCAGCGCCGCGGCTGCTTTTCTTCCCTTCCTTCTCCGCCCCTCTCCTCTCACTCTCGGGCCCATCTCCTCGTCTGCAGCAGGATCCTTTTTAGTAGGAAATGTGGCTCTCCATTAGCTTTCCCCTCTCCGCTGTTAACCACTTCCATCACTGTTTTACTGCCTGCTCTCTCTCAACTGTTTTCAAAAGGGTAAACACCCGCTTGTGCTTTCTCTCCTGTGGGTGCTGTTTTCACTCTTTTCCTACATATTCCATATGGGACTTGAATTATTCATGACATGACTGTACTGTACCTCATCTGTTTGTGCTTGAGACTCAGTTCACATGAATTATGGAATGATGGATAAGAGTGCCTACAACAATTTACCAAAAGGCATTTAATTTAATTTTAAATGCTAAAATTCAAAAAAGGAAATAATTAACTCAAATATGATTACTCAGTGTGTTTAAATATGTTAGCAACTGTTTGCCCTCATCAGAACACATGCACATGTTAGTGCATTTTATTGGTAAATATGAAAAAAGACATACACATAATACAATAATTGGTGAAGTCTGGGTTTTATAAACACATTTGCCACAAGACTAAAAGAGTAAAAAGCTCCTCCTACGGGCAGAAATCTTTATAACTCTACACAATATAAAAGTGGATGTAAAAATGACATTCTATACCGACTAACATAAGGTTGTGATATTCTTAGACCTTAATGAAATATTTCTCTCACCACAAGACCATTTGTTTATCAGTTACTCACCCTGTGTTACACTGAATTTGGAGAGAAATCTGTTTTTCTTACATGCGGTGGACAAAGAATAAAAAAAATTAAAAAAAAAATCAAAATCGTCACCAAAAAGAGAAAATCCATGATGAACTGAACTAAAAGTGAAACTTATTTATGCTCTTTTCAAAGCCAGACTCTGAAAACAATAATTTTACCTCGCTGAACATGGGAGCTGCTGGTCTCTTGCTACCACAGCCATTTAGTTTATTTAACTGTGTGACTTTACTTCATCCAAACTAACCCTTTAAAACACCAAAGTGCACCAAGAGCATTGATAAGTTTCACTCTAATTTCAATTCCCCGTCAGAAATGGCTTTTATTTGGGAAGTACTGAGCATATGACTTGATAGATGAGACTTGGATTATACTGTAGGAGTTGTGTGAATGCTTCTGAACTGATGTTTTGATAAAGTTTTGCTGTTGTTAAATGTGGAAGAGCTTTCTCAGGTTTTGGATTCTTCATTCACCGTAGGCATGCAAGAAAAAGGTTTTCTTTATGAATTTAATGTAACACGAGGCGAGTAATTGATAAACAAGTGGTCATCTGGTGGGGTGAAGAATTCCTTTAACTATTGGTGAAAGTAAAAAATAAAACCTTTCTGCAGGTTGGTGCCAAAGGAGAGGACATAGTATCACCAAAAGGTTTTTCCTCAAATTCCAGTGCAGTCTAACTATTAGACAGTTAATCTTCAATAATAATTTGGCCTGAAGAATCACCTTCTGTGTATTGTGGAAGTGAATACCCAAAGAAATGTCATAAATATCAGGACACTCAAGACACTTTTTGAAAGACAGATGGTCACGTGGCTGTTTTGAACCTACAGTTATGGTAGATGAAGGTCAAGGGGTCATCAAAATCATTTACATCATCTTTTGAGTAACATGAATATCCTCACAAAATGAAATGGTATTATGACCTTGAGTTGTTGCTCTGAAGCAAAGACTTAGACAGACTGGCAGATGGACAGACCAACATTATCACCATAAGGGGGATTTGTCGTTGTGTGTTTAGGTTCTGCAGAGCCTATGCACATAGTTGCAGAGGCTTTGCAATAGCTGATGTGCGCTTTGTCAAAAATATAACTACACGTCAGGACTTCAGTTGCTACAAAGATACTGCATGGAAACTGGAAGAACTGCTGGTGTTTTCTACTGAAGTTTTTTCAATGCTAGTAAAGAAAGTTGAACCTGAAGCAAGTTGAATAAAGGTTCATTAATCTTTTTTAATCATCCACCTGTGACATTCAGTGGAGGAAAGTGCATTAAGTCAAATACTGTACTTTATGTCAGTATTTCCATTTTCGCCCAATTTATACTGCTCAACAGTATATTTTGGAGGCAAATATTGTACCCTTTAACTCAACTACATTTATCCATTATATTATTTATTCACTTTAATCAAGATACATAATGAATAGTTTTATTTTTTGGTAGTGTGTAGTGTATTTTGATGCTAATAAATTTACCTCAGAACTTGAATGCAGGACTTTTACTTGTAGAAGAGTATCACTAAACTGTAGTAAAAAATAAAAAGTGAAATAAAAATAATGTTCAGGTTGTCTTCAACATTTAGGTTGACATAATTTGAGAAGGTAAACTGAGCAAATTTTTGTCATTATTCAATGTGTCTACTCAAATTCAGTCAACTTAAAAATTTAAGGCAGCCTGGTCACAAACCTTTCAATTTAAAACTAATAGTTTCATTGACAGTGTGCATTGTGCTATTACTTTTTTTTCTTATAAAAAAGATCTTGTTACTTCTTCCTCCTTTAGGCTTAGTTCAGTAGACTACACATAAACCTTTAAACCTCATCCGAAATTAAAATTCTAGTGCGGCAGTAACAATAATGTACAGGACATTTAGTTAATTTGAAACGAATGCAGCAGAATAATTTTAATGGATTTACTCTCCTCTAGTTATAAAAGGCTGACAGGTGGCTGAATTTCACTTTACAGCAGCCCTTTTTACACAGAGAGTGCTCTATAAGGCCACTACAAAGTTCCTTCTGTATGCTGCTTTTGCATTTTTAACATAGAGTCAAACAATGTCAGCATCCTGCTGCTCCAGTGTGTGATTTTAGTATGCCGGCATCGCTGAATCAAAAGAGGCATGTGAGGCGTGACAGGTAAACAAAAGTATCTGCCTCTCGTGTGACATATAACTAACACATTAGACAGCACTGTCTAACCAATAACAAAGGCATAACATGGCAACAGCAATCATTTATCACCTCTGTTATCTGACTATACTGTTTTGATGAGTGCAAATGTATTGTGCCTAGAAAGGTGAAGGCAACTTCAAAAATTCATAATTTGCAAGTGTTCAAAGTTTGACGGACAGTCGAATGGTAACATAACTACTGTAAGTCATTGCAAATATGCATGTCATCCAAATGCCTTTAACATGTACGCTGTAAGGTGACCTCGGTGGTTGTGGCGTAGCATCCCAACCCGCTGAGACGGGCGGCAACACGTGATGTCCATGCCAAGGCAGCAGTCAGATGGGCTGCACTGCCAGCCCTTCCAATTACAGAGACATTAGCAGGCAGCGAGCGGCAGCTAATTTGACAAGCTGAGATGATGCCCATTCATATCCACCCTGCTTCAGTGGCCCAGGGTAAATATTTCCCCAAGCTCAGTATAAATAGAAAGACAATATTTGAACAGCTGAGAGGAGAGACGGAGAGAGTGAGGAAGGGAAGGAGGTGGAGAGGAACTGAAGGAGAGATCTTAATCCTTTATGTATACACGCAATACATATTCATAAAGTAGCGGGTCCTTTAGGTGAAACTGGAGATGGCTACACAGGACAGGAATGCTATCTGATACAGGAGAGGCTTCTGGACCAAAGGATGGCTATTGTTGAGACTGGATTATTGGTGTTTTGACTTTAAGAAATTTGGGATATATAGTGGGAGTTTATCTCTTGTTATTATTGGACTGAAGTAAAAAAGACACAATGGCACCCTCCACAACCACAGCAGAGAAAAAGTAATTCCATCATAATGTAATGCTGCAATAATAATAATAATAAATCATTATGGTTTCAGTTTGTTGACTGTATTGTGGTATATCAGCATGTTACAGACCTACCAGAGAGACAGGAACAATGTATAACCTATATACAACACAACTGTGCTGTAGAAAGTATACCTTTATGACTCCGGTTTGTTTTCAATGTAACATACACTGATAGAAATTATGATAATTTTTTTATATTAAAGCATTCACTGTACTTTTTTAAAGGAAGGTGGAAATCTGGATAGGGAAAAAGAGTAAATACATAAGGTAGAAGAAGAAGGTAGAAGGTCAATTTATTGGTCATTTTTTAAACAAAATTACATTTGTCCTTGATGCTGCCACATCTTTGGAGTTGAAGGTTGTGTTGATTAAAATCAGCAGTTACTATGAAAAGTTCTGTCCAGTTGCTGTTGATGGCATCATTTAATTCCTGCCGTGCATTTTTTGAATTTGCATTGGAGTCTTTTGTCTCCCAACAAGGTCCATCCATGCAGCGCAGCTTGATCCAGGATGTAAGGGGTTAACCATGTCTCTTTGAAGATGTGCGCAGAGTAGTCCCAGATTTCCGATTGCTGAGTGAGCCTCAATCGCATCTCATCCACTTTATTGTCCTGTGACCGGACATTACCAAGAAGAAGGCTTGGTAGAGGAACAGCTCTCAGTCCAAGTCGGGTCGGCCTTGCCCTGATGCCGGCTCTCCTTCCAGAATTTGAAAATACTCTGACTGCAGATGTTTCTCTGGAGCTGTTGCCTTTCTCCCTCTAGCGAGATGCACTATAGCCGCGGAGAGTGAGGCTCAGGACACACTGTGATTTGAGGCACTAGCTCATGTTAACTACATGAAGAAGCAGCCATGAGCCTTTGGCTCTGGTGACCAGGAGGCTAAACTAATTGCAACATTTTCTCTCAATCTCTGAAACATTTCGCAGATATTAACAAGTTTAGACTTTGTTTATGATCAGTCTGTCTCCACTTTTTGGGTTGCTTTCTCTAGGTAGTTGTTGCCAAAGCTGTGAGAACAATGTTCGCCTCAGGATTCTCCGCTATTATTAAATCAGGCTTAGACTGGACGTGCATGCCCATCTGCATTTTTAGAACAGCCGAAAGGAACTCCTTCTTTCTTTAACCTGTGATTGGCCAACGTCTCCTGCCACAAGTTAGATTTTCTAAAACCTGATAACAGAGCCAAGAGGAGGCGCAGAAGTCTAGTTTTCCTCGCAGTCTGTTTGAATTACATGCTCAGAGTTTAGAACGAGATTCTGTGCCCAGTGACCAAAATAAAACTGCCTACCTCAGGTTTAAGGTTAGGGAAGAATCATCATCTTGGTTAAATATTAAAAAAGAGGAAGTGACTTCAACCATGAAACACTGTTTGTATTTCATTAACATTAAACCCAAACTACAGTTTTTGCCAAACCTAAACCAAAGTGCTTTCACTGACTCAACCCATAATGTCAAAGTCCTGCACTTTACACAGTGTGCAGACCACCTCCGTGTGGTTAAAAAAGTGCATGTTTGAGTGGAAGCATTTGAACTTCCTTCATTGAAGAAGAATGCTGCCACTGAACATATTCCATTGGAAGATTACATTTACAAAGTGTTTGTGACAAGAAGCATTAATTACATAGAAAATGTTCAAGTAATATTGTTGAGACAGGATTGGTCAGAAAAGTACTGGTTTAACTCTGTGGTGATATTTAAGGCTGTAAGTGGAGATTTTAAATTTGAAAACCTGGCTTGATTTCTTTCAAAATCAGGCAAAGAGCAGCAAAAGAAGAATTTACCCCAAAATTGGTCAGAAATGGTCAAAAAGTACAAGAAATTTACCTGAAAAACAATTTTAAAAAAGGAAAAAAAGACAATGACCTGGAAAAAAGTGTTAAAAATACAATAATTTGTAACATAATTAAAAAAAAATGTTATTAAAATAATTATATATTTTTCAACAAAGTTTCCCTAGACATTTTCCCCTAACTTTGTAAAAATAATTGTCTAAATATACTAATTTCTTGTTTTTTGTGTAACATTTCTTACCAAGTTGGTCATTGCTTTTTATTTCATGTTTTTGAAAGAAATCACACCAGATTACTCATGATTCAAAGGTTTAAATACTTGAGAGAGGCTTCTGAAATCATCACAGGAAAACTGATGTCGCTCCAGATTTCAGTGGGTTAGAAATGTTTATTAACAACTGTCAACAACAACAACAACAAAAAGTCAAAATAAATTCTATAAAAAACTGTAAAAATAAAAAGAAAGTAGGTCTGTGTTGGTGAATGATCAGCTCCAGTCTATAGATGGTGTCCCAGTCCTTTGACTGTCCTCACAATGGGAGCCAGTGCTCAGTATTGTGCCATGCTGTTCTATTGTCCTGTCATATGGATGGATGAGGCAGAGTGCGGCAACAGAGGCTGCAGCCAGCTCTATTATGTATTACATTCTGCTTGTTCACTCACTCTGTTTGTGTTACACTCTGTCTCTGTCTCCTGAAACACCCAAACCCCTCTGACAGAAAGACACAGAGACAGGACAAAGAGACGGACAGAAATGCTCATTGTTCCCTTGGGGTCTCCATTGATCCTGCCAATCACTTCATTTACTGCCTTATCAATGCCGACTCCCACCTCTTTCCCCGTCGGTCCAGACCCCTGATCGATCCGTGTGCGGCTGAGCGCATGTTCGACTGGAGGTGTGTGAACCCAGGGAGAACACACACTTCTACGCACATAAACTAAGACACACAGGACTGGAGACAGCACAAATTAGCACACAGATGGACAGCCGTTAATCTCAGTGAAAGACAGACGGGAGTGATGGAGGGCAGAAAGGAGAGGACACGGGGAGAGAGAGATGTCAGAAAAGTGGCAGGTGACTGATGACTGCATGAAAACCCTTCAGTTATCAGTCAGTGACCCGAAAACAAACACACACACACACACACACACACACACACACACACACACACCACAGACCCACACATTGCTGCTTCTTTTGTCAATGCTTATTGGCTGGCAGTGTGATAGAAAGACATTTAGCAAGGGTCAACAGAGTAGGCAGGATGTGATGGAGTATTATACTTTGAAGTTGTAGATCTGATCAGAGATGTGGAAAGGACTATGTTTTTATTTTATGTAAATTTTCACAACGGAGGTCCGAGTTTACCCACCTTTTGTATTATTCACCACTAACTGCCACCTCACTGCCAGGGCATGAATCACAGCACTGTGCCGTGTTTCTCTAGCTCCCAGCCATTTTTTTTTTACATCTAAAAAAAGAACAAAAGCAAGCGGAAATGGAAAGCCCACTCTCCTTTAAAGAAAGAGAGAGGAGGGCATGGGAGGATACAGTGTATGAGACAAATAGCAGGAACAAAGAGGAGAAAGAGAGAGGAGAGGATGTGTGTGGGAGTGCAGGATGAAAGGAGTAGGATGGGGATAACAGTGAAATCCTGGGATGGTGATTGATGGTTTCTGTGGAAATGGAGATTCACCTGGGAGTGTTTTTTTCCCATGATGTGGCAAAACCGTGGCTATTGATGACTCAGCAAAATGTCTGCGTGCCCTTTCTGTCTTCTGATTGGTTTATATGAATACAACTACTGCACATGGTCCACTGGGGCTATATAACTTGCACTGATAATGATATTACAATAACAGCAAAGAATCCTAATGACAGTAATGAAATAACTAACTATGACAAGTTGCAGTTCTATAACTGTAACATCACTGTACATTAATATGATATAGCTATACAGCTAGATACATCAAACAATAAAACCATGCCACTCTAACTTTAACCATGTAACAATTACAATTATTATGTAACTATAGCAATACACTCTAACTACATAGCTAAGCAATATACCTATATTACTGCAGCACTTTAACTATATAACTATAAAAGGTTTATTCTATATCAAATAATTGCAAAGACAATACTGTATAACTAAAGAAATAAAGCTATCACAATTAGGACAGTCAAACGATAATTTTATGTTTTAATTATTGCAGAATTTCTGTCGTTAATCACAGTTTTTCTAACCACGTTTTAAATTCCAGTATTTTGCAATCAAAAAAGTTTTGAAGTCCATACTATCAAGGTAAAACAATTCTTATCAAGGATCATATGATAGCAAAAAACTGCATGGGACAAGCATAAATTGGGAGTGTCTGTAAAGGGGGGACTCATGGGTACCCAGTGAACTCATTTTTATTCAGCTATCTAGAGGTCAGAGGTCAAGGGAGCCCTGTTAAATGACCATGCAGTTTATCCATTGCCAATATTTAGTTTAACTTTGCAGCGTTATTCCACCCCGTTACTGAAAAGCTAGCATGACGTGGTCAGTTTCACTTGATACCTCAGGTCGTCTAGTTTCATAAGATACTAATATCGTCTAGCTTTAAAACTCAGCGCGGTACAGCTTCTTAAAGCCGGGAATGTCAGCTGGCAATTCATGCATTGCGTTGCGTCACGTTACGTTGCAACACGTTACGTTGCGTCGCGTCACGTTGCGTTGCGTCACGTTAGAACTGCATAACAATCACAAAACTATGTAACTATCATGTTAGTTGTATAGTCAAAACATACAGTATCTATGATTATTAATATAAAGCTTTAATTTTCTTATTATGTAACAATACTTATAAAAGTATATATAACCTTGTCATTACAAGTGATGACAGAAATGAAAAAAATATACCTATAACAACTATATTTATATTATTATCACCATTTCTATAACTATAGCAATACACATATTTAATTATAACTATATAATGATAAAGATACAACTAATGCTGAAACAACATTGCAATATAAATACATCCCCCCTCCTCACTGTCCAAGCTTTTAGATGTCGTGGATGTGAGTCAGTGTGTGCTTTCCTTCAACTTATCGACTCTGCATAAAAACATCTGCCAAATGGAAAATGTCATGTTCAGTAAAATGAAATTAAATTTACAGAGACAGACACAGAGGAGGAGGCATTCACATGTTTCTGATTTGTGGCCTCGTAGACTCAAATCTTTCTCGCTCTCACAAACACACTCTCTCTCTTCTTTTCTATTAGTCTTGTGTTTCCATCTATCAGTTTCACTTTAGTGCATTGCAGGCATATTAAAGTGGCATGCACAGTGTGGCCAAAACATCTAAACGCAATTAAATAACATAAAATATGTAACATATAATAGTAACCATCTGCTCAACTTGTTTGACTTTGTGATGCTGTGTATCTGTATATTGGTTTATACTGTAGGTCTGCAGTGTTTCAGTAAAAAAAACAAGATTTGGCAGCATTATTCAAAGATTAAATTGTGGAGAGCAAAGCTAAGTGATTATTTTCCCCTCTGTCCCTCTCTTTCCTTTTCTGTGTTATGATTTTTCTCCTCTGCCCTGCCAGTGATCTTCCTCATCTCCTGCCGAGTTAGTACCTCCAGGGTTAATAAATCAGAGCTGACATACAAGCGGTGGCTTGGCTCGACACTGGATGGAGTCTGATTAAAATTGTTTGTTTAAATCTGCAGTTTCCAGCCCTGCCGGTGACTTTCTGACATTCCAGAGCATGGCAAAGCAGAGACGTTGGTGTGAGGTTGGATGAATTTGCGTCTTCCTGTCCCTGGTTGGGTTTCTTTTGACAATAAATGCACAATAGCCATTGAGGTCCTGGTAAAGTAGCTTGTCTGTCAGATATATATGATGACCACACTTGTCCTTTAGGAAAAAGACATTGGATAACCAAATAACAAAAACAAAACAATGACGCCTGGATGGCAGTAGAGTGTCATGTGCTAAAAAATGCTGCAGTGACCAATCAAAAGCATACATGTAGTTTTTGCCACGATCGACCCAGTTAAGATAAAGTAATTGCATGTTTTTTGGTGTCTAATAAGTCCACAGGTCTGTCACTCAGACTGGATACTGGATTGTATTGAATGTCTCACTGGTACCTGAAGCATCACCCCTCACCAACGCAACCTCCTTTCTATGTTTTCACGCCGGTCTGTTCTCGGTCTTAAAGCTTGTCACTCACTATAGCTCTCAGAGCATCTTTCTATTTTTTCTGTACTTTGGCATTTACTCCCCGCGGCATTTTGTTCTCAGTATTGTACATCATTTCATTCAATAACTATTTACTGAGGAGTGGAAAATACTCGCCAAGCTGCCTAACTCTGCTATTTCACACACTTTTTTCAAGAGTCTTATTTGTGCTGCCAACTCATTTCCTGTCTGCACTTTTCTCTTGTCAAAAAGTTTATATTTTCTATTTTTATATTCAGACAAGGGTAAATGTGTTTCCACAGAGCGCAGCAATATCATGAGGTCCAAATTTGAAAAAATCCCTTGATTTACTTTCTCTACTGTGAGCAAATCCAATTATTGAGGCATGTGAGTGGACAGCCCTTTCTCATTCTGAGGGCATCATATACCGATGCCAAAGGCAGCCTATGGGGTCTTTATTAGACACTCTGAGCTTTCTGAAATGTAAACCCATCCCTGACAATACTTGATGGTGAGAGCAACTGACATAGTATAAAAATAACAGGAGATGGATCGGACTTGCATTCAGGAGATCGCAGTTCGTGTGACGTGAGAAACTAAAAATCAATGTTGTTTTATCATATATGGCATGGTGGATCAGCGGTTAATGAAATTATTGCAAGAGGGTTGCGGGTGACGTCACTCAGGTGACATTATTATGTCATGTTATGTTGCCTAACAAACTTACTTATTTTACGCAGAAACGTGTTTTTTTTTCTAAATCTAATGAGGTAGTTTTTTTGTTGCCAAAACCTAATTACGACCGTTTTACAACACTAACCTTATATTACAGTGTGTTTCAGCTGTGTGTCACATTAAAACGCAAAAGGTTGCGACGCTGGTAGACGCCAAGGGGCATGACAAAGTATTGGTAACTGATAATTTGAGAACCATGAGAATGTGTTGGAGTGGACCTATCGCCCTCAAAAACATTTTATTATATTTTTTTCTTTAAGCTGAGACTCTATCTGAGATAGTTGTCCACAACTGCTAAAGAGGCCTGTTCTTATTCCGAACCACCATTCGGTCAGTGATTTCAGCATAAGACACCAATGCCAAAAAACACCTTTCGTGGGCAGTATGATGCGCTTGTGGAAGGTGTCAGTTTATAATGCAGTTGGACCTTTTGCAGCTGTATGATATGTCACTGGTCTGCTGGACTGCACCTGTTTTGACAGTATTCTTCACTGGCGGGAGGCATCAGTTTATAACCATCTGGACTGAACCAGTCACGGCAACATGATGTGCTGCTGGACAGCGGCAGTTAAAGTGCTGCTGGTAATGATGTAATATAAGAAGCTGGAAAGTCCCTGTAGGGTGGGCAGGAGGGGCAGAGGAAGGGTCCAAAAAATCCTGGACTTTCACCGAGAGCCCGTAGTTTGCTTCTTATATGAATGTTGAGCCAAACCATGATGTCTTTTTCTAAACCTGACTCTGTTGCACAAGGAAATAAATGTAAATGTGTTTCTGCCACTTAAGTTTATTTTGAAAAAGACTTTATCTAATGAGAAGAAACTGAAAAAACATGACATGACATGCTGTCCTGGAACGATATTCCGGAGGATACCTAATGTGCAATATGTAGACGTAAACGGCACTGACTGAGCAGCGATATTTGACGAGTTTGGATGACAGTGTGTTGGCTGAAGACAACTGGGATAGAGTAAAGCCTCTCTGTTTCCTTTACAGTGCTGCCAGTATGTAGGGAGCAAAAAGTCCTCCACACCTGATTTTCCAGAGCACATCACGTATATCACATTATACATTTCAGAGGAGTTGGTTTATGGCGGATTATTATAAGATTAAAATATTCAAGTTCTACTTTTTTTTTCAGACTTGAAAGAATATGGATGCTGACTGATGAAAATACAGATGCCAGTGTTGGAAGCAATCCCGATTAAAAGAGCTCCAGCTCTAAACCGATCCAGACTGATTAATCACGATTCCAGTTTAGCTGAAAATAAACATTATTTCCTACGTTTCATTTGTCAGTTTCAGACAGTTGTTCATTCCTCTGCAGCCCACCCTGCCTCCAGGCCTGGCTGTCTCTGCAGCCCCATCACGCTGCCACCGCAGCCAAAACCCAGGCCCAAAAAACCGAGGGCCCCCGTCGGCCCCTGCAATGGAAAGCAGATGGCCGGCCCTCTGACGGCAGCCGGCTGCAGTCGGCAGTCCAGGAGAGGAAACTTCTCATTCGCCATCATCCATCATCGGGTGGGGAGCGGTGGGAGGAAAGGGGGAGGAAAGACAGAGCAACGCCTGACACCCGACGTCTGGCCTCTTTCAAACGCCTTCGCATGGCACATTCATGGCTCGCACTCGCACACACATGTAAAAACACACGCATGAGGAGTGGGCCATGCTCACGCACACACACACACACACACACACACACACACACACACACACACACACACACACACACACAGACCAGTGAATATATTCTGGCTCACGCTCCTGTTTCTTGCCTTTCATTAGTGGTATTATTCTTTTCAGCGCTGGGTCGCTTGTGAAAGGTCTTTTCTGGTTGTTCTTCCCTCCTGAGAGAGAGAGAGAGAGAGAGAGAGAGGGAGAGAGAATCACTGTTTTCTTTCTGTCTTTCAATCTTTGCGACTCGCTCTTTCTGGACGTCTTTTATGTCCGAAGTAGAAGAAAAAAAATGGAAGCAGAAGAGAGAAAGCATAGTGAGTAATGTACCTGACAGCTGAGGATCATTAATCACTGTCAGACTTGAAAGGAGAGGAGGGAGGACGAGGTGGAGGAGGCGGGGGTGGCATTTGACGTGGCAACACACACACACACAAACACACGCACGTGCCCTCTCTCCTACACACATTCTGCTTCGCGCATTCCTCCTCAGACCTCCTGCGTCTCCGTCCCCCAGTTCAATTCAATTATTCCACATGAGAGATGAACACTTTTCCCGAAACATCACAACGGGCTTTACTAAAAATGATAAAAGAGAAAGTGAAGGAATAAACACATGCACACCATCGCTCATGCACATGCCGGAGGCCCCTCATGTCTGCGAGCTGCTGACACTAATAGGGGCTGTTGAAGGTTTGACTCCACGCGGCAGGCCGCCACTGCACAGCGGGGACGGCCATTCACAGCCTGTCAACCCGCCCCGCTGCAAGAGGCTCCGACAAAGAGCGGCAGAATGTGGGACTCACAAAGGAGATGACGGCGACACAGTGACTTCAAATCTCAGGCATGCAGGCGCGCACAAAAAGACAGACACACACACACATGCACGTCGCTGTCATCCTCCTCCTCCCTCCTTGCAGCGGGACAGCAGCTGGCCTGTCCGATTGTCAGTCACACTGATGAGACTGCTCAGCTATGTCCAAATTCTGTCCTCCCTCATTCCCAAGCCCCCGAAATCTATTTTCAGTTCAAGTTGACTCAAAGAGCTTTGTTCTTGTCGTACCAAGGCACTTGGAAACAAATCATTCACATCATTATATACTGATAAGTGAAAGCTTAACTGTTATAACCTCTGTCTCTACCAAACTTGCCCAGGATTTAAATCTGTTCAATAGTTCTGATCGTGAGAAAATCTACATGTGTGGCTGTGTGGGTGGAGATCAATACACTGCCAGAGGAAAACTTTGCTCCTCACGATAGTCTTTCTTACTTTTAGATTACTAAATTCTGATCTGTTTCTCCTAAACTTCCCCTAAGGAGAAATTAGGAGCAAAGAATAAATCAGCAGGAGTTATTCTGCTGTGCTCTTAGGCTTCTCAGAGGTTTTTAACTCTGGGAACAGATAAAGAGACTTTTTACTAAAGAGACTGTTTTTTAAAAATTGTATTTATTTGCTCTCATACCTGTTTGTTCAGTATAGCCGTCAGCCAGTTAGCTTAGCTTGGCTAATTTGTTGTGTATAAAGGTAACAGATTTTTTTTTTCTGAAGTCAAATGAGAATTTAAATTAAGAATGAATAAATAAATAGCTCCCTGAGGTTTTACAAAGTAAAAGTTCCTTCCCATGCTGACACTTTCTTTGGACTTTTTAATTAATTCATTTTATCACCGATCATTAAGAAATAAAACACTGATACAGATAAATGCCATAATGCCAAATATGGGCCCCGATAATCTGCTAGGGCGACAATCTGTCGACCCCTAGTTCATTCAGTACCCTATCCTCACAACATTCTGGGTTCCCATCCATTTAAATACTCTTATGGCATTTTAAACTTGTGAAAAATTGGAATAAAATAGATTAAAATTTTTGTTCAGTGTTATTATGAAAACCTTTCCATTACAACAACTGCTGATATTTGTATCAGTGGTTGTTGCTCTTGTAACGATCACAGACAAAAACGTGAAGTACATCCACATTTCATTTGCAATTGTCCCTCTTCACTAAAATCAACCAGAGAAAGAGCCCAATGTGTCTCTGGTGGACATGGTGGCTTTTAGCCAAAGACCACAGCTGGGCCTCCCAGACACTTCCCAGAAGTCCACAGCTGGCAGTGTTAAAACCTAAAAGTAATGCATTACAGACTATGCAATTGTACTTTTTAAAAAAAACAAAAAAAAAAACACATGTAGTGAACTCAAATGAAAAACAGTCACCACTGATCATTTCCTCTCAGTGTTTGGCCATTTTTACACCAAAATGAAGACAATAATGGTCACGTGAACAATCTGTGTAATTTCCATATTTGAGCTACATTGCTGTCATCATCCAGCCTTGTTTAAAGATAAGATTAAGATGTTTATTATCTCACAGTTTAAATGATTTTCATCACAGTAATAGCTCTGGGGGTATTCTTTACCGTGATTATGGGGTATAAGGGTGTTGTTGATAGACATTGTCTGCATCTCTAAAGTACCCATAATAGCACTAAAGAATGCCCTTCTGGGTATCATGAGATTATACAGTACAATGCTTACCAGTGTGTGTCTGCTCTAAAGTTGTGTACGTACAGAAAACAAGACAACAACAAAGCACAGAGGTCGGCTGAGTCTCTGCCTCCCACAAATTAGCACACAAAACAATGTAGCGTGTTAAATGGACAATAACAGGATGGCCTGGTGATTACAGAGACAGTCTTTCAGCCACTTAACCCAACTTCTAAAACACGTCCTGCTTAAGTGTCCCTCATTAAGACACAGAGACACGACCAGCCCTGGTCTCTAACATATAAGGAAAATTTTCCTTGAGGGATCTATTAACCCCCTAAAACCTGGCGCGACATCGCTTTTCTTGTGCAGTATTTGAATTCTGGGCAAGTTGGGATAATTTCTTTCAAAAACATTGGAAACATGACAATGAGCAACTTGGCAGAAATGTTCCACAAACTGCAAGAAATTAGTGGATTTAGAAAAGTATTTTTAAAAAAGCTAGGGAAAAATGTCAAGAGAAAAAAATGCATTCATAATTATGATAATTACATATTTAAAAAAATAAATTTTAAAACTAATTTTCAGTTAATTTTCTTGTACTATTTACTTGCTAATTTTGGGTCATTTCTTCTCAAGTTGCTCATTGCCTAATGTGGCATGAACCAATCATGTTGTCCAGGTTAAAAAAAGTGTATAAAGTAGGAATTAAATTCAGTAAAAGATTATGATGGTATAATCAGTGCTCAGGATGATGTTGGGCCTGACACTGACGGTCAGCAGACTGTCAGATTTAACGTGTCAGCAGAAGTGTGTTCATGCACTTGCATGATTGCGTTTCATGAATTAACGACTTCTATTATCCTGCATTAGAGACCTGTAAAATTCACCTAAAACACCTACCCAGGGCTTACCTAACGTAAGTTGACTGCAGTTCTTGTTCCCTTTGCCTTCGGGCTGTGAGTGTGTTTGATTGGTTACTGAGTAGCAGTGGTACCTTGTATGGTAGCCTTGGCCAGCAGTGTGTAAATGTGTGTGAATGGGAATACGACATGAAGTGTAAAAGCGTTTTGAGTGTTGAGAAGACTACAAAAGCATTGTGCAAGTGCAGTATTACCACATATGATTTACAAAATTCATGAATGCTTTTTGAAAATTGTATTTGTTAATACAAGTTTGTTGAAAGTCTTTGCATCTCCGTCTGTAGTTTTCAACCTATATGTTTGGAATACTGCACTTCATTTTTCTGTTGACCAACATGTACTTATTGTTCTTTTTACGCAAACGACATCATGTTTGTTAAAGTCTTTTCAAATAAGTAGACTAAGTAATGTAACATCAGTTCTTCAGGCTTCTCTCCTGCAACTTGATTGGTTTCTGACTGTTTGGTTTAAACAAAGTGGATCTTGGGAATTAAGTTTTGACATGTTAGGAATGAATCGCGTTAATGTTAGCTGATTCAGAATTTCATACATTTTATATAATATACATTCTATTCTTTGAACTTTGGGAGAGGTATCAAAAATGTTCAAGTCAAAAGGCTCAAGTCAAAGTGAAGTTAAGAGTCATTGGTCTTAAAGTCAAAGTTGAGTTGCAAGTCTTTTTCAATTTTGTCGAGTCATCTAATTTGTGATTTTAATCTTTTTGAGACATTATAAGTGTGTGAGTACTGTTGGAACAACTTGGAACTTGTGAAACACACTTGGTTGCAAATGTAAGTGTATGTAGCACCACAACTTTTTACCACCTGGGTGTAAACGTCCACTGATATAAAGTTATGCTGCCCATGCTGCCAGCATTGTTGTCATACTGTGTGTAAATGCTCTTGCAAAGGGAACGAGTGGGTTGTGGTGGTCCTGCCTGGCGTCCTCTCTGCAATATGGCTGAGTCACTAATATGCAGACTGAGCGTGCCGAATATTTTCTGGGATGGATGTGAAATGGACTGAAGTGGAGGTCTATAAGAGAAGCAGTATGAAACAGAAATAACAGACAGAGAGAGCCAGGCCGAAGAATGCACACTCCCCTACTGGGTGGCAGCGCTGATTCAACAGCAGACAGACCCAGAGAAAGATCATCTGTCTCTATTATGGTCTCCCTACAAATCATCTACATTTCCCCTCTTCTCCTCTGCTGCCCACAAGCTCATAAAGCTAGCTTTTCCATGCTGCTTTTGGCACAAGGAGTGAGAGAAACATCCAGCGAGGTGTACTGTGGGTGGTCGAAGGTTGTACAAACCAATGCGTACAGACACACACACGCACCGCATACTACTCAGTTTCGACGGGGTCGACCACAAAACTGCTATTCTTACCAGAATGATACATGTGCAGCTTTTCCTAACAGCTGAATAAATGCTTCTAAGGGAGGATGTGCATCTGGGATGTCTGCACTTCCCATGAGTCCTCTGTTCTGGCTCTGGAGACAGTGGGGAGTGTTTGTGCTTGTCCTGCACATTTCAGTAAGTTTCTGGAGTAATAGAATTACTTTGTTAAAGTGAAATTGTAGTAAGTGGTTTGGTTTTGTGTGTGTAAACTTGATTACAGCTTAAACATTTAGTTGAGCAAACTTGGAGAAGTTAAAGCTTTACAGTAATCGGGTGATATCAATGAATTATGCAGCTCAGTTGCCAGAGGAGAATGTTGGCATTGTACATTTCTGCAAACCACGAATATGTTACTTCTGCACGTTTTGACTATGGTGACTGTGAGTTTACCTTGTCATCAGGAGGTGGAGGGGATGGTGGATGGCATGTCACCTAGGTGAGATGCAAACAACAACAATCTTTTGTGGACCTCCGTGGCATTTACTAGTTGCATGTGTTGCACCAATATGTTCTCATCTCAAGTCATCACATAATGCGACTTTGTAGAAGACTTCTGCATCTACATATTACGTCAGAGGTTTTGCGCCCACTACCTTGATGTCAGCACAAGCACATAGTGGGATTACGCTGCATGTGGTAATGTTTAGGCACATGGCAATCAACACAGGGATGTCAACAAACTGGCATGGATGGTTTGGTTTAGGAGAAGGAGACACATGGTAAGGTGTAGAAAAAAAAATCACATTCAGACAGGAAGCAAACCCCAGACTTCTGCATGAAAGTCCGGGGTTTGTTGGATCCATCCATCGCCCCTCCTTCCCACCTGATAGGTGCGTATAATAACACGGTTCTGGTTCTGTCTGTCCGTGCTCTCAGCTGATGCCATCCAGCGGCATTTCATGCAGATGTAACAGGCGGATTTTGCTGTTTGGATGTTACGCCAAAAGCATTGTCAGTGCGGTGGTTTTGACGACTTTTTAAGCTAAAACATAATATTTTTTTTTTACTATAACCAAGTAGTTTTCACTCCTAAACATAACCATAATTACAGCGTTAATAAGAAGTGTATCAAGGTATCCGCAACAAAATAATATACAAAAGTAACATGCATGTGTTTTGAAAAAATGTTCAAAGCAAACATTTTTTCTTGTGATTGGGTTGAATTATGAAATAATTAAAGTGACCTTCTTCTGTTGTTACCTGGCAACTATATAGAGCGCTTAACACTTCTGCATGGCTTCTCTTTGCTGCTACAAGGCTGCAGTCTCTTGTTTCTTCCTTCCTGTTTACCATTCAAGGCACACAGAAAACTTTGTTCTCTAACAGTCATAATGACTGCTCCATTAATTTAGATGAAAAACATATTATCTGCCTCACACCCCCCAGGCATCACCATGGGCGGGATCACGTCTTACTGCTGGTTATCACTTTAAAGTCCTTTACATCTCAGCAGCTCTTGTTTTTTGTGTTGTGTTGGTATTTTTGGATTATTTCCTGTGTACTTCCAATGAAACTACTTCTACATGTTAATATCGCCCCCGGTCTCACTGTGTGATGATCTTGTGGAAAATGTAACTGCAGTTTAAAATAAACGTAATATAATTGCTCTCCAGTGAAAACAAAAACATTGGCTGGGAAATAAAGAGCTGCTTGGTTGAATGTGAATGCCATAAAAAGTAACAGCCAAAAGAAGGAGAATAACTGGCAAATTCACCGAGACATCTTCTGGACACACTGAGCTCCAGGAAGAAGACTGACACTTCCAAGACACATTTTTCTAAGATCACAGCCGATGAATAAATTCGCAGATTCTTTTCGCCATAATTGATTATCCGTCAAAAGCAAAATCCTTCCCCATTCTTAGTTTCATGTGAGTGTTTCAAGCCTGTTCTTTCTTTTTTATAACAAAATTATACACATTACAAAACAGAACCAAATGAATAACAAGCTTTTCTCGTCATGAGTGTAGTCTGACTGCTGTTGATAATGTTGTTTTCTGCCAAATGTCTTTTGAACATAGCCTACTATAGTAGCCCATGAAGACATTCGTATTTCATTGCTTCACAATAATATGGCTGGGACGTCTTCGAGGTATAAAACAACAATGATAAAAAAAATATTTGCATATTTGATTACTTGTCTGTAGAATGTGTAATAATAGATGCTATTACAGGATCAATGCTACTCTCATATGTGTTAAATGTGAGGCTACATTCAGTAGGTGTTTAGCTTAGCTTAGCATAAAGACTACACACAGGGGGAAACAACTAGCCTTGCTCTGCCTGAGGATATTAAATCTGTCTATCAGCACCTCTAAAGCTCACATGTTAAAAAATAATGATAATTAATAATAACATAACATTTAAATACATCATTGATAATAATAATAATAATAATGTGCTAGGCGAGCAGTTCTTATTGGATTAAGCAGGCATGTTTGGATCTGATATCCAGATCTTTTAACACATCCATGGTCTGGCAACAAAATACCTTGATGTTCACTTCATTTGGGGTTGATGTATATTTTTGCTATTCAATTTCCATGACTTTGAGGCAAATTTTAAAGCACGTTCATTCTCTGAAATGACCACTAATATTCCTTTTTTTACATTACTATATAATAGTTTTTAAAATAAATATGATAATTTTAAAAAAAGTATTCAGAACAGGATCAGAACTAAGTATTCAAATATAAATTAGGGACTGTTCGTTATCTATCAGAGAGGAGGGGGTGGTGCAGAAAGGGGGAGGCATATCAATACTTTTTTATTTTGGCCTTAGGGGAGGGGCATACAGAAGTAAATGGCTGTATTTTACAGCTCCTTTTTTTTAAGAAAACATGCTTTTGTTTAAAAAAAAAAAATCACCAAAAATGACACCATTTATCACAGTCAGAAACTGTAAAAACTTAAGAAATTATTGTTGGAATTTCAAATTTCTGACTATCCTTGAACACATCATGTGTTATTATACAGATTTGTGAGACAACATTCCATTACCTTTGCAAAACTTCAGAGTCTATTTAGTTTTCTCAAACTTTTCCAGGCCTGGAAATTGTTATTTGCAAATTCCTTGACTTTTCGAGGTTTTCATGACCTTACGAGCCCTGTTCATTGAACACTGCTGGCACTGATGATCAAACTCATTGTCTTTTCAAATGAGCTGCTGTTTAACGCTGCAGACATTGTGTATCACATCTTTGATTTGAGCCTCTAAATCTCATTGTTTAGGATGATGGCTGGTATAAAGCCGACCAGCTAAGGCCTCAAACACATCGTAACACTCAGTGCAGACACGCTCAGTGAAACGGGCGTTTGTGTATGGCTGTTGTTGCTGTGAGCAATTACAGCGCCTTATCTAACAGTGAGGATAATGAGGTTACACAGAGAGCAAATTCTATCATGTCGGCATAATGAGATTTGGGCCCATGTCTCGCGTCCTGGGGTCGAGGACACGGAAGGGGACAGGGACACACACCAATACACGCGCACGCACACACAGTTTTCTTATCTGCCCCACCTCGCATCTCTGTCTGACATTCAGGGGAAATTGCATTCAGGCTCAGTGTGTGTGATGCAGTGTGTGAATGACTGAGGCTCACCCCCTCTTCCTCTCTCCCTACATCCCTCCATACCACTCTCCCCCCTTCATGTTCTCCAACAACCCCACCACCACTTCTGACAGGCTGTGTGATTTATGACTCCAATTCCCCAGCGCAGACACATAGACGCAGGCCACACTCCCAACTATATGTATGTATTTTAGTTTCCCCCACAGCTCTCCCCTCTCCTTGGCTACACTCCTCTCTCCCTCTCCCTATCTTTAGCTCAGTCTCTATCTGCTTCTCTGTTCTCTCTCTCTCCTTCTCACACACACACACACACACACACACACATCTTGGGTGTGGTGATTGATTATCCTAGCAGGACTGTCTGGTGTATTTTTGATCCTTTTGAAATTTAATCTCTGTGAGCAGTGCAGGGAGTGTCTCGTCACACTTGTGCACGCGTGCGCGCGCACACACACACACACACACACACACACACACACACTAAGGAGGTGGAGGAGAAGTGAGCAAGTTTTGGAAAGGCAGTGCAAGCGAGAAGTGCGGGGGCTTTTTGGCACCGTATTTCAAGTTGTGTACACAAACAACTTCATCAAAAGTTAGAGGGTAAAATGGGAACAGAACAACTTGCACAGCGCAGTACTTAGCTTTGTGTACAATTACAAGGAAAGCTGAACTCTAAGACAGCTCTCTCAGAGTGCTGTCTGCTGTCATAATGGCAGCCAGATCAGAATCCCAGGACCACGATTCAGTCTGGACTCAGAAACATTAACAACACATATTCCTTCCTCCTCTAACTGCCTAAACTGCCTAACAATCCAGACTGCCCCCCCCCCCCCCCCCCCGGGGCCGCTCAGTGGTCAGTAAGTTGTGTGAGTAGTGTAATTTTGATAATTAAATTTTATTTGTCAATAATGCAACCAGTGGATATCCTTAAGTGTTAAGTAAGTTCTTTTATAGCTCATTTTCTCCATAGAAGGCTATTATAAATTTGGGACGCACAATATTGGATTTTTTTTGCGGATATCTGATATGCTGATATAAAAACAACACATTTGGTTGATAACTGATACAGATATCAATACATCCCCCTTTGTTCCCTGCCTAATTTTTTAGTGATCATCAAGTTTGTTCTGTAGTGGAATTAACATCATATTAAGCATACTCTTATCATGATGACCCACCAGCAGATGGAGACATTAAATACAGTGCTTTTCATTGTATGTAATATTTATTCATTGTGCGAAATAAGAACTACTTGAACTTAGGGTTGATGTTTTGTACATGCTCACTTTGTCAAGTACAAAAAAAAATGGTTTGTGATATTGGCAAAATTCAGCACGTTGGCTGATTCTGATATTTCGTTTTAAATGTCTTCTGATACTGATGTCGTGCCCATGTTATCCTGCATCCCTAGTAAATCTGATGACTAGCCAAACAATATTGTATTTTGGTATATATATGGGTATACCACGTGAAACACTAATTATTTTGTCATGTTTGTCTGTTGCCTCCCCCGCGTCCGGCACCTGAGCTGAGCTAAAGAATACTGCAGCAGTCAGTCAGTTCACCAAGAGGGACCAAATTGATGCCAAAGCTCCATGAAACTGGGATTTAGTAACTGTAATGTAATTATTGAAATTAATATTGTAATGCACTTCTGTGGAAAGAGTTGCATCCTGTATTCTGTGAGTCTGCAGTAGATGAATGTGGATGTAGCAACAGATGAAAGATGTGGCTGTTTACCAGACAAAGTGTTTGAGTTAGAGTTTTAGGATCCGGTGTTTTTGAAGCTTGATCCATATTGCTTAGGGTGTAAATATAGCTTTTTACTTACAAAATAATTTTATTTTGGCATGTGATACCTTTTTTAGTTAAGTAATGTTATTATTTGATATTGTGTACAGCGAGTGACATTTTTTCAACAACTTGACAAAGACATGCAGTACTCCTCATGACAAGATCAGCTATCTTGGTATGTAATATAAGTTTAAATATCAAAGCAATTTTTTTTTTCCTGGGCTCATCCAGTTGCATAACATCTGTAGAACAAGGACAAAAAAGGAAAACTGGCTTTAGTCACGAGCAGATTCTTTATAATTATTTTAAAACATCACAACCTAAATTCAACCACATATCAACATCTAACGACATTGCTGGCCAGCCGGTTAACAGTAATGCTAACTGTCTGTTGGTTCGAAGGATCACTGGGGTGGAAAAGTTTAAGAGGCCTAAAATACAATTCAGCAGGAACATGCATTGCTTGAGTTCCTCCTGCTTGAGGGCAACCTACTTGAGCTGTTTGTTGTTAAAGTAGTGCTGCTTCTATTGTTAGCGCCACCATTAACACAAAGGTTCTAAGTACCTCATCCCTGTTTCTGCAGGTCTTTATGGCCTGTCTAAATGCTGACGGTCAGAATATCCTGCGCACTTGTGCAGTGTGATTTGTGAGCTGGATATCACAATGCATGGAAACAGCTGTTTATACTGGCGAATACATGTAAACACACTCAGCAAACGGAGGACAGTGGACGAGGACGAATCGTCCTTCTTACAATGTCTGTCTCCACTCGGTCATTATTTCCTATGAACTGACCTGCAGACACAAACAGCCGCTGTCTTAAATCATTATCTCCCCCCTCAACATGGACTGTGTCTCTGCTCGTGTACTAAATGATAAATGAAATGATACAGTAATATGTGTGTGTGTGTGTGTGTGTGTGTGTGTGTGTTAGTGTGTGTTAGTGTGTGTGCACGCTGAACCATGCATCGATGGCTGATCTGCCTTTAGTCCCCCTGGTCATCGATCACAGACGGGCACTCATCCATAATGGGCCCTATATCTGTCCGTCTCGCAGCGGGGGACTGGGACCACAAAGAGACACACATAGATCAGACACAAAAGGGACCATTACACACAGCCTTATCGATACTCACCCCTGAGAAACTACTTTTCTTCCTCTCTCAGGGGGAAAGATTCGCTGGCTGCCCAATTAGTAACAGCTAGAGCCATTGATGGATTTCAGCAAGGTTTGTACAATGAGAATCAGCAACAGAATTAATTTTATTTGTCAGTCTTTGTTATATTTGTACTGACATACACTCTCTGTTTTCAGAGTGTAATGATTGTGGACTAGACTTCTAACATCAGCAAGGATATGGTCACATATCAGGGTTTATGGTAAAATATGAGATATCTACTGTAAATAGATAAATAAAGTAAAGCCGTCTGACAAAACCATTGATGGATCATAAAATACTTAGGTTTAGGTGACCTCAGAGCTTGCACAGAGAGTATTTTGCTTAATGCACGATGACGTCGACATCGTGCAAATCAGCACATTACGTCATCTAGCGACTTTTGGAGCTAATGCTAGCTACTTTCATTGTAAAAGAGTGAGGCAGAGTAATAGCTAGAGCCACTGATGGAGCTAGAAGGCATCAAAAGCTTTCTTTGAATGCATCCTTCTTTGTGTAAGCACCACAGGTGTGGCAGGAGCAGTAGAAGTCAGCTTTTTCAGTCAATATCGCACGCACTTACATTGTAATATCTAACAAGTTGATCTTACTTAAAATAATCTTACAAACCAAATGCCTCAATATATAAATTATACTATAAATCATACTTTATGTTTACTTTACCTATAAAAGTACACTCAAAATGCAGCTGTATTTACTTCATTTTGGGAAGTTTTTGCATCTTAAACATAATAAGCACAATTAGCTTGTTCTTTCTAAGTGTTAGCAACTTCACTAAACCAAGTTTGTCTGACTTGAGCTGACCATGACAAAGGAATTTTGTAAATGATGAAGTTTTTTTTTGTTAACATGTTCAAGAATATAAAAATATGACTCGTATGCAACCATCAGAATACAGATATACAGCTCAGTATATTTGGATTACTGAAGTTGCTAAAATTTATAAAGATTGATTTACACAAATACAAATAATATAACTAAATTTTAAGTAAAGTGAACAATCAGATATGAAGTCAACATAAATTAATACAAAACTCACATCTTGTCAAGGGCAATCAGATTTTTTTCAAGTGAAACCATCTTGTCAGATTTTACAGTGAGGGAAGGGATATCCACCATTTTTTGCCTGTACATTATAGTGGCCCAACTCCATTTCACTCCTGATCAACTAATTGATGAACTATCAATAGAGGTCTGAAGGCTATGTGGCTTAAAGGACATTTTACATTTTCCCATGAAGTCGAAACTAATATTTATTAGGATAAATTAAAATTTTGTCAGCTGCTCATGTCTACGAAGGTCTTTATAAGTGCAAAGCCTAAAAATCCATGCAAAGTGTATGCATCAACTACACACTCATGTCCATGTGCAGGTACATGTTGCCACATGGAGACACTCAGTATGGTATAAATAGAACCACATGTTCCTCTGCTGTCCAATCGGGACTATATCTGGCTCTTTAGAAGCCACGGGAGCCACATAAACACTGATCTATGAATGGCATCGTGGTTGTCAAGACACATGGATGTTATGGTCACTGTAGCCCTGGTATTTTAAAAGTAGCTTATTTTACAAATCTCATCCAGAAAACATTAATGGCTAGCTTCAGAGCCTCCGCGCTTTTTCATTTTCTCACTTTTGCGGTGCAGTAATGCCAGTGGCCTTCTATCACTCAACACAGTGCATGCTACACTGTTAGCACAAAGCATCAGAGAGAATGATCTATGAGGGCCACATGGATGGTTTAAGACTTTATGTCTTCAGGCCGAATCCCTTTAAAGTATTCCTTTAACATTCCCAATAGGAGACATCCAGCTGTATCCTCTGTGTTGAATTTATGTGTCCGTCGCTTTCTGTGATCTGTCGAGACAGATTGAGACAGTGATAATACAGAGAGACGCAGACTGTCACACAGACGGTGATCTAGAGGCCACCGCAGATATGTGGACTGTGCATAATCACAGTCTCGCATTCAGCTGGTTCACCACAGCTAGACCCAGAAACACACATTCCCATGGTACACTCTGTCAGAAAGAAATCCTCCTGGGGGGAGCAAGGACATCGAGCCCAAGGGCCTCGATGTGTGCGAGTGATTGTACAGTACGTAACCTCAAGACTCTGTCACACAGTTAATCAAACCTCCAACAAGTTTAAATGACAGACGACAAAGAAGCTTTACTGTAGGAAGAACCAGGGAGATATGTTTTTTAAATTACCACTGACAGGATATTGAAATGACAGTGATGGCAGTCGTGAGATGGAACATCAGTAAAGTGAGTCGACTGTGTGTCAAACAGTTACAGTAACTTGTCTATTTTTCTGCCGCTCGGTTGTACAGACAGTCGGCTTTGATTTTTGATGGCTCGTATAAAGGACGAGGAGCGTGACTAATATCCTCACATGATCACAGTGGTTTAGTGGGAATGTGTTGGTGGGGCTGTGGATTCAAATTCAGCACAAAATTAAATTTCATCTCGTCTGCTAGAGTGGGGCGGTGAATGTGGTGCCTCCACAGTCTGCAAAGGGGATTTAAAGCTGCACGCTTGGGAGCGTGAGCCCACTCAAGTATAGAACCCAATTAAGTTAAAAATCACAAAAAAAAAAAAAAAAAAAAAAAAAATGCTATGTTAGATTTTTGGTCTAAATGCACTTATGAATCATTTTCAGTTTTTGAAAAAAAAACTTTATTATGGGTTATTGTCTTTCCTTACTAAAAATTCCAAACACCGTAAACTAACAAAGAAGCTGATACTAATGGCATGCTGATGTCATTATGCATCCCTAGTTTGACGTCATTTAGAAACAAATATCGCCATTATTTGTCCACTAGAGAGATTAGTATTTGTCCATATTTTGTGTTCATGTAAAATTAATATTATTGGCTGATATATCATTATCAAATATTTACCTCTCAGTTGTTAGAATCAGAAGTACTTTATTGATTCCCAGGGGGAAACTGTGGTTCATCACACTCACTCTGATGCCAGCATAGAGAATTATGGCGTACAAGCATATAATTAGATAAAAGTAAAACAGAAATACACTAATAGTAACCAATTAGTAAAATATTTAAATATTCACATGTTTAAAAAATAGAGTATTTATAATATGCTTAGGATGTAAATGTGTAAAAATATAAATGTAAAGAAATACAGTAACTGACAAATAGCACTAATATGTGAATATAGATGATGTGCTGAGTGTGTAAAGTGTGTAAAATATAAGTGTGCCTTATGCTACAATTCAATGTCTTAAACTAGTACTTGAGTTCAAAATATAAAAATATAAATGTATGTGCAAAACTACACTACTACAATGATCAACAAGGATAAACGTAAGTAAGAATACAATAAGGATATATACAATAAACAGTATACAGTATGTGTCACATGTTGAATATAGCCTACATTTAAGAGTTTGTGGAATGTTGCACATTTTAATAATTGCACAGAGGATTGCTGTGGTTGAGAAATTGCACCAAATGTTGCAGTTTTATCAGCCTGGGATAGCATTTTTAGGTGAACTGACCCTTAAAGTGTTTTGGTGGCTTCCTCTTTTACTCTCCTCTCTTCTTACTCTCCTCTCTCCACCTCTTCACCCCTCTGTCATCCATCTCCAGACTGGGCCAGTCACTGGCAGCTCCATTGATAGGGTAATCCAGGCCTGATTAATGACCCAATAATCAGAGGGGTCCTCAGATCAATCATGAGCGTGATCAATAACCCCCGGCCAAGGCGATCATTAGCCTGCTAGAGTGCATCCTCTATTAGACCCACGGACCAAAACAAAGGATGTAAAAGAAAGAGAGTAGATACGGGGAGTGAAGGATGGCGGAGGAAGAGAGGAGGCAGGGCAGTTTTTGTAAGATAAGGAGACAGAGCAGTTTCTCTTTGCTGGGACAGAGAGAGCGCAGAGTGGAGGAAACAGTGGATTGTCTGATTTATATTCATATATGTGTAGGTTAGGAGACAGAGGGCTATAGAACGCTGTATGAAAATATACTGACACTGCAGCAGGGCGGGCTAACGAGAAGCGAAAATCCCTGTGTGTCACTGCGACTGTGCAGGTGGAATAATGTGTGTGTGTGTGTCAGCAGAGTGTGATGGTCTCTGATTTATGGGCTGTGTCGCTCAGTGCCAGCTCTCTGTCTGCTCTAGCGTGGAGGATGAATGGACCTCTGTCCACCCAGCCAGAACCCCCCCCCCGTCCCAACCTCCTCTCCCCACGGACAACATCCCCCTCAACCCTCTCCCCCCGCCTCTTTTCTTTGCCCCTCCCTCCCCTCCTCCTCCCTCCTTTCCCAATAACATTTTGTAATTAGCCGCAAACAAACTTAGAAGCAACTGTTTACTTGTTGCTATAAATGTTCTGTCTGGCAGCTGGCACCATAACTGATATGGGTAAATAACCTCACACTAAGCGGGGGCTAAGTGATTCGTGTCATTAGAATAAGCCTATCTGTTGTCAGGAGCTCAGTTGGGGACATCCCATGTTCCCGGACATGGAAAATATTCAGCTGTGGAAAAACATCAGAATAGAAACTCAGGTTTTTAAATGGGAAATTTTAATTTAGTAGGATGTGTTTCTTGTTTTTGGTTTTGGCCATCATTTCTATTACTTTTTGTATTCGGCAACTTAATTGCTTAGATCTGGCCTTTGAGTTTGACATTTGGCCTATATTAAATAAACTCCTACTACTGCTTTCTGATCTGCAACCTCTGTTTGACTCATTTTAGCAACTTGGTCTTTCTCAGACAGTGACATCAAGTCCCCTGTCCAAATATAGTTTTGGTTGGACTCCAAAAAACTGCCACATGGTTATGAGGCACAGGACCAGATGTTGAAGTTGTTTCCATGTCCAATAATGGGATAAGATAAAAATGTAGAAGCAATACTAAAGAAAATCTGAAATGAAAAGATAGAATGTATAAACAAAAGTTGCAATTGAGGAACTGTACAGTTGTGCATAAGTTGATGTTGCAGTGCAAATACATTCAGTCTAAATAAATTAACCTACTCTGTGCATTGTAAACACACACACACACACACACACACACATATATGCACACACTCACACACACACATATGTATACATACATACATGTGTATGTATGTGTATATATATATATATATATATATATATATATATATATAAATAATAAATATATTAAAAACATCAAAAACAAATACACAAGCATATGCTTTTCTTATCGCAATAACATGATACATTTTTCATGGACCTTTGGATGTGGAAACAGTGTCAATCTGGACATCCACATTGAACCATTTTTGACCAGGGACACAAAGTCACACCCTGAAAAATACTGTATTATGTGCGATGGTTTCACCAAAACATCATCTTTTATTGTGTTTGGGAAAATGCAGGAGAAGCAACCCACTATAATACAGAAAAAAACTGAGGCTATATATGCTAAAGACCAGCTGTTTGGTTGTAGGAATGTGTGTGTGTGTGTGTGTTTGTTAAGAGATTGTGTGTGTATATGTATGTGTGTATGAGAGAGAAATACAGTATATAAAACGTGTGCGCACTAATACAGTGCATGCATACTCCTCCTGTATGTATTTTTGTCTATGTCAACTTATATAGTATATCTGTATACATCCATATATTATGCATGCATGTGTTCGGTGTATCTATATGGGAATGTGTCAGTCTGTTGGTGTGTGTGTGTGTGTGTGTGTGCCACCGCTCTGTGATGTGGCAGCCTGCTGTGTGTACTCATTTATGTGTAATGAATGCTTATGAGGGTAAACAGATGGTGTGTTAACATGGTAAAATATGATCTGCTGCCAGACAATATGGTGGCACGCTGGTGTTTACAACACACACATTACACCCCGGGACAGCAGAGCAGCTTTAGAGCAGCCTGCTTTTTCTTAACAGATCTGAGTGGAATGAAAAGACCCTCCATATACTCTCATCCAAGTTGTTAATTTTCTGTTCCAGGCTACACTGCGGTTACAGTGACATGTGTTTTAATCCCAAATCGTGGGCTCAAAAAGATGCTTGTGTGATTCATTCCAAACAGAAACAAAGTTCAGACAGAAAAAGTTATTACATTTATTTTAAGTATTTTTTGGTGCCAGTATTTTTGTCTCCTTTTATTTAGCATTTCTGTTGCATCATTGCATATAAATCGCATTGAATGCTGCAGAATATTTTACCAAAATAGACAAACTCTCTCATAGGTGTTTAAAAGTAATGTTTTAGGAATTGAATATTGACAGAGTTGCAAAACATAAATGTATTCATCTTTTAAAAAAAAAAAAAGTAAGTTAAAACTGATCTTTTTGACCACTTGGCAGCAGCACAAAAGCTGTAAACTCAACACTGACATAAGTGTATCCAGCCTGTTCTCATTCTGCAGTCATCATATAGTATGTTGCAGTGTTTTTTTTACCGTATGATCCCGATGCCAAAAGCTACCTTTAAAGTCTACATGATACACCACTGGATATTGTAAGCTGAGAACCTGGCAGGACAGAACCGTTTGCTGTGTTATAATATGCTGGCGAATGGCCATGTGGCACTTGCTGTGTCGGCATGATACGCAGACAGTCGGGCAACAGTTGAACATGCAGCTGGACGGAACCTGTTGTGTCTGCATGATATGCTGCTGGATGGTGTTAGTTTAAAACGCTGCCGGTAACAAACGTAATATAAGGAACACAAAGGTCCCTTTAGGGCGGATGGGAGGGCTGATGGATGAATCTAACAAACCCTGGACTTTCATGCAGGAGTCAGGTGGTGATTCCCATCTGAATGTGATGTTTTGGTTCTACACCTTGTTATGTGCCTCTTTGCCTAATCCTAAACATTCATGCCAGCATGTGCAGGTTTTTTTATGTCCAGAATCCCACCATGTGCTTGTGTTGACATCATGGTAGTGCAATCCCTGAATGACCTAGAGCATAATACACAGGCGTAGAAGTCCATTGCAAAGCAGTAATATATAACAACTTGGGCTGAAAATGTCTTTGTCTATCATCTTCAAAAAATTTTACAGTGTTAGCAAACACACGCTTTCTTGTGCATCCAGCAGATATGGAGCCAAATTAACAGTCATTTGAAGTTTGAAAATGTAAACCACTCACTGTCCTTTTACCTCTTTTTTGGTCTCCAACTCCTGAGGGAAATGTCTGTCTCTTTCATTGCTTAAAGCTTCACAGTGTTCACCAGGTAGAAGCTTGTTGTCTGCTGTTTGTTGCTAGGTAGGTAGCATGCAGTTGATTTATATTATTTTTTGCTAAAAAAAAAAAACAACCAAAAAGCCCTGCTTGCTATATGTGGAAAGAACATGAGTGAGAGTGGTGAAAGTGCACCAGAAGAGTCTAATTATGGCCATTTAAAAAAACAAAACAAAAAACCCTTTAACTTTACAGGAATAGTGGAGGGAATCAGAGAAATACTCAACCAGCTGTGTGTCATAGCAGTGTGTGCAGATGAACGATAAGCCCTTGGGGGTGGGGGGGAGTGGGCGCTGGCGACAGCACAGGTGGAAGCCAAACACCATCTGCACACAATGCGATGACACAAAATGGGTTGAATATTGGTGTTGCTTCCCTTTATTTTAGTTTTGTTCTGTCTTGATCGCCAGGTAATGTGTTGGTTCACTTTGACACTGAGATCTGTACGTTAGGCTTTAGTTTCTAACTTTTCTAACTATTTTTTGAACCTGTTGCTGCTGAAAGATGTTGTCACCCTGTAATTATCCTCCAAACACATATTTTAGAACCCTATCTATCTGCATCTCTGTGAAATTGCCTTTTCATTTTCCCCCAAATTAGAAAATATATCTTCAGGGAGTGCAGATGCTAGCTCCGACAGCTTGACGGACCATCACAAAGGGGCTGGACTTAGCAAAAGGGTTCATTTCCACCATCAAAAATCTGGACCATTATCATTTCTTTCCTCTCTAAACTGATTAAATCGTAGACGTAGATAGTGTTTCCATGTAAAAATGCAGTCTAAGATAACAAAACTTACTCCAAAGCATCTGAAACCAATTAGTTGTCTGTATATTATAAATAACACTACTATAAATTTTTGACTTGAATGATCAGGCTGCAAAAAGGCCCACCCACACATCCTGATTGGCTGGAGAAAATAATGCACCCTTACCTTGTGTAACCCCAGTTTAGCAACTTGTGAGGGCCAATGGGACCGAAGACAGGCCTGTCAGATGATGATTGGGTATAAAACTGTTTGTCTTTGAGAGTCAAGATTCCTTTATGTTACTTTGGTGCCAGAGAGGCAACGGGGGACGGGTGTTTACAGTGATTTAAAACAGAAAAACAGCATGGCTACACAGGCTTGGCCCCGGCTGAACAGGCCTCTATTGATGGATGCCAACCCAAAACTAGCAAGGCCTGGACTCTGTCAGCAAACACACTGACAGTAAGAGCTGACAGGGACACACACACACACACACACACACACACACACACACGCACACAAAATCTGGACCAATCTCACCCCATGTAGCATTTTACTATGCAATCATCAAAGCACCATTAAATCAGAAGTGACTGCCAATAAAGGGAGGAAATTGCGGGCAGGGATTACGATGTTTGCATGATAAGGGGTGTGTGTGTGTGTGGGGAGGGCAGGGGGGATGTAATCGGGGGGCGTCACAAGATTTATGTAGCATTTACTGTGGAGCAAGTCGTAAAGTGTAATTACAGAGGGGGTCGACACACCGCAGAGCCACAGCCCAGCAGGCAGACTGGCAGGAAGGCAAGGAGACAAGTGATCAAGGCCTATTCATCCACACTGTCTCTCCATTTGTCCCGTCGTCTTTCTCCCTCTTTATTTGTCTGTCTCTCATCAGCTCCAGAACCCATAAATCAGCTGCAACAAGTCCAAGCTCCTGTCAAAACAGCTGAGTCTCCTGACATGGAGTTCTTCATGGGAACAATACAGCGTGGGCGGCGACTGACCGGCCGACATCCCAGAATAAAGACACGAACAGAAAGGAGAACGGCCCAGCCACAGAAGATAAGACGACACTTTGAATTTGAGCTCTTTTTTTCTTTCCCGGATATTTGTCACAGTTCAAGAAAAAGTTCTTATTTGTCCGTCGGCTCCGTTGTTTAAATGCTCATCAGTCATTCTGTAACCTTTTCCTCTGCTCTGCAAGACACAACTTGTTTCCTTTACTATGTAGCATGTAAGTCAAATCCTGACCCCTTTTTAAGCCTTTACTGTCACCACGATCTCTAACACTTCTACACCCTTTGCTTTCTAAGTCATGTTTCATGCAAGTGTAAGTTTAAGCCCTACTCTGACCTTCATCTGTTTTTGAGGAAAAAAACCTGCTTCTTTAGCTGCTAAAGCCTGCCCCTTACCACGACATTTTTCAAATCTTGACCGATGTTGAAAATGTGAGTGACCAGCAGGTTCTTTTCTCTTTTTTTCAGATTGTTTTGGGGGCTTTTTGCCTTTATTTGATAAGACAGCGGAAGTGCTTGTCACATGTTGCAGCTGTAGACGGGTGTCCATTACAGATTTGTGCAAAACTTGAGCAATATTTTCAAAATGTCGACAAGACACAATTGCGAGATGACTGTGTTTTCATTGAGTGATATTTTGCAACTTCTCCTCTTGTGATAACATTCCAAGAAGCATGGCAATGGATTTTATAAACATTAGCAAGTTTATTTCTATTGCAGCCACCACACTAGCCGTCATTATTTCCAATCCAAGGCATCATAGGCGTGTTATGCGAGCGATAATGGAAAGGCGAGCCCCATACATGGGAGCGGCCACTTATGGAAGCCCCTCTCCCTCATGTCTACTTGGAGGTCTTGATAAATACTGACATTTTGTTGCTGCTTCGAATCTAATATGGCCGTAATTTCTTTGTCTCATATATACACATGGTATACAGGCTGGAGAGACCCCACAAATATTGACATTAAATGACAAATATAACAGTTCTGTTTGTGTAGTGTGTCGAGAGTAACAATTTGGGCTGAACAGCATATCCCACACTAACAGATTCCATTCACAAACATCCAGAATCCCGACTCTCAAGAAGAAATTTTGCGTGATCAAACATGACTTAAGAGTAAACAAACAACAAACGTCAGGCAGGAAGAAACCAGCTGTTATTTTTGCACCAATTTTTCTTGGAAATTAAAAAGTTTTTTTTTTTAATTTTTTTTTTTAAAAATATGCATGAATGCCAGGAGACAGCATTAACGTGGTGTGCATGGTAAATTACAAGCTGGAGGTGAGTGAATTCTGAGTTGAATCCCATTTGATATTGCATTAAACCCCCCCCTCCGCGACAGAATATTGTATCGTAAATTAAATGTTTGCGTAATGGGTGCGGCCAGGATGGATTTCTGAGCACATCAGGAGATTTACAAAAGAGTCTTATCATACCTCACATCTAAGGAAAATCTGGCAAGATGATCTTAGAATGATAAAAAATTAGGGCTTTACTGAGGATTGTTGGGATGGGAGGAATCATGCCTAAAATCAGCCTGATTCTTGTGTACATGTGTGCACGGCTTAAATGCTGAGCTATGTTCACCAGTTAATCACTAACAGTGTTTTTATGTTTGATGGTGGGCAGGTAGGATGAAGTCAGTTTTTATGGCTTTATTCAACAACAGCTGCAGCATGTGTTAGTAAAACGGTAATCTAAGAGACCTTAAAACTCTCTGAAGAGCAACTTCAAGGTATCTTCAGAGAGCTAACCTGCATTATTTGTGCAAATATGACCAGTTTTGCTCAAATTGAATCATTTTTAAATTTGAATCAACTCAAGCATAATCATGTTGACCCACTGTTTAATTTTATATGCAATCTACAATATGAGCTCTAAAATTTGTTTTTTTGGTCCGGACATACCTTTATAATGTACTTATTAACAACTCACTAAAGTTTAAGACATTTCTATCCAAAGAATAATCAAAAGAAAGGGCTACAGGCATGAGAGAGTGAGAAAAGTTGTAGGCCGTGGATGACATGCGTCTTTGATTCGGTCCTGAAAGTCCATAATAAACAGGCCATTTTAGTAACAGTAAAGGAAACCCCATCCTTCCCGCAGTGACCAATGTGGACTGAAAAAAAGTGCCTGTCATTCCACTTCTCATCACATTCCTTTTCAGTGCAAGAGTGGGAGCGGCGAGTGGACACGTGGGTTTATTTACAGGGTATTTTGTGTTGATTCTCAGGGGAATGCGGGAGGAGAGGCTGTATGAGACGAGGCTAAAGTGAGAGAGCCACAATTTGCATTTGGGAAAATCCCTGGAGATTTATGTCAATGTTTACCTTCCCTCCCCCAGCCCCCCCCCGCCCCCCGCCCACTTAAAAGGAGGAGCACTTGGACAATAAATCATCCCCTTATAAATAGATGGGACGCCCAGAACCTTTTGAACTGGGCCCTAATTTGCCTGGTAGCTTTCAAAAGGAGAAACCCCCTGAGTTAGTATATGTCAGGGACCTCAATGACGTGCATTGGCATAGCACCAGATGTTAAAGAGGGTGATGGTGTTTGTGTGTCACTATCTCTCTCTCTCTCCTTCCGAAAAGAAAATCCAGGTTTTGTAGAAGTCTGCCCAAACTATCCCTGATCACGTTGCCTTTTATGGAAGTCCAAAGCTGCAAATATAGAAAAATAAAAATTAAAAACCCAATTTGTATGTGTAAAATGAAATTACTTTTGTCTGTTTAAATAATTTGGTCCTAAAATTGTTTAGAGGAGGTGGTCAGTAAGGCCCCTACCACAATACACTGTGGGATACTTTGGCATCTCAATCATCAGGCGGGTTTCCATTAATCCTCAAATTTAAACTGTGAGTATAAAATACACCTAATGGAAACACGTCAATTTCAAAAGACCTCCCATTTATTGCAAAAAAAAGTTTTTATTTTCGCATGAGGTGGTTTTTCAGGTGATTCGAAAAAGCCGTATTTTGCAAAACTGCAAAGGAAACACTTTTTTTTGGCTTTTATAGGTCACATGATGCTATGGCTGTGTGCATGTCAGTAGGAGCTGGCTCCCTCATGATGCAGCAGGAGCTACAAGAAGTGCATAACTCTTCAAAAGTTCAATTTCTCTCTGAACTGTCACCTCCTAGAAATCCCTCATATGTGGCTGCTCCCACATATAAGGGGCTTGACTTCCCATTATTGCTCGTATAGCACGCCTACTTTGCCTACTTCACCTTCGATTTGAAATAATGACAGCTAGCGCAGTGGCTGCAATAGAAATAAACCTGATAATGTTTTGAAAATCCATCACCAAGCTTCTTGAAATGTTATTGTGAGAGGAGAAGTCACATAGCATCACTCAGTAGAAACACCTGTCATCTCACAATTGTGTTTTATAAACATTTAGAAAATATTCTTTTTCAATAATAATAATACTGAAGATAATAATAATGATAATAATACTGAAGATAATAATAATAATAAAGATAAGAATGAATTAATAAATAGAATAATAATAACTTTATTTATATAGCACCTTAAAACAGTTTACAAAGTGCTTTGATAAACAAAGTGAAGCAGAATCAAAAGGGGTTTCTTGCAGAGGCAACATAACCATAAGAGCCAAACAATAATGCCGAATTAAGGCCAGACAAAAGAGAGAAACAATTACAAAATGAAAACACATAAAAGAACCCATAATAATAAGGGTAAATACAATTCAAGGAATATAAGGTTATAATAGAATTAATACCAGAATTAAACACGACCCAGACAGAATAAAAGAATGAATTAAAAGATGAACTATAATAGATGAATTAAAAAAGACGACAAGGACAAACTGATAAAAGTAAAGCATAAACTCTCTTCATCCTTTCACAAGTCCCTAGTCCACACTTTAACCTGCATGTTACAGGGACCCTGGTGAGGGTCTGGGGTCAGACAGAGACCAGAGGGTTTATTCAAAGGTCAGTGTCCGTTCAAGAAGCCACTTCAATAGAGGCCCTGCCACCTCCTCCTCCTCTCCAGCCCATGAATCATTTCTCTCCTCCCCCTGTCCTCCTCACCCAGGCTGTCCCAGGCTGCACATGCTGTTTTTCTCTGTTTGCTGTCATCAGTCACACACACACACACACACACACACACACACACACACACACTGAAGGACTGTTGGCCCTGCAGCTCAGTAATGTCACAACTGTCTGGGAGCTCAGAGAGGGAGAGAGCTTTCATCACATAAACATACAGGTAGTGAGAGAGACAGAATTAACCTGCTGTTTGTCTTGTCATTAGTCTACTGGGTGGCAGCTCAGGACTGACTCCACACACACACACACACACACACACACACACACACACACACACACACACACACACACAAAGAGAGAGAGAGAGAGAGAGAGCTGGCATGTAGACAAAACAGTGATCTCCTATTCTGTGGAAGGCCAAAGCCCTCTCCAAACAAAGCACTCATCTGCTGTCATCACCCCTATTCTCACACCTCCGCTCTCTCAACACACACTCACTCACAAACACACTCTCTCACACACACGGGCAAACAGAAAGACACCGCGTCCCAATAACAACAGGCTTGAGGAAGCAGCCATATTTGGACTAAAGAGCTCCAGTGAGCTGGTCTTTGTGTGTTCAGAACTTATCACGGAGTAAAACAAACTAGCAGGAACGCCCTTCAAATGTTGCACAATCCATGTTACACTGACATCCAGGCTCGAACATTCCTCATTCAGACACCCCCGGCCACAAAATACTAAAACTGTGTTAGTTTAAGAGCAGATTCAGTGAAAGATACTTACTTAAATACTGTTTGATAGAAGTTGCTTGAAGTATTCCAGATCTGTGCAACAGATAATTTCGAATCAAATGGAAATGTGGCAGCTGAAGTTTGTTGACAGACAGTCAGACAAAAAGCACTGCTGGATATAATGCTGAACAGTAATTCAATATTATTGTTTTCGCTCCGTATGGTTGCTGCACATCTGGTAGAAATTCTAACCGCAGCACACGATCCTTAATACTATAATGTGTGTAGTTTAAAAAGAAAGGTGTGAAAAAGCATAGACTAAGAAAGAAAAGCTAAGTTTGATTAAATATTTCATTTTTTAGTCAGAAAAAAACCAGGGGTCCACAGATTATCGGCCTGGCCGATTACTGGGGCCGATATTTTGCATCTTGTAGATTATCTGTAATGCTGTGTTATCGGTGCAAAGAAAGTGTCAGCATGGGATGAACTTCTGCTTTGTAAAACCCCAGGATTTTTTCATTTTTGTTTTTTACTTGACTTAATTGGGGGAAAAAAAGTTGCTGGGAACTTTCTGTATATGATGTTAAAAGTTTCAGTTTTAATGAAACATTTGCTAAAAGTGTTTAAACAAAGTTTTGTGTTGGAGATTTTTATATTCCAAATTCTAGATATTGACAGAAAGATTTACATTTTTATTGTAAATGTGTATTGGTCTCAGTATGTCTCAGTATCGGTATCGGCCCTGAAAAGCCAATATTGGTCGACCCCTAGTTAAAACAGTATTTGATTTTTGCCTTTTGTGGCAAATATCACTGACGGACTGTTACCTTTTACACCAACAGCTGCACCTTCAGTCAGCTGTCCTCCTGAAGTTTCCTTCTCTGTAGTCTTAATTCTGGTGGGGATGAGTTTGCTTACAGGTGGGAGATTGACCAGACGGCCTGGTGTGGACAGACAGGAGACAGATTTTTGTGGATTTTGGAAAGAACGCAGCCCCATCCGCCCCCATCGCTCTGTGCGACTCGCCAGTTGATTCTGTGGAGTCCTCATGCTTTCTGGAATCCATCATCACTCAGGACTTTAAGAGGGGGACAAAAAGCTTAACAGAGGATGTTTCTCCTGCGTCAACTGAAGAAGTTCAACCTGCCAAAGACAATAGTTCACTCCTGTACTGCCTTAATGGAGTCCATCCTCACTTTGTCCAAGTCTTCTTCACGGATGCCACTGCCAAGGATAAGGGCAGAGTGCAGCATATCGTTCTCTCTGTGGAAAAAGGCTGCTCATTTACAGTGTCCAGGTGCTCCGGTTTCCTCCCCACCATTCAAAACATGTACGTTAGGTTAATACACCTGTGGGTGCTCCTGACCAAAGTGCTGGCAAAAGATCTGAAGTCGGCCTCCGAGCACTGCATGTAGCTGCTCACTGCTCTGTAGAAGATGGGTTAAATGCAGAGGGCAATTTGGCTGTACAATGTACATGTGACAATAAATATATAAATCTTCTAAAAGTAATAGATTGATAAAATTAGCAAAATATTTGCTGCACACATCAAACTAAGGTTCCCACAGTTTCGCCCCATGCTGTATGCTTATCCCTCACGTCTGTGTGCACTTTTGGCTGAATGAAAGCTCTGTTATTAAGTTTGGCAGCTAATAAAAACTTAGTTGTGGGTTCTGGCTTTACCCTGTTAGTAGTAGTAGTAGTAGTAGTAGGAGGAGGAGGAGGAGTAGTAGGAGTAGTAGGAGTAGTAGTAGTAGTAGGAGTAGTAGAACCAAGCTCCGAAACCTTTGGGGGGACATAGCCGTCTCCATAGCTGCCCCCTCACTCTGGAACTCACTCCCCACACGCTTCATGACTGCAGCGACACATCCAAATTTAAATCCTTTCTCAAAACTCACCTTTTTAAACAGGTTTTTAATGTGTTATTGTGCAGAATTTTTTTCTATGTTGTTGTTTTTGTTGCTTTGTATTTGATTCACGCGTGTTGTTATTATGTTTACGCTGCTTTTTACTTATGTACAGTGTCTTTGAGTACCTGAAAAGCGCTTTATAAATAAAGAGTATTATTGTTATAATAATAATAATAATAATAATAATAAATAATAATAATGATAACAATAGCAATAATAACAATAATAAAAAATAATACTACTACTAATGATGATGATGATGATGATGATTATTATTATGATGATTATTATTATATTATTATTTATTATTATTATTATTATTTTAGTGTATCCTATCACACAGCAGCTTTTACACATTGTTCTCTTTTTTTGCTAGCAGACAGAAAAAGCAAGGAGGCAACTTCTCACAACACAAAGTCAACGGAGAGCATTGTATTGCATATGTTGTATAAGTAGCTTATATGTTGTGTTTTTCGGTTTTCACTGACTCATCTGGATGTCTGCTGTAATAGTTCATGTCACATTCCAGCATCCTGACATTAAGTTCACTCAGTTCCTGCGAGCTGGAAGAAGCTTCAGCATATTTTGACTCTGTTTCCTTGTGGTGATGCAGACATGTTTGCCTCCGGCTGATGCCAAAACAGGGAACATGAGGAAGAGTCAAATATCTACTCCAGTGTTTCATCACAACAAGATCCTTTGTATTCTGTGCAACAATGCACATCAGTACTTCCCTCCAATGCCCAAAAGAATTCACAGCCTAATTTGTCATAATACAGATATATTATGCAAATGTGGTCCAGCGTGTTGCTCAAGGACACTTCATCAGGGCAGATAGTCGCAAACACAGACCTGATACCAGTTCAGCTGAAGGAGTCTCTTTCTTCTCTCTGAGCCGCTCTGCAGCTAAACACCCTCCAACACGAGCAGCAGCACAGACTACCAGTAAAGTGACACCCGGTGATGAGACAATAAAAGTAACAAATATTCTTGTGCTCGTATAGTGTTACTGTTTAATAGAGAAGTACTAGTTTTACTGTCTGGCAGCTTCTGATTGATTGCCTGTCAGGGAAGGTATTCTGTGTCTGAGAGCGATGCCAGGAGACAAGGCCGCGACATGAACATGATGAATCCCACACTCATTTAATTGCTGTTTTACAGTTCAGTGACAGCCATCAGCTAAATAAGCTGTCACATGCACGACCTAACCACTGACTCGCAATTATTTTACTAAAGCAAGAAAAAAAAAACAGCGTTCCTTTTTCGCACGCCACAAAGTTTTTTGTGATCTTTGTGTACGTGATGTTCATAAGTAAAGCTATGATGCTGCACTGGCAGCCAAAAAGTGAGGTCATATTACAGCAACATGGGCCACAATGCACTTTAGCACCCACATTTGTTGACATTTTTTTCAGAATTCCCATAGACACACTTTTTTTTTTTAAAGGGAAGTCAATGCCTACCTTTGGCTTTTAATTGAACTTTATCAATTTATTTATTGATTATTTCTGGTTTACTTCTTTCTATATCATTTTATTTTTTTAACATTTTTATTTATTATTTTACTTTGCGCTGTTATCCTGTGATTACCTCTAATTTACTGTTTACTACTGAGTATTTTAATTATTTATCTTTTATTGTTACTATTATCATTTTATTCATTTATTAATTTGTTTTATTTTTTCTCTGGTTCCTAGTTTTAATGAGTATTCCTTTTTTTTAGTGAAATTGTTTTTATTCGTGTGTCTGTGTGCTTGTCTGTGTGTATGTGTCTGTTAAAGGCCTCACACACACACACACACACACACACACACACACACATATATATGCAGTACACAGTCATTGTAGCTCTAAACTGTGATTTAAGTAAAAATGTAAATATAATGGGAAAGCATGTAAGATTTATTTAAGGTACCGACCATGGCCTGGATAATGCATTGTTATTTACTTATTGTTTCCTCTTTTCCCTCCTTCCTCAGCCTTGCAGTATTGTTGGACTCAGCACTTTGTCATTGTGATGTACAGTCAGGCTCAACTTTTCGCTGTGGTAAAAATAACTACATTTCAGTTTGTTTTCTTCACTGGAGGCCACATTGTGAACCAGGGTTATCATTGTTGACAGTAACCAACTTAGAAATGAAAACTTAATCTAAGAAAATAAGTATCTACAGCTCCAACAGGCAAAACTTATTTCCCTCTTGCAAAATAACAAAACTGTTAAAGATTATAAAGAGAACTAAAGTTGAAATCAAATATCAAAATCCTAAATATAAATCACTACTTCCTGCTGCGGGCCTTGCTTATGCACTGTTAAATATACCAGTGAAAAGTGATTCTCCAGATCCAGATATTTGCTATCACATGACTAAAAGTGATGACAGAAATTACTGGCATATGTAGGCAGATTGAGGAGGTGAATGAGTCACAAAACACAGGACTTTCCCCCAGGAGAGCGTAGTTCCAAACAATGTGAAACCAAGTGAACTCTGAACCATTTTGAGGTACATCATCACCATGTGTCTTTTCCTGATCGAACTGTAATCCAGGTTATATTGAGAAGCTATAAATTACATGTGTTCCTTAAATGCCTCACAGTGTAGACCAGTTTTTACCGACGCTACAGTTTACTGATGTTCCCTGAACGCATCATCACAGGCAGAGAGACGCTGCGGAGATCTCAGGTTGACTCCAGTAGGTAGCGGTAATGCGACCCTATGGACGCCAACCGCCATTAAACCCAACAGAAGAGGAAGAAGAAGAAGCGTTTTCTTCTCAGGTAATACAGCAGATACAACACGGACAGGTGTGTGCGGCCAGAAATTGGGACTTTATTAAAGTGTGAAGTGAGAAGAGCTGGCGTGCTGTCAGGGAGTTAGAGATAGAGAGAAGCCGCGAAGAGAGCTAACTCCGAGGTGCGTTTGCTTCCTAATTATCCAGGTGAGTTAGCCACTCAAGGCTAGCGGGTTAGCATCAAAGAGCTGTTAAGAGATAATTGAAGTGTGTGTTACTTTACTTAAGACGAAACCAAAACCAGCCAGGATGTGATGTTTATGTAATTGAACAGAACATAGCCCATGGTATTAAGGATTTAGGTTTTAGGAGCTTGCTAAGGTTATCCCATACTGCATTAAGGTGTTGTGGGAAGGCCGGACTTTCCCATTTGGGAAGTAATTCTTCCGACTTCACTGTTTATGAGTTTTGAGGTGGTAAAGTGGGAACAGCATGGAAGCTACAGAGGAGCTGGTTTGCATTTTAAAAAATATTAAACAAGAGACTGATAGTTGTTTCCAGTGTATTTATATTTTTACATGTTATTTTATATATATATACTTTTTTAAAATTACATATTTAATCTAGGTCGCTCTGCATGGACAGTAGTTAACGATAATACCATATCACACTTTACATTTGTTAAAAAAGTTGATATTTATTGTGTGAATCAATGAAAAAAGTTTCTTACCATTGACCAGACATTGATTTTTGCCTTTCATGTTTATGCATTTATGACGTGTAGTCGGCAACTTGTGTGATAAACTAACATTATTATTGTTAGTTTGCTTGCTTGCTTGCCAGAGCTAAAAGATGGCATATACTAAAAATTGTAGCTAAAATTGTGGCTAGTAAATGCTGACATAGAGTGTCATGCAGATGTCACAACTGGGCTACTCAAGTATCATTGAAATTTTCAAGTCTCCCACTTTTAAGTACAATTTTGGAGGGCTGTCATGTGCTGGTAACGCTTTAATATGATAAATACTATAATTCCAAGGATCACATGAATACAGCTTTAGTGACTGGTGGAGTAATGCGTAGTGCACACTGCATGCGTGAGCAGTGTGTGATGGCAGCCTCGCTGAACTGTTGCATCTTGCACGCTTGTGGTGTTCAAACTGATAGTGCTGTTACTGCAATTTCTTTGCAGAGCTGCCTGCTGCTTTGAGTAACTTAACCGTGTTTCCACAATTATATGCACATGCTCCACTCATTTATGAAAGCCATGCAACTCCTGCATTGACAACAACATCTCCCTGCAAATATTTCACAATAAAAAGTGTTGTCAACAACTAAAGAGATTCTCTCGACAGAAATGTTGAGGCAGAAACAGGAAAGGTTGTGTCAAACTGATAATTTTTCATTTCCTCATGTCTGTGACAAACATTAACAATAAAACTGTAGTAAAAGGTGGTGTAATGTCAATGTTATTATCAAAAGACCCTTTTCCATTTGTTTTTGCTGAAACCATGTTTGTCATGCAGAAAAAAATCTGTGAGGCTGTTTCTCTAGATGTGCCGCAGCTGAGAGGCAGCTGAGACGCACCTGAGCAGCGCTGCTCACGCAGACATTATGGCTGCTCTAACTTGTTGACATGGGTGTTGAAAAACACCCCAACAGGTTCTGTGATGCTCATGCACTACTTATTCATGCAGTGTATTTCAAGAATAATGTACAGTGTGTGTAGCTGCTGCTGTAGGCCTGAGAAAACATGTAAGCCAATTTATGCATATTTAAAATATACTTTTATGTTTAAGGTCAGATATGTCCATTCATTTGAAATACAATGATACATATGTAGAAAAAAATTAATTTTTTTTCTTTAATGTTTATTAAGGTTACTGTAAGTGTTATATTTGTGTGTAGATGCAGATTTAGTTCTTGAAATTCTTAATAGAGGATGATTATACCAGGACATTCAATATGATAAGTGTTCTGTTTACTTGTGTGCAGGCTGTTTTCTTTGAGGGATTATTCAATCTGTGATCTGCAACATTGTTGAGCGGCTTGACCGCCAGGACTGTCATCGCTGCCTGTGGATGCCTCATATCGTCATGAAAGCAGGTAGGAACCGTATTAGTAGTAGACTAAATCAAGGGGCATTGCACTGCATGTTTTTTTGCATTATTTTTTTTCCACTGTTCTTGGTCCTAAGTCAGACTAAAAAGTGACTATAACTCACTTCATAAGGAGACTCAAAGTTGACAAAAAAAGAAAAGAAATAAAATGCAAGCAATTTAAGGAAAATTAAATTAAAAGCAAAGAAATGAAATTAAAGAAGACCATTAATGTTAGGGGACCTTAAAGGAAAACATCTGCATCTAATAACTGCAAATGGGAGCATTTTGGTCCAGCAGAGGATACATTTAATATGAGTTTAAAAAATGTATTTCTTACGGTTTTCGGTTTTTGTTGACATTTGATTGTTTTTAATTTGATTTTTGTTATAATTGAGTTGATTGATTGAAGATTTGTCTTGAACAAGTATATTTTGTGTGTTGTGGGAAATGAACCAGGACAGAATGGCCCTTTAACATATATATATATATATATATATATAGTTAGTGGTTGTGTGTACTTTGTATGGGCTGGAGGTCTTTTCTGTGGTCGAGTACATTGCCATCCAATCTTTCAAACTTAGGAAATTTAGTGAACCTAGATAATTTAATTAACTTGATGTAAGGCTTATCTTCTTGGGTATTTTGGGTCTATGATATTTATTAAAAAAAAAACACATATAGATCCTGTAGAGATACTAAACTCAGGATCAGCAGCAAAGATTCCCTATCACAAGGAAGTTTACACTCAGGCTATGTAACCAAGCTAACTTTTCTTGCCTAAACCTCACTGGTGTAACTTAAGTGCATAAACCTAAGCAAATGAACTTTCTGAGAAGTATTTTACATTGGTATTCCATTTTATTTGTGGGCACTGATTTATTAGATATCATGCAAACAGTTTTATGTGCATTTTGGTAAGTTATCATTCTGTTGTATGAGGGACCTCTGTTGTGGTCATGTGGTTTGGAGGGACCAGTAATGACTCAATGGGCTTGTGTAAAGGGTTTCTTTATGCCTTGCTTAATACTACACTTACATGCCAAACCGAATGTGTATTTTCCAAAGTCAGTAGTCTTTTATACAAAATTCCCTTTTGATGTTTCCCTGGGTATTCATATGTACTGGTAGCCTTGCGTCTGGGACAAAACACCAACCATAAACCTAAAACGACTGCAGGGACAAAGGCGCTTACTAAATTAACTCAAACAGCTGGAACCTCAGATTGGCTTGTACTAAGTTCTGTATCTTTAACAGCGGTCCATGACCTGTAGAAGGTCCTTAATATTACTGCAAATTATCTCTTGATGGAAGTTTTTTTTTCCTCCAAAAAAGAAAAGTGTTTTTGAAAATACACCTTTATGTGAATCCAACATATTAATAGTGAAGATAAACTGGCCTATTCATAAAATCTACTTAGTTAACAGTACACAGCCTAGTGATAGGTTAATAGTGAGAAAGTTAGAAATACTTAGTTGATCCATGGGGAAAATTTGTGGTTCGTTACAGTTGCTCTGATGTCAAGCATAAAGAATTATGGAAAGTAGAAGTAAGTGCCAGCACAAAGTATGGAAATATATAAAATAAAAATACAGTTATAATAAACAAACAATTAGAACTGTTATGTGGATCTTTAAAATTGTACACGCTTAATGTGCTGAGTGTGTCAAGTGTGTCAAAATATAAAACTATGTGCCTTACTGTGTGTATGTTGGCCATGAATCCTCGTGCATTCATGTGAGCTACCTAACGCTTCATAACTGTGCGGCTGCTTTTTTCTCCCAGATATTTGCTCATTAGCTGTATAATTATCAGTATGAGAAGTGTGCAGACATTCTTGTGAGCCATGATGGATCATTTTGTTACTTTTCGAGTAAGAGACCCTGACAAACCGTTCACCTCAGAAACCACCAGCGAAAGTGCAGATGGTGACGCTAATGCATCTAGCCATGCTGTGCTGCATGCATGCAATGCTCATTACTTAGCAACTACAGTCAAATGCAAACGAGAGAAGACCTGAAATATTCAGACAATTATCTCAAGTGCAACTTAATTGTGCATATTGTATGTAGTAGGTGGTCCCTGCTCTGTCTCCCTTTGAGCTGAGGGGTCCTTGGCCTGAAAAATGTTGCAGACCCCTGGACTAAACTTAAGAATTCATTTTGCACCAGGAAGGACTGAATTTAGTTTTCCAGTCTTTCACAGTGCAGTCACTCTGCAAATATATATCCACAGAGAGGAGAGGAGGAATGATCACAGCCATCAGCACATGGCATGTGTGAGAACTGCTTTAAGATAGACTTGAAAAAAAAATCCAAACCTGTCCTTTAATTTGAAATGGTGTGAAAGCAGAGCCATGAGCTCGAGTTGAACCGGTGATATTTCACCCGAGTATCTGTTCCTGCTTTGAATAATCATCACTGTTCCTCAGACGCACTCAAAAAGTTGCGTGTGACTCTTAAATCTTTACCTCGCTCCACATTGACGGTAGGTGTTTGAGAAGAGGAAATGAGAGGAGCAGGAGGAGGAGGAGGAGGAGAGGGGCCGGTTTGTCATAGGAGTCATCAGTAACTGTCGCCACTGTGCTGCAGGCTTAATTAACTAGCTTGCTCGTTAGCATCGCTGCCCCCTTTTCTCTCCCTCCCTCTCCACCCGCTCGCTGCTCTGAATAGGAACGCCTGATTATTCTGCGCTCCAGTCGCAGCCAATTACAGGCTCCAAATGGAACAACATTAATCAAATCTTTAGTATGGTGGCAAACTCAGAGGTATCAGATTGCAGAGGGACGCAAAACTAATATGTCACTGTCACCGGCGGTTGCACAGGCATTTAGCAGCTAGCATTAGGGAGACGGGTGAGACGGGCTATCGCCTGGGTGTAATATGGAGCCTGATCTGGAAACCATTAGCATGACATGGCAGCAAAAACACAGCCTGTCCTCACCCCACACTCATTTTTAATCCCCACCACCCCAACCTTGTCTCTCTCCTCCCTCTTTCTCTGTTCACTCTCCTGAGCAGTCAGACAACTGAAGAGTAGAGAAGGATAAATTGGGGGAAGGAAGGGTGCAAGCTGGATGAATAGAGAAAGGAGATGTGAAGGGGTAATGAGAGGGGAACAGTAGGAAATGGAAAGGACAACGAAGGGGAACGCTGAGGGCTTTTCACGATCTTTAGACAAGAAAAGGAAGATAAAGAAAGAGAAGAGACATTTTCTGCCAGCGTGGCCGATGTGAAGCTCGCTGGACAAGAACACCCAGAACTAAATGCTGCCATTCAGACTCCGCTCTCCGGCCTCCCAGAGAGCGGCAGTGGATCTGGAGCAGGAGCACACACACTCGGGACCGTGACCCAGCAAACTCTGTTTTGCCACCTCACCGGCTTCCCAAGGTTTGGCCCGAACCATCAAGCCACAGCCGGAGCCAGCCAGAGGACACCGCTGCATAATGGCCTCATTAGGACAAATGATTAAAGCCCAACTGAAATGTGCTAAATGCCTGTGTCACTGAAGTGGCCTTTAAACGGGCATAAATAAACAAGAGTTATGCTGAAGGTTTGGGTGTGCACCCTGGCAGCATAATAAATTACAGGGTAATGATATTAAAAGCACAGAGTCGTTAAGATGCCAAGCTCAGACGCCATAAATCCAGGCGCGGGCTCCCACTGGCTGTCCCCACGCCGAGTAATTAAAGCAGATTTATGAGGCGCATTACATCAGTGCTAGATAGTTCATATATCGGCCTCCCTTATTGGACAGCCTGACAGGCGCCAAAAAATATTGTTTCGAGTTCCCCGGCCCCTCGCAGCCGAGAGGCCTCTCCCAGCACTTCATCTTTTGTTGTGTCAGTCCTGCGTGGTTGTGATGGATGGACCGATCCACTCCTCCGTCACTCCCCTCGCTTGTCCCTTCCCCCATCCTTCCGCACTGGGAGACTTGTGACAGTACCAAATAGCTTTATCTTCACACAGCAGCTCTTTCACACCCTCCCTCCTCTTCTCCTTCTCACCGGGAGAAAACAAAGAGCACAGACACAGGTGCACGGCCTGAGATGGACAGCAGGAGAGAGGGAGAGGGAAAAAAATGGAAGAATGAAAAAGAGTGGAGGAATTACACTCACAGTGATAACGAATTTTGTACTTATCTTACCCCATATCCGCTAGGGTTAAATAAACATGTTAATTCAACACAGTCTGACAGAAATATGGGAAGTGGACACAACCTCGTAATAGCTCATTTTGTGGTCGTGGGCACAAATTGTGTTTAAATTGCATGCAGGCGAAACGAAAACAATGCCAATGCAAAATCTACTACGAGTGGTCATAGTTTGGTTAAGAGAAAGAAAAAACACTTGGTTAGGTTTAGAAAACAAAAAAAAATTACCTGTTTTCCCAGGTCTTCAAAAAACTGAGAGCAGCAGATGTAGTATAAAAGCGAGAGAGTTCAAATAGGGCGGGTGGGAGAGGTGTTAGAACAAATGCAGACTTTCAGCCAGGCCACCAGTGAGGTTACTCGCATCCATCCATGACATACTTACCTCAGTCAGTTGACATATTTACAACATGTTACGTACTTTAAAAAAAAAAACCAACATATCTTTTGTATGGGATGTTAGTGACATTAACTTGCATACTTTCTGTAGCCAAGTAAAATACCCACCTTAAGAAAGTTGTAGTTACAGAGACAAGTAACTGCGTTGACTTTTGGTAACACATGGGACACAAACAGCAGTCTTCTGGTTATAAGTCTGTGTTCGTTTGGCTCATTCCCGACCATTCTCGCCAGCCCGCAAACAAGCTTTCTTGCTCTTTAAACTTAAATTTAGTTTCACATGGACTTTGCATTAGTATTGTTTTCATGTTGCAAGGATGTAATTTAACACATTTCATGCCCACTGCCACGTAATGCATTTTTAATACAGCCTGTAAGTACATATGGGATATTGGTTAGTCAGGGTCTGATAGCATACTGCAGCTTTAATAATGTTACTCACAAATCGCGTACAGTTTCTCCCAAGCTACAACATACATGCTTTGCAGCTCTGCACAGCAAGATTAGTTGTTTTAACTGTCATGTCAGTATATGAGACAGAAAACATCTCAAAAGCATCCTCAGCTGGATGTACCACACAAAAAATGCATGGATTAAGATACTGAAATTATTAAAAAAAATAAGTACCTCAAAAACAACAACTGGACACCATTTAGGGCCACTGACAGACAATTTTCTAAAGCTTGCTACGTGAATGAAATACTACAGAAACCATTCACGTTCTTAAAAGTTCGTGTATGGAAAGTCTCAAGTCACTGGTGAAGGAATGGGGCTGCTGTTGGCAAAGCAGAAAGGAAGTTAACACAAAATTCAGAGAATTTCTAGTTCATCCTAGTCAACAAAGATCAAACCATGGATCAAGTCGAGCCTCTCAATCTTTCCTCTGCTTTTTGATCCAAAGTCAAGCAGAGCTGATATCTGCTCTCTGCTGACAAAAAGTGTTATTGTTGGTACCTCTGTGTTTTTATTTAAATTAGACACTGCTGCAAAACCAGAGAGGGAGACATTTATAGCTTTTTGGCAGTTTGGGAGCTTGCATCCAATAAAACAGTTCTTACTACTGCCATAGTGGCCCTTATTATCTGCTCTATACCCTCAGGTACTGTATGGGTAAGTCTTTGTTCCAATGAGCATTACAAATATTTCTTTGCTTCCAGCTATACCTATCCTCATAAAAATAAACCCATACATATACATTTACATAGCTGCACATGTTGTAATGGTTCAGTGGTTACGATCTTCTGTATATCTCAATAAAATCACTGTGCTCCTTATATGCTGATGAACCTTAAATGCCCCCACAGGAAACACACTCCGAGAGCCAGACAACTTAATTGGTTTGGCTGCATGTAATTTTAATAGCTCCTGTAATTAGGTTGCTTATTATAAAGAATCAAGTCATAAATCAAGTAAAACAGAGTTACATATACATTTCCTGTCATTAAAAATGTTGTTCTAGGGGCTGCAAGTGTGCCACTAAGAGTCACATGCAGGTAACCTGAGCGTTGTGTTGTTTAAGGCTGGTCTGAAAGGAAAAGAAAGAAAAACCGGGACATAAAAAAAAGAGACAAGGCAATGATGTTAACGACCTGTGACACTTTTATTATCATTATTAATTAGTGCTTTTCAAGCAACAGATTTAAATCAATATGAAGGAGTGAGACAAATTTCAGCGACCATTCTAATCAATTGGGGCAAGTTTTAAATTTACATTAATGTCAGTAAATTCAACCTGTTACCATGGACCCGACAGGAGGGAAGATGCGCTGTGATTTCTAATTACCAGGACATGAACTGACTAACCGTTATTCTTCTTTCATCTGCAGTCCAAGTGCATTTGCAATTCATTAATGTTTTCCCCTTTTGTGTTTCTCCCCGTTCTTGTTCCCTGATAGCACATAACACAGTGTAACACACATTAGTCATGCTTCACATCTGGGCACAAAAAATACAAAAACTACCTTTAGAATACCCCAAAATGTAATTTAAGGAAAACTCACATGACAGTCAAATGTGCGTATGTGGACACTCATACAATACACACACATAAATACACACAGCGTTCCTGCTGTGTGTGCCCTTTTCTCCACAGGTGTCACTCTTAGTGAATCATCACAGTCTACCCACAACCACCAGAGCCAGTTTGGAAGCACTGTGCAACCCTCATCTCTGTCCCCCTAAATTAACTACTGTGACAACTGGTTCATTCTGCACGCCATAGGAGCAGAAAGTAAAAGTGTGTGTGTGTGTGTGTGTGTGTGTGTGTGTGTGTGTGTGTAAAAAAGAGGGACATCTAGCCAAAAGCAAAGAGAATCTGCTTTGTCCTTTAGAATAAAAGGCCTGGGCATTATTTTTGTTTTTTACAAACATAGCATAGCACTTAGTAATTTTAATATGTGATGATGAGTTCATTGATCAGAAACGTGTTCTTTCAGCGGGGCAGAAGCGACTGTTTGGTCACTTATCACCTCAGTGGGGTAGAGGAACAGTGAGTGCAGTGTAAAAATATGGGAGTATAACTTGTAGAGAAGGAAGGCGGTCAGCGTTTTTGTCTTCCTCAAACACCCTGCAGTCCTGAGCTTTAGATGAAGTTGTGGTTATGATGTTAATGTAAATTTTCTTACAGATGTCCTTTCCTCAGAACATGTTCTTTAGCACCTATTGGAGGATTCCAAGGTGTACCCAGACCAGCAAGTCTATGCAGTCTTGAGCATGTTGTAGGTGTGGTGTAGGATGTCCTACCCGTTGGACATGTCCATTACTTAGACAAGAGGGCATCTGGGAGATCCAGTCCAATCACTAGGAAGTAACATTGACATTGGGTGAATTTGCATGAACCCATATTACATCAGGGATATTTTGATGGTTAAGATTAGGCAACTGAAAACATTCATGTAGTTGTGGTTACAATTAAAAAAAAAACAAGTGGGTTACGGTTGGGTTGGGTTAGACTTACCATTAGTAATAGTTTGTCTAATAACTCTTGGAAAGGGTGTAACAAACTCTGTTCTCTTGAATGAAAGTTAGATCATCTACAATTCCACCACAGCCCCAGAAAAAAAGTACAATGGAACACTAATCTAGCGAGTTCCTACTTGTAGTCCAGCCGGTTGTCATTCCGAACTTGTAAAATAGTGCTGATTAGACAGTGTTTTTGGCATAAGTGCACAAAACTAAAAGGCACCTATGGCATACTCATGCTGGGCAGCATCACATGAGAACACGGCTGGATAGACTTGCGATGTCATTATAAGTCGCTGGACAGCAACCGCCACATTCCTATAAATTGTGGCTGGATGGCGTAAGATTGAAACCCTGATGTTCATTTCCCGTCTGAATGTGATGGGGTTTTTTTTCTTCTTTTTTTCCACATTATGTGCCTCTTTCCCATAATCTTAACCCTCCGTGCCAGGGTGTGTTTGTTGACGTTCTGGCATTGGTTTCCATGTGTTAGTGTTGTCTTGCTGCGCCATCCATGTACTTGTGTTGACATCACGGTAGTGCTGTCTCGTAACGTACACTAGACACAAAAGGATACCTAGACATAATAAATAGATGCGTAGGTCCACTGCAAAGTGGCAACATGTGACAAGTTGGGATGAGAACACATTGTAAACTTAGGGTAAATCCATTTACCCTGACTGCATGAAGAAGCAGTTGTCTTACAACAGAACAATGGCAGCACAAATGGAAGTGCACTGTATAAATGGTAAACCATTAACTGTTAGGCAATGAGTTATACCGGCTATCAAAATCTGCTCTGAATGATGGCAGAATATGCTGCCAGTATTATTAAGTAACTGGTTACAGTGTTTATTTTTTACTTTTTATGCAAGGAGGCTGAACGGCTAAGCATTCAGTTGTGTGTGAACACTTGCCAAAGAAACATTAATCTGTCATGGTTAGTCATGTTCTTTGTTTATGTTTGGGGTTGTGCACCTGGATTGCTTGGAGGTTGAAAGTAGGCCATTTCAACTGGGAAATTCTGACCTGTGACTTTGACTGGCACGCAACATTAATTATGTGTTATGTAATTCTTTCCTGTCCTTTCATAATTTTTTTTGTTTGTTTTGTTTGTTTGTTCTCTGTACATACTGTACATATCTTTATTATTATTATTGATATTTTATTTTATTCTGTTCTATTCTATGTCAAGTGCCTTCCATTGTACATATTTTTGCATTAATTTGCCTTTTTAACAAATATTTTATTCAGTTGCTGCTTTCTTATTTGCTGTTGTAACGAAACAGTTTTTCTCACGGGATTAATAAAGTAATTATTTTCTATTCTATTCTATTCTATTCTATTCTATTCTGTTCTATCCTATTCTTATCATAATGGAGAATATATTATATTATATTCTCCATTATGATACCTGCATATCTGTGCTCCTCACCTTATACCCAGTGCATTGTTTACAACCACATCTTTAGTAAAATTGTTTTGCTTTTGTTTTTGTTTTTTTGTTGTTTTTTGCCATCAGCAGCAGTTCAGAGTTATAGTTTTGCTATCTATTGAAAATGTTGCATCTCCTAATTTGGAGATTTGGAACTTTTGAGTTAAGATGGAAGATTGATTCTTTCTTATGGTCGGAGAAAATTATTTATCTCGAGTTAAACAGATCATAATCACAAATGAATTGTCACAAAGTTTAAAACCTACCACATGATCTTGCAATGAAAAGTAGAAGTTTGGAAGATACATGGTTTTCACTGCACAGTGAGGATTGTGGGTAGCAAACAGAACATTTTATTATTAGGAAAACTTGTTTCTCCTTTTGACCTCCAGACAAAAGGTAGCCAACTGCACTTCTCCCAGTTACTTTTCCACAGGAGTCAAAACACTTAAATCCAACTTCAGTAGGGCTGGGGCGACACCTCGACGTAATTGATGTAATCAGTGTAATCGATTATGGAAATACGTCGAGTCATGTAACGTTGATGACCGTTTCACATAGCGTGCGCCATGAGAGCGTGAGCAACGCCGATCGTGTTGTCTTTGTTTCGGCGCTCGTGTATCAAGTTAGAGCGTGCACACTGCTCGCCTAAGCAGCGCTCATCAGGCGCGTCTGAGCTGCGTGTCAGCTGCAGCACATCTAGAGAAACAATGGCTCGCCATTTTTTTAAGTGTGACGCTTGCATTTGTTGACTCTATACGACTTTATACTGCAGTTTCTCTCTGTCACAGAGATGAGAAAATACAAAGATCTTTGTTTCACCTCAACTTCTTTGCTTCACTGTCAAAACAAAAGCCATCTGACTGTGTCTCTGTGGACAGAATGCCATCAGTTGCTGATACAATGCATTTTATTTTGAAACATTTACAGGATGGGGTTGTCAGCTGTGCTGGAGCTCATATAACTTCATAAATGAGTGGAATTATGTGCTTATAAATATGAAAATACAGTACTCATATCAGCAGGCCGCTGCCTCAAGGCCCAGTTGAGGCTGGACTATTTTGATGCAGAAATAATGTGCTAGTTCTAATTATTTCGGTTAGAGAAAAGTGATAGTGTCATTCAGATTAAAATGATTTTACTGTAAGATGTTTTGACTGCTAGATTTGAGGTTGGTTACTGTAACAAAGAGTAACAGCTTTGTTGAGTGACTTGAATTTTACATTGTTTTATTTATTTAGCTGCTGTATTGATAAATGTAGATTGCACTACATTCCTTTTACTTGAGTGGAACAAGCTCTTGCATTGATTTTATTATGGAGAGACTTTATATCAGACTGTAAAACACAGATTACCGGTGAAAACTGGGCTATTTTTAGTTGGGGAATAATGCTATGCAGCCTTTTAAAATGTTCTTTTCGGTAAATTTGTTGTTATGTTAATCGATTAATAAAAAAAATAGTTAGATCAATAAAAAAATAATCGATAGATTAATTGATTAATCAAAAAAATAATCGATAGATTAATCGATTAAAAAAAATAATCCTTAGGTGCAGTCCTAAACGTCATTCTTTTTTATTATCTCTGTGAAAGACTATGTTGTTTCCAGTGGTGTGGTGGAAGGCATACCCACCTCCTTTTCTGGCCGTTTACACTATACCTACGTTGTTTCCCTCATAATAGGCATCTATGTGTGGCAGTAGCGGACAGGTGTTTCCTCTCTAAATTTGGGGGATGGATAAATGCTCTGTCAATTCGGTCAGTGCTGATCAGATTGATACATGACAAGAGCAGCTGCTGCAGACTTTTAGACCCAGTGCATGAATGGTTAAGTGTCACCTTTACTCCACCTGGTGTTCTGCTGCTCCCTCTGTGCTCAAGAGTATGCTCTGCACTCTGGGAGTCTGTTGCAATCAATAACTGAGTGTATATACGCGAGTAGCTCTCTTAACTCTTCTGTTGTAAGTCTCTATACTCTAGTATGTTTTATGTTGTTTTTGCTCTGTAAAGCACTTTGAATTGCATTGCTTCATGAAATGTGCTGCACAAATAAAGCTACCTTGCTTGGTGCTCCTAATGAATGGTCCAGCTCCAAAAATAAAAAATCCATATGTGGCAGTAGTTGTTTTAATCGTGGCAAGTTGCCACAAATAAATAAAAGTGGGAAACGAGGCCAAAGCCATAGAAATATATGAGAGAGTATGCCTCTTCTTCATTGGTAATCTTCCCATTTACCCATTATTACACCCATTTCATCAACTACTGCTATACAACTGGAGGTGTCCTTTAACTTCTCTGTATTTCAAAAATATTAACAATTCTTCCACGTGCAATTCGTTTTTTCCCTCTTGGCATTGCTAATTTACTCAGGTAGAATAAAGTTGACCTTGAATTTGACCTTCAACTAAATTGTATTCCACCAAAGTCAGGGAGTTAGAAGATTATGCTTTTCACAACACGTACCATACCGAGTTTCAAATGTTCAAAGGCTGATGTAGAGACTCAGGGCCAACAGTTATTACATGCATGTAAACATGGCCTCAGCATTCTGCAGGTGTTAGTGTGTGTGTGATGAGGCCTGAGGACTGATCTGTCTGTCCCAGCGCTGTACAGTATGATTAGTGTCTGACTATGTAAATAGGGCAGTTCTGTTTCTCTTAGCGTCCGCACTGAGGTTTATTTTGCTTACCGTGTAGATTTCTTTTTTCATGCTATATGAGGGGTGCAGTACAATTTTATGGGCGAGAGGGACACGGCAGACGTGTGTTTGAAAAGCAGCGTGTCTCTGTCTGTGTCTGTGTCTCCGAACAGGCGGAGAATGAGAATGAGAGCAAACAGCAGTGTGCAGCCAAGAGTAGCACAGCCACTCCATCACTGTGATAGGCCTTGTCATTTCTCTCTTTCCTTCCCCTCTCTCCTGCTCCTGCACTCTCCGTCTCCCTCCCCTCCACTCCCAGTGGTAAGGGCGGGGTGTAAAGTTCACTCCTGCCTAATTTATCAACCACCCTCCCTCCCCGGCCCTGTACAGTCATTAGCTACACACACTGACACAGCACCCCGGCCCACACCCTACCCTCATTTATTGTCTTTTTACAGCAAGGAAGCAGCATCAATTAATTAAAAGCTAAATTGCACCGTGTCCCCAGGATATGCAGAGGGGCAAGGGTGGGGTTAGGTGGGGTTGGGTAGATTTGGGTGTGTGAGTGCTAGAAAGAATTGCATAATTCCGCTGTCCCCAAGTTTGGAGTTGGGATCCCTTCACTTTAACCTCTTCCCACCACTCCTGTTTTTTTCTACCTAAGGGTCTACCTAAAACATTTGACATATTGATGATAGGTTGTCTCTTGTGATAAATGTGAAATGAAAATTATTGTTTTAGCTGACCTCCAGTGGGTTGACGTTATCATCTTGCTGCAGTGATTTAGAGGTGGTGTGTCAGTAAACTGTGACATCACTGTTAGTTGAGGTTACAGGAGGAAGATGCTGTTCATCTTCATTCTCGAAAAAGTCGTTTTTTTGGAGAAGCAAGGTTTTTACGACCTGGTCTCATTCCCAATTCATTAATTACCAAAACTTGTGTCCCTCTGTGTCAGATACTGACCCACAGGGGCAACCGGTATGAGACATATCAGTCAATGGTATTTTTGGATGCTTTGAGCAAGTGCTGTAGTATAAAGATCGAGAAAGTCCACTTAGGGCTAGCAGGCAACGCTGGGAGTCTTACAGTTGTTTATCAAGAATAAATACATGTCAAAATAAAGCAGAGAACAGAGGATAACAGATGGACAGAAGAGATGGAATAAAACTACTGTTTTTGACCTAAGTATGGACTAAATAGTTCTGTGTTGATTTGTTATGATAGCTTTGCAGGCCAGGTGACCAATACGCCCTCAGTGTGTCTTAACAGGTGCCTCAGGCTCAGTGCCCTTGTAAGGGCACACCCTGCAGTACACTGCTCGCCTGTTTACTCTCACAGTCAACCAGCTGCACTGCACGTTTATAATACTCTCATAAGTACGCTACAGATGGATATGGGTCCCCTCGCTGCCGCTCCCTGGCTTATGATTAATGAGCAGCACTTGGAGCCGCATGTGTTGCCGCCTCGCAGCTCCGACATGTCTTTCCGGACCCGACATTTTGTATCCTCTGTGAAAAATGAGCTCCTTGGTGTCGTTTATTACACTGTTCCACTGCCAGAACTCTCCCATGCATATTCCTGTGCACTAAGCCCAGTGCCATGCTTGTACTGCGTGTGGGTGTCCGTGTCACTTTGCATCTAACTCACTTATCGAGACAGCTATCCAGTGAAATGCATGCCGGGGGAATGACTTGACTGTAATTTGGGACCGTTACAAAGGGAGACAAGTCAATAGAGGAAGACCTGACAGCCAAAGAAGGAAGGATTTCAGTGTTCCCGTAGAGGACACGCTGCATAAGAAGCCCTGGCACAGCAGGAAAGTAGCCACTTTTCTGCTGTGCAGGCACACTGATATGACAATGGCCTAGTAATCATTGTTCCCCCTCTGAAGTTATAGCTGTAATGTGGTCTGTCAGAGAATGGAATCCATTTGTCTGACAATGCTAGCCACAGCCATTCGACTAAATCGACACACTCGTGCTGGCGCGCGCACACATGAAGTACCACAATCCACACAGATACACAACAAACTCTCGTATGCTTTCGTATAAACACACTGTTGCGTTGTCACACACTGTCGCACACACACAGATACACACTCCCTGCTACTCAGCACTCTCTCAAGGGCACGTTCCAATAAAGCGGCACTGGAAAACAGCCATCTGATGGATTGGACCTGGAGACGGCAGCACAGGCAAATCCCCTAATGTGGCATAAATAAGGCAACCGTGCTCCGATCGCTCTCCGCAGACAATGTAAATTATATTGTCAGGCGCAGTCACTTCCCGCTCGCTGTGCAGCTAACAAGAGTCACCTGCCAAGGCTCGACAAGGAGAGGAGGAGCTACCAGTGGGAAGGGATGGGGGAATTAATTAAAGTGGCAACCCACCTATGCCACACACACAAGCAGATAGAAGAATGCACACACACATAAACGGATGCATTCACACAGAGAGCCACATACAGGTAGCGTATATGCATTTGATTTATTTCCCTTGCTCCTGTGCGCTCCCCTCCCTCTCTGGTGGCTCTCAGTGAAGGTCGATGCGACAGCTCTGCTGAGGAACCGAGGTGATGCTGCTCAGCCATTTTGGAGCTTAGCTCTCTCTGTGTCAGCCCGAGGCCTGCAGTTTCTCAGGGGGCTGGCAAACTCAACACAGAGCTCTGTGAATAATATCAAGTGTGATACATGGACTTCCATCACTTCAGAGCTTCCCACAGCTGCCTTGGAATGATTCAAAGCCAAGCCAAGGACAAGAGATTTAGTGTCAGTATTACCCTTCATGGGCTGCTCCTTGTCTTCCTCTTCTCTTCACACGGTCTTTTACCAAAATTGTCCTTCCTGTCTATTGCTCTCCGTGCAGCTGTTTTTTGTCAGGTTGGTTCCAAGACTTTGTCAGACCACAGCTGTTTTATCCTTGCCAAGCTTGTGTCCTCACAACAAGGCCTTTGTTGCCATGGAAGAAATCAATAAGACCTGTCATATAATTCTGCCTGGGTATTCCTCTACTCCTTATAAAAATGTGGTGACTCCTTGTAAAATGCTGTGAAGATGCAGTGATATGCCGATGACAAGCCGCTATAGCTTCCGAGAAATAGCATGTCCTTGATGACAGAGCAATAAAAAGACTAAATAGACTTCATCGACAAACAGTTAAACGGAGCACATAGCGCACACAGAGCGCCCCAGGAATGAGTCACCATTTCACCATTTCAGCACCTCCTGTTCCCTCGTCTCAAAGTCAGTGTTTTTTAATGGGTTAGAATAGGTTAAAATCCTAGAAAAAGATCTGCGGTTAACACAAGCTTAAGAGACTTTAATGTTTTGTTTTACGACATAAAATACATCAGTAAATATCCCATTCGGGAGCTTTTAAGTTTTACTGTCTTTAAAAAAGGGGGTTGCCAACAGGTGGCGACATGAGACTACCGAACGTCATCATGCTGAGCCATGCCAAATGTGGTTTTACAGCATTAATATGGCGGCGACATTGAATTATGTGCCCATGGTGTAGTTCATTTATAGCCTAATGTGCGTTTTTACTTATGGTGATTGCATTTAGGTTTCAGAAATCCTAAAAGTGGTGACAAAAAGAGGGAGAGGTTAGACTTAGACTAGAAGTCAAACCTAAAAAAATTCCAAGGCACACAGTTCTGAAAAAGTTAGAAAGCCTTTAATAAATGGGCATGATGCATACGCTAAACTTTTATATTACAAAATTGGTGTTCTTTTGGGAAGATTATAACAGAGCTTATTTTCTGCAATGGTCCAAAATCCCATGGAAAAATCCCATAGGCTTTTTGACAAGGAACAGTGTTGCTAACACTTGTGTCGGCCTACAGAAGAACATCATCATTTGGGCAATCTAAAGACTTCAGAAATAATGAAAGTAGTTGCCGTGGTGTTACCAGTTGGTTTGTGGACTGCCATTTTGATGTCTCGTGTTTGGCCGTTGAAATCTTAGTCTTTGGAGCCAAAGTGACCATATTTGGACAAGAGATGTGAGTTGTGGAGGAGTGAGGATTGGAGCCAAGGACACTATTGGTAGACAGCCTGTCACTCAAGCAGCCCGGCCCTTAAATATAAATAACTTTAAGCTTTAATAAAACTTAAATAGGTGAGTTAATAAAAAGTTCACCCCCTGTGCAGTTGTCATGAACGTCAAAATAAGCTAAATAGACCAAAACTTTTTTTGCACTAGGCTGTAAACATGTTTATCATGCTGTAAATCTGGTATTTTAACATTGTGGTCTATGACTCGCTATTGGAGCCACCCCCAAGTGGTCATTTATGGAACTGCAGTTTTTTCACACTTGTGTTTTGGCGTCTTTTTTCCGGCTTCAAGGTTGTCGCTCTGTAGCACATGTAAATGTTTCTGAGTAGCTGAGTCTAAACCTACAGTAGAGTGTGCAGCCCTTGCAATTATGGCGCCATAAGTGGACACATTCATAAGATGAGAAATGCTTAAAACAAACAGCATCTTTCACACACCCGTATTCCTACAAACACCGAAGCCCACAAGTGCTCCTTCCTTGCGAGCTACCATGCACAGAAACAGCTTTGCCCTCTCTCTGTCAAACATTTCCTCTCATAGCCAGCTAAAAAAGTGTTTCCCAACGCTGACAGGGAGAATGGATGGCCTCCATTACGCCTGGCTACAAACACATTCCGCCAGGATGAAGGGGCCGTAAATTATCCTGCGAGCGAGCAGCCCAGGCCACAGCCGAGCCAACAACCCCCCTCTCACTTCTAATGGGGTCGGCACATCCACCGCTGCACCGCACTGAATCACACACCCTACCCAAACATACTGTGTCACCTGTGTGTGTATACAGTGTGCATGTGTGTGTGTTGAAATGGAGGGGGGCACTTTGAATCAAACACATGTGAGGAAGTCCTTGAACCCATCGTCTGAATAAGTGAGATTTAACAAAGACATGCACTGTGATAAACAGGAGCATGATGATTTCACGTGACTGGGCACAACAGACTTATGTTACACTACAGCACAATAACTGCGCAAGGGGCCGCACACTGACAGGTCTAATCTCTGAAGCTGGAGGGCGTAACTGTAGAAACATCAGCAGTATGTCGGGTCAGATTCAGTTCACATGACACAAGTGTTGTTGGCAGCTGGAAAGCCATCAAATAGGCCGAGACATTGCCCCGTGGTGCGGTTAAATGTTAAGAGTGCGCGCGTAAATCATTACATGCAAATAGTAAAATGTCAGGCAGCATTGTGTTCCCACTAGGTAAAGCTTGTTCTTCTTGTGTGACAGTACCCTCCCAGACTCGCCCTGAAGCACTGATAGGAATCTAGGTCCTCCGTTTCGCCAGTTGACAACAAAACCCCCAAAGGAGAAACCTTCACACTGTAACTACCTCTCTCTCTTCTTTCTCATGACATTTCATCTACTTGTTTGTCTCTTCAAACTGCTTGTAAAATTCCCAAGAGGCCTGTTGTTAAATTAATAGGTACGCTTGCTTTGGACATTTTTTGTGGCTTAGACAAGTGTGTCTGGACTCATGGTTTCGGAGTTTGTTTTTGAGTATTTGTTGTTCCCGATTTTGTTTTTATGCCAGTGTATGCTCACTTCGAATGTATCCATACTTGAATACTACAGTGTTTCTATCAGGGTACATTTACTGCATAAATATAGTGTGGCCTTATGAAGAAATGTGTATATCATTCACTGTCTTTGTCATAGTATCATCTACTCTGTGAATATGTCTGACGTCCAACACCACCTGTGCTGTTGTATGTAAGTTTTTTATTTAAGGGGGTTATGTCAAAAATCAGTTTTTGATCGCCAAAATTACAATTTGAAAAAAATCATGTACATTAAACAAATAAAAAAAAAATCCCTGATCATTCAGGATAATCCACAGAAAAGGCGGATAATAGTTTTCAGTGGAACCACTGACTTTAAAAAAAAGTTTTGATAAAAACCATGGACAGTGTGATCTGTGGATTATTCAGGGACTCTTTCTGAAAATACTTTTTTCCCTGTCTTCAGTTTCTCTTGTCGTCTTCAGTTTACTTCTTGACAGGCTCAGTCAAAAGTGGGTTATTTGCACCATAAAGCAACTTTCATAGGAATGAATGCGGCCCCACCTTGGACGCTGTATCCACTTCTCTTTATACATCCATGGTTAGCATTGGCATTCTTTTTCTCAAATCATGAAGTGCTTGTATCAGCAATGCTAACGGCTAAGACTTAAGCTAGCTGTTGCCCCTGCATGCATGCATATGGAGATTAGCCAACAGACAAGAACTAAGCAAATTTAGGTTGTCCAAGTGAGTTAAAAACCTTTCAATTTGATTGAGAAAATAGTCCCCTCGAGACCTTTTGATTGTACAGCTGTAAGAGGAAAAAAGTGTGTAGTATCATAGCACTGAACATCAAAAAAGCTGTTTCTGTTAAATATTTATTTGTAATTTTGCATTGCTCTTAGCACTAACAACACAGGTTACATCAATTGTATTATAATAGACAGAAATCTCAAAACTGGGGCAAATAATAAAATTTGCTGAATGACTTGACACCACTAGGAATATGGAGCCAGACCAAGGCAAAAAGTAAAGTTAATTTGAAAAAAAAATTGAATACCTTTCAAATTTTGGGATAAAAGTTTTGATCTTGAATTATTAAAAAAAAAAAAAAAAGAGTAGGAAAAGGTTGATTTCAATTTTAATATAATTTTGATTTCATTCTGATATTCTTTTAAATAAATTATTTTCAACCTTTTGGCCTTGATCTGGCGCCCTGTAGGGGTAAGTGACAAAACTTTTTCGCAATTTTGACCCACTGACCCATTAAAAGATTCACTTAGACTTTTCAGTCCTAAATAACACTGAACTTTTACCTGAACCACATCACCTCACTGAATGACCTCCTCCTGTCTGCTTAGGCTCTGACCACAGGGCAGCCAGCTGCAGGGTCCTGCCTGAGGTGGAATGGGCCTTGGTGACAGGTCACATTATACCTGGGTGCTGACAGGGGGGAAAGGGGTCAGCCATGCTGTCAGGGCGGGGAGGGAACAGATGAGGTGACAGGAGTGGGAGGAGGAGGAATGGAGCTCCTTTCATCGGGCTCTTTCTTGAGTGACAGGCGGCACAGCTGTGACACTGATGGTGCATACCTGCACACGTGTAGTACCGCAGGAATGTGATGACCCAGCACCCAGAATTCTGTTTACCCATGATTTCAATTGCAGAGTAGGTTTTACCACCTCGTAAAACTGTCATAAATCTTATGTCTGACATAAAATTCATGGAGCTCATAATCATAAAGTTTTTAAATGGAAAGAACATAAATTAATTCTTTTCTTAAAGTAATTATGTTTAATTAAACAATTATAACTTGAATTAAAATGTTCTAATCATTCCAGTGAGTGACTGCTTTAATGTTATATATGTGTTAAAAGTTTAGAACTTGACTTTTTTTGTTGAATATTTGCATTTTTCTTTTCAGAATATACAAATGACACAGTCAGAAACTAACAGTACAAAACACCTATTTTACATTACAAAAATTTGAAAAATAAATCAATAGAAAACAAAATAAATTGGCACGTAATTAAATAGAAATGTAGCTAATAAAATTAAGTACAACAATACAATAAAATGAAATGAAGAGAGCTGGTCAAATGTTAGCTAGAAAGCTAGCATTTGATCAGATCATTAGAATTTTATATAACTTGACTTGAGTCTTACTTGAGTCTTAATTGAGCAATTACAAGACTTATATTACTTGACTTAACCCTTAGGGCCCGCTTTAATATTACACACACTCTAATTGCTCTGCGCACAAAATTCGCTTTTCAAAATCCAACTTTAAAACATATTACACATTGATATTATTTTCTTCTTTCATTGAGTTATTTTTTTAACCAACACCAGTCCTAATCAGAAATAAGTAATAATAATAAATTTCAATGTTGCATTTTTTTCACATAACTATCAGTGTAACAGTTTTGTTCAGTTTTTTTTTTCAACCTATTGTACAAGCTGACCTGGAAATTCAAAGATTAAACAAAAATACACAATATTGTCAAAATGTATTCCATATGCATGAACACAGCCAAAATTATCAAAAATACAAGAGTGAAAAACGCGCAAAATGTATCTAACAGTCCCTAAGGGTTAAAGCAAGGACTTGACTTGACCGGCTTGATTCTCACTACAATAACTTGGGACTCGCTTTTGAATTGAAGGTTAAGAGTTAGACTTGCTTGTGACTGCACATGTATGACTTATAGGGGACATACACTTACACTACACTAAACAGACATCCGCTGTAAGTGGGTAGCGTTTTGGCAAGTAGGACTCGTACCTGTGGATACATTTTAACATTTAAGGAGAAGCCTAACTTCCAACTCAACACTTGGTTAAGTTGTAAACTGGTGTTTTGTACTGTTTTAGTGAAATACAACAATGATATTATTAACAACAGAGTCCAAACATAACTGGATGGTGTATTTCCCCCTTAAGCCGGGCTCAGTTCCTCTTATGAGCAGCTGGTGTTAGTTGCAAAAGCAGCTGTGTTCAACAGCAACTGTCGTTAGATACATTAACTGATAAAAATGTTCCAATTGTAGGTTTGAGAAACTCCCCTCTCACTCCCCTGTGTACCCTCTCATCAGTTTTAACCCTTCTCCTTTTTTCTCAAGTCAACAAGATACTCCTACAAGTACACAAACTGCACATGTGCATATCAGTAAAGTAAATAAAGCGACTCCCGTTGTCATACATTGCATCCAAGATCCTTCTCAGTGTTCAGCAAATCAGTCCTACATTAATGAACAAGGTCTTAAATGTCACCAGAGAAGGTTTGAGAAAGCCAGGTCAACCTCAAAGCAAATCATCCTGACCACATGCATCTACTAGGCTGTGTGGATAGGAAGCAAAAAGGAGATTTCTTGTCTAACTCTGGAGAATGAGACGCAGGGAGCTCTTTGATAGATCCCTACCATAGATGATCACTAACAGTCAGTACCTCCAAAAATGTGCTTCTGGTGGTCATCACTACATCCGTTCCCTATCGGACTGCTACCTTTGGGAAAACATCAAGTCTTAAAGTTCTGAAACAGGGTCAGGTCACCCTGGCAGTTTGTTTCAGTTCACTGGGCACATGTAGACAACATAAAGAGAGATGATGAATGTTAGATGACAGGTTGGGTCATTTTCCCCATCCACATTAAAACCACTGAAAAATTAAATCTTAAAATCTTTTATTTATACTGAACCCCAAATTGCTCCCGATGCTGTGCCATTGGTGTGTTAGTGTGTGCGGTTGGTTACTGAGTAACAGGTGGCACCAGGTACGGTAGCCTTGGCTGCCAGTGTGTGTATGTGTGTGTGAATGGGTGAATGTGACATTAAATGTAAAAGTACTTTGAATGGTTGGAAGACTAGAAAAGTGCCATAAGTGCAGTACATATACTAGTTAGAGAATTAAATAGGATTCAGAGGTTACCCAAATTGTTCTTGAATTTAGTTTCGGCTGGTTGCTTAAAATACAACTGTCAAGCAAACCATACTTCACCTCTACCTGACCGTAAACCCCATGAAAAAGAAAGTATTAGGTGTGTTAGTAATCCTCCAGGACAACTTCAGTTCTCATTGTCACATGTTCTTAAAGTTTGTGTTACTCCGTTGGAGGGGTGAATATTGTTCTTCTAAAAGTTTGGTGGTTTGATAATGGCAGTGAATAGTACTGACCATAGACTGCATAAATAATGGATGTAGCTACCGTGACATCACCCATTGTTTTTTTTGATTGCTGTATTCAAGCCTTTAGTTCAGAGTATTCTCACAATGTTGTCATATGGATGCAGAATTAAAAAAAAATGCAAAGGAAAGACATTTCCATTTTCAGTAGGGCCGTTCTCATCTAAACATGGCCCAACACGACGCTCTCTTCTCCCTTTGGTGTTCGACTGAGTTGCACTCTGGTGAATATGAAGGCTTTAGTATAAGATTCACATCATTTTCATAAAAATTAAACCGGTGAGCAGATGAAGCATTTGCATTTATTGTTTCTTCACTTATTTTTTTATTTTTATTTTTTTTGGTTTTTCAATTTTCCATCTGTCTGCACTGACTGTAATGAGTGTAACTTTTTTTTTTTTTTTTAGATATTACGTGAAACCATTTTCCCACATTTAATTTCATATTTCAGTCTGGTCAGATGGGATTGTCGGTATATTTCTTGTCTTGTGAATTCAAATCAAAGTCAAATAGAGATGAGGTGTCTGACTCAAGATGTTGTTACTCATAATTTCAGATGTGCTGAAAAGTAATATTTGTCAAGAATTAATATGTAAATTTTCAAATTGCTCTGGCTTTTTCACCTCTAATTTTAGTCCTTGTATGCATGCATTAGACTTTGTGAGAATGTGTGTGTGTGTGTGTGTGTCAGGCTGTCTGCCGTGTGTGTGTCAGGCTGTCTGCCTCAGTGTTCGGACTATGTGTCCTCTCCTTCCTCTCCCCTGGCTGTAGTGTAGAAACTTGCCACCACAAGTCATCCCTTTTCTGTCACCGCCGTTGCCCCATTTACCCTGCACCCATTTATCAGCCTTTTAATGAAGTAGCAGGTTTATTAGGCTGCGGTAAAACAATCCACCCTCCCACCGTCCGAAGCCATCATGCAGAGACAGCCAGCCTCCTGTCTGCTGGACTTTGCTGACGAAGCTAGTGTGCCTCTGTGTGTGAGTCTGGGAGCAGCAGGTGGGCAGACTGTGATGGCCAGTTGGCAACCATCCTAAAGCAAACACGTATTTTGCAGTTTGTTTTATTCTTGATTCTCTCTTATGGTGTGTGCTATGAAAAACATACATACCTCTTCACTTCTTAAAAGATGGATTCCGATATCTATGTATTGATGTTAAGATTAACCAAATTGTATCAGAAAAGTAATACAAGAGCCTGAGTTTTTGCCAAATCAACAGATTCACACAACAAACTCTGCATGAAATTGTCACAATGTGTGAGTCGCTCCTTGACTATTAAAAGTTCCTTGCTTCATGCCATCTGCGACATTCCCATAGTGTTCCCATAATATAAAGAGCAGTGTGTAGGATCAACTTTGACAGTATTTTAGCACATGATCTGTATGGATTGGTCCAACAAACCCCGGCCCTTCATGTGGGAGTCTGGTGTTTGCTTCCCGTCTGAATGCGATGTCTTTTTCTACACCTTACCAACGGCATTTGTTGCCATGTGCTTGTGTTGTCTAAACATAACCATGTGCTGCGTCATCCCACCATGTGCATTTGTTGATGTCATGGTACCGCCATCAGAACGTCAACAGTAGGCTCAGAAAGATATCTAAAATGTAAGATGTAGTTGTAGAAGTCCACTGCAAAGCAGCCCTATGTGATGACTTGGGATGAGAACGTGTTGGCAGGATTTAGTGGCATTTGGCGGTGAGGTCTGGAGATTGATAGCTGAAACATCTCCCATATGTCAAGCTTGAAGTCGTTAGAATTTCTTGATTTTTCATTGCTCAGGAGGTTTTACCGGGAGCCGAATTATTCAAGGTCTCCACCTCTCCAAAACAACTTGACCAGGTAATATAAACTAGTAAAAACGCTGAATAAAGTAATTTTATGTTAAAAAAATTGTTATTTCTCTGATGCTGTTCAGTTCGTCACAGACAGGCCACTTGCCCAACACATACTAGCCACTTGCGCCATTTTTCTTGTGTTAAAATAGGATTTCCATCCAAGCTGACCAATGGTGATGGACTTTTTTGATAACAAGCTCTCCTTTGTCATCCCTTCAACCAACTTCTTGAAAAGGAGGCGTTGTAATACGTGTGCAAATCCTATTCTTTTATAATGTTTAAAAGTAGGTATGTTCCTCTTGCAATCTGTTGTCTAGTTGGTTTGTGCATAATGCAAAAAGCTGACTGTATATGGGCAAGATGCCATGGGTTGCAAACTGCGATAAAACCCACTTGAATATTATGATATTCAGAATGTGCTGTATACATGCCCAAATAATGCTTCTAAAAGTCAAATAACATTGGTATATTTCATGCCTTAATTGGAAAATGCTTCATTTAAAAAAAAAAAAAGAAGGAAATTATTGATTTATTTCAGTCACAATTTTTTAACAATGAAAATATAAAATCCATATTCATGAATCAGCTTTGAATAGCAGCGTATCACATTTGACAAATGTATTGTTTGTTTATCAGATCATGGACAGTGTAGAGGCAAAAATGCACACACCAAAGAGTGTCTTTTGTGTTGATACTGTAAGTGTGTCCACGTCACTCTCTCTGTGTGTGTGTGTGGGAGAAGTGTCTTGTAGCCGGGTGTCAAGCTGAGAGGTGTTGATGTTAATTCTCCATGACTGGCCAGTCTCCACCAGAGCTGCTCTGCTGTCTCTGTACAGACCTCTTCCTGTCAAAACCTGAGCCACGCCCGCTGGAGAGATGCTCACAGTACACAAATGATTTTGACAGCAGAAATCATAATCGAGGTGCAGGTCTCTGCTGTCTTTTCACTCCTCCAACCAAGGTACAGAAGGGCTGACCTCCAACCGTGCTTTAATCTTTGTTGACTGGAGTGTTAATAATTTCGTTCTATTTCTATCACAGACACACACACACACACACACACACACACACAGCCAGCATTTGACATGTTCACTATGATGACAGGCAGTCAACATCCCCCTGCTCACATGACATTTGCACTGTCTCATCTTGCTGGTCTTGTTGTGCCTTCACTAATGACCACACACACACACACACACACACACACACACACTGACGGGGATAGAAATCGCTGAGCTATTTGGGTATGTCAGTCCAATGTGCAGAGCAGTTTGTTGGCTCACCAGGCAGGATTACATCAAACAGACAGGCCTCTTCTATGGAGGTCTGGCCTCTCTCACTCTCGCACATACACATACGTGCGCACACACACACACACACACACACACACACACACACACACACACACACTTTGTCCTGCAGGTAATTAGAAGCTGGAGGCCTTCCATCAAACACAAACTCAGCCTCTTGACTCCACAAATATTGATAAAGACTCTGTCCACAGTGATTCAAGAGCAACCACGCAGAAAAAAAGTGCCTCCATCAAGGTGTTGGTTGCTGTATTTGATTTCATATAAACACACAGCCATGAGTCCACGCCCCCTACTGTGTATGTTCATACATAGATAAGAGCCTACAGTTCTGTATATGTGTATATGAGGACGGATTCATACACAAACATATTCATGCGTGTGCCACACAAACACACACAAAGTGAGTTCAAAGGAAAGGCGGCTAAGTATTAGGGTGAAGCCAAGCGTGAGGCATGAGTGTCAGTCAGGGCAGATCATCCTATCTTCTTTGTCTGCCTGTCTGTCTGTCGGTTCACCTGTGTGTGTGTGTGTGTGTGTGTGTGCGCGCACGCGTCTGTGAAAGTCTGGCTCAGCCTGGAGTCTATCCAGGCCATCACTCACACTTTACCCAAGGAGAGGGCGTCGGACAGGTTTTATTAAAACTCTGTCAGAGGGTGTGTGTGTGTGTGTGTGTGTGTGTGTGTGTGTGAGAGAGAGAGAGAGAGAGAGAGAGAGAGAGAGTGAGTGTGTGAGTGCATGCATCTGCCTCGGGCTCCGAAAAGATATCATCTCTCCCTTGACATGTTCTTTCATCTTGCCTTTTTTCTTCTTGACAGACACCATTTTGGTTGCCAGTCATTTTTTTTTACTTGGGCCTTTCAGCAAGGCTGACTTAATCCACTGTATTGTGTGCGGCAATGCCTGAGTTACTCTGTGTGTAATGCCATTTCAATCATATCAGCAAAGTGAATATACAGATGCAATGCTAGTGAATCAGAGAGCTGGGATCTTAGAGAATAGGTTGTAAGTATTTTTTCTTTTGTTTTTTTTTAATCCAAATACAAAACTCACGCACAGAGATTGTGCGATTGTGATTGTGTGAGAAGTGTGTTGTTAGCTGGCTAGAGTTAACACCTGCAATGTTAATTTCCTTTGTGACAAAAAATCCCACACCTGCATCTGCAAAACATGCCCACAGTCAAATTTGAATATTGCAAGACAAAAAATCATTTCACCTTCATTTTGAGCACACCTTGAGTAGTAAAGTGAGATTTGTACTTTCCATGTTCATGTGTCTGGGTACGCTTTGGTTGCTATGATATAAATGTGATAATCCATCAATGTCTGCATGGACACCTTGGATGCCCAAGTGCAGCCCAAAATTTGGAATTGCATGGACTGTTGGCACACCATACGCAACAGCAAATGCTCCATATAATACAATGTGTTGTCCCAAACTCCAGTACAGTTGGTGGTTTATCCACCTCTAGCTGGTTTGTCAAGAAGGAACATGTTTCATGCTAATCTCTCTTGTGCCAGTGTATTGTATGTGTCTTGTGTCCCCGTCCCTGGTCCTTTCCCGTGAAGTGGTCACATATTGTTTTCTCTTATTGCATTTTTCTTGCTGTTGCAAAAACAACAACCACAGGAGCTGTTTTTGCTGTGTTGAGGTTGCCGTTGTCTTACTAATGTGCAAGGTTCTTCCTCTTCTTCTTGATTTACAATGACAACCTGAGACTCAGTTACTCAGCTTCAGCTAACCTTCAGAATACATTTTTGCACAGCAGGAGAATTGCTTATTTCTTCCTGTGTAGTTGTGTTAAGAGCCATGTCCATTATGGACAGGGGACGATATTAAGGAAACAAAATAACTCTTGTAATATGTAGATATGGACATATGATTTTTTAATTAAAGAAGCTCTAAATTCATAGTATCTGGATTGTTTGCACATGGTTCTCACCATAAAGGTAGCTGAGCTGGTGGCTAGCAGCTAACAGTGCTAACTTCATAAACGGTGCAAAACAATGGCACCAGTGCCGGCCAAGCTAATGGTGTAAACCAGGGGCAAACTGAAAGGGTAGGCGCTACGCATCTGACCCCAATATCCAGTCTGTTCTTATTCCAAACTCCTAAAATAGCACTGCTCTGTTAGAGCTTTTGGTGTAAGTGCTGTGCCAATGGCATCTATTACATGTACATGAAACACTGCTGGACGACAAAAGCTTATTACATGGATAGAAAGAACTGGTCAGGTTGTTATGAAACACCGACTGATAGCCGAACAACACCCGCAGTGCCCGTCCGATCCCATGTGGGCGGCGTCACTTGAGAACATGGCTGCATGGAACCTGTCGTGCGGATAAAACACGGCAGGATGGCGGCAGGTTAACATGCTGCAGGTGACAACGTGATTCATGGAGCTCGAGGGTGCTTATAGGGTGGACTAGAGTGGTGGTAGATGTGATTTTTTTTTTATACCTTACTATGTGCCTCCTTCCCTGAATCCGAACCATCCGTGCCCTTGCTGCCTACATCTAACTATGTGTGCCAGCATGTGTGTGTGTTGCTATTCCAGCTTGGGTTGCACTGTTGTTGCTTAAAAATAACCATGTGCAGTGTTATCCCACCATGTTTATTTGTTTACATCACAGTAGGAGCATCCTGGAATGTAAAAAGCACGATATGATACGATACGATACACAATAAAGTGTATTGTGTATCACAATAAAGTGTATCGTATAAATAGCAGATGCAGAAGGATAGCTAACTTGTAGTATGTAGCTGCATAAGTCCACTCACAAAGTGGCAACATGTGACAGACTGGGATGAGAATGTGTTGCAATATCAGCAGTAACAGCTGTATGGGCCAATTGCAAAGCGGCTGCGATGAGCTAGCCTTTAGATACACATGCACTTTTACTGTCTTGCCATAACAAACCACAGAAAGTGTCAGATTACTAAACACACAGAGGATGCGTGACGTCATTCTCTGCTGATGACACCATTAGGCCACTATATCTTTACATAACAAAGTGGTTTGCTGCTATATTGATGCTCTAAAAGTCCCACACAGAACCTTTATGATAGGAAAAAAAAAATCCAACCTGTGATAACTAATAATAATAATAAATTATAATAATAATGGATAAAATCCCCTTGATAATACTAATAAAAGTAAGATAAAAATAAGGATAAAAATAGAATGCACAGAATGCATAACATAAGATACAAAATAAAACCCTATCGTATAATGTTTATAAAAATAAAGTTAGATATAGAGAGTATAAAATGCATAAAATTAAGAAATATACAATATTTTAAATAGGTGCAGCAGTGCGTAAGTGCGAAGGAAAATGCAAAGCATTTAGGTCTGAGCTAGTTTAAGGCTAAAGTGAAGAGATAAGTTCTCTTTTAAATCAAATGGCAAACAGGATGAAGTGGTGCGATGACGTTACTTCCAGTGATGGTTTTTGTTTTCACCTCGATGAAAGCAGTCGTGATCCACAACGTTGCAGAGCAGCACATCATAAAGATAACATACGGAGCGGCGGCAAGAGGTGTCACAGATGTTCTTTCTCCAAAAATGAATTACTTCTTATTGCTACACGAAGAAGAGCAGCAAAAGCCACACACGCAGCAGGCGCAGTAATTAAAACGCTGAGACAAGGCTTTCCCTGTATGATAGGCTCTCCTCCCAACACACACACACACACACACACACACACTCCCACCCTCCCTCTCGAGCTGCTCGCTCCCATCAACAGGCCGTAAGTTTTTAATCATGTTGAAATGATTTATTTAAACGTCAGGCAATGTGTCACCTCACTTCCTTTCATTTTTCAAAATGTTTGTGTTCTTTGCTGGATGATAAATTTATCTTCAGACAACCCCAATATGACTAATTAACTTTGAAATATCAGAACCAGATGTCGAGCTGAAGGAAGTTCTTAACAGGCAGCCAAGAGAGCCGGCTCACCTCCGCCTCCTCCTCTCTCTCTCTCACCCTGCTCCTCCCCTCAAACAACATCAGCCTCCTCCAACCTGCTCCTGCCCTCCACCAAACCCTTGGCTTCAGTGTTTTTTTTCTTTCTTTTTTACACGCACCTACCTCAGAAGTTGGAGCCATCCTGTTGAGAACCAACACGTTGCACCAGGTCATAAATCTGGCAGTGTGAAGTTAACCTGCACATGCCCTCTGTTTACCTCCTCCTCCTTTTCCCCTCTGTCACTCAGCACTTCCACCTAATTTATTCTCCTCCCTCCCTCGTCTCCTGACCAACTGGCTCACTTTTCGCTCCCAAGCTCCAAAGATTCAGCTTTTACTGATTTGTTGAGCTCATGCCCAGAAAGTGTAACCAAACCCGGAGTTGGTAAACGCATGCTTTCAGACCCTCCAAAAAAGTCCAGATACTACTTTAAAACTCTCTTTTTTGCAGCTAATCTCAGACAAATGTACTTTTTCATGATTTATGTCACTCTTTATTTCCGCCTAACGTCAAAAATGTTTGGATCAGGAGACTTAAGTGGGATATGAATTCTGTTCCTCTGTATTCTGGCTCACACAGCTATAATGTTTTGAGTTGGAGCGGTGCTGAAAAATCTTCTGTCCCTGCAGAAATGCCTTGAAAAAGCAAAGGGCCCCTGCAGGAACATTGCAGCGCTGACACTTTGACAGTTTGCCATGAGTGACGTCTGATCTGTACAAATTTCAGGACTAATAAATCTACCTGTCAGAGCTTGGGACTTGAAAGGGCCGCAGCCCTGCGGCACAGCTTTAACACAACTTGTGTTGATGAAATTCTGTAGGCTGGAGAATTATAGCTGTCAGAAAAACGCCCACATCAAACCTGAAGCCTTGGCGTTCCTTCTTTTTTTCCCCTCCGCTCTCTCAACACTCATATATTGCTCATTCACCTCCTCCCTCCCTCGCTGCCTCTCCCTTTCCAGACGTCTCTCTTTTCCTTCCTCCTGTTCTTTCTCACTGCTTGGAAAATGAAACATAGGCGTCCTTTCATGGCTTGACGACCATCATTACATCATTTTGACACCCTGTAGACACCCCCGTCCTCCAACACGCACTCCTCCGAGTTTTTTTTTTTTAAATCATTTGCTCTGCCAACACAAAAAAAGTTTGCTCACAGACAATAAGTTGTCAGGGGTTACGGGTGGGAACTCGTCGGCTATCAGCTCTCCTGGCATTCGTCCACGATGGAGGATGAGAAGGCGAAGCTGCCCCATTGGCTGGTTAAGAATGTGGCCCTGTCACAGGAGCATCAGAGTCACCAGCCGGGGGTTAAACATGCTGAAAGGTGGGAACGCGGCACATGATTTCACAAGAAGGAGGGTGATTTAAATACCAAAAGGCCCATAAATCAACTGCCCACCACTCCCCTTTTGCCACCTCCTCCCATTTCCACATCCTTCCAGGCCCTCTGCCCACTCCTCTCCCTCCCCCTTTTTCACTGGATTTATTCCTGTTTATCTTTGATCCCGGACTGGTTTGCTCCTCATCTCCTTTCAAGCCGAGCCGATGTATCCTGTGGGTGATAAGTCATCTGCAAGTGTTTAGATACTTCGCTGCCGCCGCTGATTTTCCTGTAAACGTTTTTCGAGAGGGTTGGATCATATTTGCATTCTTCAAAAGCGCCGCCATCAGTGTTAAAAGTTCACTGGAGTCCTGGGGACGAATGGCAGCCCGAGCTTATTGATTTAAATGTCAAAAGGTGTGTCTTTTGCATAAGGTTGGGGGACCCTCCTGGTGCGGTGTGATCATTCATTGACAGATGAGTCAAAGAGCCTGTGAAGGTGCTCGGCTTTATCATTGAAATGATTCAGCCAGAGCTAGGTAGCATTATACCTATGGGCAGGCTGCCGGCAGAAAAGTGGAATTAATGTGAAATCACGGTTGGAGACAGGGTGTCTCAGCGGCGAGGAGGGCTGTCACACAGCCAAAAGTTCAGACATTCAGCCCTCGCGACAGCCACTTTGTGCCTGTCATGCATGAGTCGCTCCTTTCAGAGTGTCATTTTAAATGCCGAAATTGCAAATCAGATTGCATTCCATGACTTTAATCCACTTTGATCCCACCTAAGCTATTTTTCATCAGTCATATCACATAAAAGAGCGACAATGGAAATATCTTTGTTCATTAGCCCCATGCTGAAACAGCAGCAGTCATTTACACTACACACACAGCCACCGCGGCAATCTGTCAATCCATGTGCTTGTCAATCACTCGATGTCTCTGTGGGAAGCCGCCTCTGACTGACAGCCCGTGTGATCTCTCCCAAGGGCTGGCAGGAAGGCAACAAAAGGCCCGGCTACAGTAATTGGCAAGATAAAGACATCCCGCCAAAGCAGCACTGTCACTCATTTGGTGCCAGAGCGATGAATCAACATGAAACACGCCACACCAGTTAACCAAAGGGAAAGTGTGCTTGTCGGCTAACCGGTGACCAATCAGAAGGGCCAGCTCGGGGTCACTTCCCCTGGCGACTGGCTGAGAGGTGACCTGTTTAAACTAACACACCACAACCCCCTCCCCTTACCTCACCTCTCTAACCTTCTCACCTCCACTCTCCCCTCCCGTGTACACCCTGACCTCTCGCTGACCTGCTGGCCTTTTGCTTAGGTCAGCTTAAAACACCCCCCCCCCCCCCCCCCCTTGCCGGCTCAATCTCACCCCCATCCCTCACACACCTGGTTCTCATTTCTCACATTTCACTTTCCATCAGTGCTGCGGGAGGGACGCCTTCTGTGTGTGTGTGTGTGTGTGTGTGTGTGTGGAGGTAGAGGGTGGAGAGTGTTCAGCTGCCAACATGAAATACAACATTACTGTCCAAGAACAAATACTGCAAGAGTAGTGAGTCAGATTTAAAATGTAGATAAGGCATTCTTTGACAAGGAAGGCTCTTTCTGTAAGAGACAGTAGATAAGGACTGAAATGTCACAGCTGAGATCAAACAAGGCGAATCATCCTGTTGAGTCATTTTATCGCAGCTGTGCTTCTTGAAACAACGCAGACTCGTAGAAAAAAAAATCCTCAGCTCGTGTCATGATCCACTCTGCGAGGTCAGACAGGGTATCCGTGTCTTCTGAAGAGGCCCTGTCACAGTGTGTTACTGAGTGTGTCTCCTGATGCCCTGTAGCTGACCTCCCTCTGTCCTCTCTCAATCACCCCTGTCTCCTCAGACACCTCTCCTCCTCCTCTTCTTCTTCTTCTCTGCAACAGGAGAGCAAACTGAGAAGGGGGGGGGGTTCCAAAACTTCCAAAGAGAGACCCCCTACGCAGCATGTAAAAGCCCCTCTCTCATACATACACACACATACATGGGGGATCCCGTGTCCGCCTGCCCGGCTCTTCACAAGGCAGTCATTAGTCATCGGGCAGATCAAAGGACGACCGCAGGAAGTGAAAGGACCCTGACAAGGAGGAGTCCATCTGGCTGGCAGGCCATCGCTCATCCTCAGCTGACAGGGAGGCACACTCGCCATCTGACTGCTGTTTCCGCTCCGCTCTTGAAACGTGGCTCGTTTCTGTGTGACGATTTGTCTTTGATAGAGGCTGATGTGGCTGATTTGACTGCATTGAGATAGAAGACGTGGACATCTCTTCAACTCGTTGATATGATTTATTCATTTCAAGCACATAAAGTTTTAAAAATAAACAAAACTAATTACAAATAAAATGAACAGTAAACATATTGCAAACTCTCAGTATAACAATCAACAAAAATAAATATTAAATGGCCACAAAGGAGTAGGAAAGAAGTGAACAACTTCCAACCCCTTTTTCATAACTCAATTATCTCTTTAAAACCTGGATCGATGTAACTTTTCTTGTGCTGCATTTAGATGCCTTGACATTTATTAAAACCTTCAAATCCATGAGCAAATTGGTCTGCTTTCTTTTGAAAACCCGGGGGACATAGATTTGAAAAGCTAGGGAAAATGTCCTTAAAAATGTTTGTAATTTTTCAGTTCTCAATTATCATGATTATATATTTAAAATTATGTCAGTTATTTTTATTTCCTTGTTTTTTTTTGTTTTTATTTTTGCTTTTTTTTCGAATTTTTTGTTTACTTTTCACAATTTTTTGCTAATTTTGGGTTTTTGGTCCTTAAGTATCTCATGACCTTCTTTCCAAGTTTTCAAAAAAAATCAAGCCAATTTGCTTGAAGGGTTAACTTCATATGTAGGTTCGTACGTATACCAACAAAAAATAATACACCGCAATTCATTTATTAACCATGTCACCATGAGCCAGAAATTTGTATATAACCAATGCAATCTGGAAGGCTGCAATCATGTGACCAATGCGCTGTTGGAAGTAAAAAAGGAGGCAGTATGAAGAGCCAGAGTGCACTTTAGGTAGTTAGATTGGGGTGGTGGATGGGTCAAACAAACACAGAACTTTCCCCCAGGAGACAAGTGTTTGTGAACTATGAGTAATTTTAAGATGCATTGTCACTGTTTCTTTTTCTAAACCTAACCTATGTAGGTTTACATGAAGTACTTAACATGACAACTTTCAGCCATGTTTCTTTCCCTAAATATAACCCATGTAACGGCCAAACTTTTTTTCCCCCTAAATCTGTGCGAAGTACATAACGTGGTGACGCCCTCTTTTCCTAAACATAACCCATGTAACTTTATGGAGTGCTAACTTGTTAGATATCATTCAAAGCGTTGTGTGAAGAAACACTGACTACATCAGTGCTGTGACATATAATCCAAATATCCACTGTCAACCACATGGAACTCTGACAATGACCGACTGCTCATCCTGCCAACCGTTCCTCATCCCTCTGCCTCTTCAGAATAAATTTTGTACGTCCTCTTGGATTGATTTATATTTGGACTTGCCTAGGTTCCTTATGTAAGCCATTTCACAAATGTAAATGACAACACACAAACTCTTCATAATAATAATAATACCTTTATTTATATAGCACCTTTTCATAGAGGTATGAACACCGTATTCATTTTAAATGAAACTTTACTCTTAAATTAATTAAATTTAAACCCCTCACTGTCTGAGAACATTTTTTGTTCTAATCATTTCTTGCTTTATCCATTATTTGTGCAGTCTTAAATCAAAATGGGTCCATGAGTAGAAAGCATGAGTAGAAAAACAGGTGTGTCAATGAAGGTGTGTTTGCTATATCCTACATGGTTAGATGTAGGCTCCTTTTTGTCAGTCTGCATAGTGAGTTTAATGTGCTTTTGTACGTGACACCTCCATTCTGTCAATCAGATGCAGTAACACCAGTAAACAGTACAGTGTACTTTATGATGTACGGTTTATGATCCAGAACGTGCCTAGTTTTTCCTGCAACACTTCTTGGCAACTTTGCTCGCACATTTCTAATATGAAGTTTCCATTGTTTTCATATACTCTTTCTGTATCAACATTGTCTTTAATGTGAGTGTTTATAATTTCCAAACAGCATAAACATTGTTTTGTTAGGCTCTTTACACTAAATTAAGCTAAGCTAATTGCTCTACTTCCACTCTTAACACACAGACATGAGAATGATAATCAATTTTTCTCATCTAACTCAGTCCATAGCACTTTGATAAGGTCCATAACATGTGTTAGAGTTGCTCCTCTGTCTTTTTTTCACTTTATAGAGATGCTTTACCAATGAGGCGTCAATTATAACCAATACACCATATCAGAAAAGTATATTTTGTAAATTATATTATTAAGCCTTCATCATTTTCCAAGTAAAGTCACTCTTTTTGGGATCATGTGCTCTTTCTGTTTTCCTAAACGTGTCTCACTTTATCAGCCTTAATTTTTCCCTGATTTTATTCCATTCCTTTCTAAAGCATGGTAAAATTATGTTTGTTGACAATTACTTAAGTTTGTTGCGGTAATGACAGTGATTATTAGTGTTATTATCGCATGACACACTGCAATACTTATGCATCATTTTAAAGAAACCACAACCAAAAGTTACCACGATGTCCGAGCTCCACCGTCATCCCTCACCCCTTCCCACCCACCACCCACCCACCTTGGCCTGTCTGCGGGCTGACCCTGTCCTTTCGCTGCGTGACTGAGCACCTCTTCTGCCACACAGGAGGCATCAATTACAGGCCCCGGCCGTCCCGGTGTCACTGCTCTGTAATTAATGGGCTCTCCCGGCGCTGCGCCATGGGGCCTGGCCTCACCGTGAACTCCACAGGAATTCAGAGACAAACACACACTCACAGTTGAACTCACACAACAAAGCACGCACGCTGAAACTTACATATTGCTCGTGAGGCATCGGCTAACACCTGTTTATGTCATTTTCTAATGTGCTCTTAAATTTCAAACATAAACGCAGGTCACACATGTACATGAACTTCAAGCGTGCTTAAGAACTTGCACCTAATAATTTCAAAATACCTATGCACACTGATGTTGGTGTGATATACAAAGTCAGACAAAGGCAACTGTCACACACACACAAAAACACACAGACACACACACTAACACACACTCAGAGGCCCAGCTTCCCTGCTGTCTGCCCCTTCATTTGTCAATCAGCCAGACAAACAGAAGCACAAGGTCCCCCGGGTCATGGGGTCATGGGATCCTGTGATTCCCTTGCTACCCCCAGATCTCAACACACACACGCACACACAGACATACACACATACTCTCTAGCCAGTCAAACTAACCCACAAAATTCTGTCGACTCCTTTTCTTCGACACCCTGAATCCTGTTGACTTTGAATCCGTTCCTCCGTTTTTGTTGTTGAGAGGAGATTCTTCCTGTGGCAGACATGCTTGCAATACTTCCATGAGCTTTCCCTCTCCCCTACAGTTCCTGCTTTCATTCTCTTTGCCCCCCTCCCTCCCTTCCTCTTGCCCTCTCTCTTTTTTCTTTCTTTCTTCCCCCTCGCTCCCTCCTTCAAACATCACGCCTGGAGCTGACACTGAGCGTGACCCTGCCTTTATTGTTGCAGCGGGGCAGAGGCGCAAACACAGGGCAGGGACTGTCACCCCAGTGATTAAAGAGCGCATGTTTTCAGTCAAACGCCTCAGAGGGGAGTGATCCCAGAGAAAGAAAGAGGGAAGAAGGGGAGGGAGGGAGGAAGGGGAAGGAGGGGAAGGCTCAGAGTCGAGCAGGGAGATAAAGAGCTTCTAACGTTTTCACAGCTGAAGAATAAATGTGTTTTGGAAAGGCGCAAAAGTGACATTTGCAAAGAGGTTGATACATTGTGCTGATAGTAGCTTTTTATTAAAATTAATACACACATCAATCAGTGTTTTCCACTGATTAAATAAAGACAGTTGTAATCAACTTTCAGCCCAAGGGCCAAATCTGGCCCTCAGTGGAGTTCTAATTCACAATAAAGATAAGATGATTCACATTAGGAATTGTTTTTATACTTATAGTATACGTAAGGTGCCAAAGTGCATAAAACAGCTTAAAAATAGAGCTTTTTTTATTTAATAAAAGGTGCTAGTGTAGGATCCCCCATCCCTGACAGAGTTCCGAGCCAGACCTTCAGTGTCCTAAAATCCTAGAAACATCATGAAATCCTAGAAATTTCCAGAAACATCCTAAAGCCCTTGAAACTTCCTAAAATCCTAAAAATGTCCTGAAATCCTAATATTGTCCTAAGAGTGAAGAAATATCCCAAAATCCTAGAAAGGTTCTAAAATCCTAGAAATGTTCTAAAATCCTAAAAATATCCTGAAATCCTAGAAATGTCTGAAATTTCAAGAAATTTCCTAAAATCCTAGAAATCCTAGAAACATGTATGGGGTAACTGCGACTGGCCCCCATCAAAGCAAAGTTGAGTATTCCTGTGATGTGCTTAACAGATTTCAGCAGTGACGGGCTGAAAAACATGCAGTGAACTTTGTGTCTCCATGCTTTAAGGAGCTGCTAACCCACTGAAGATTCAATTAGTACAGAGTTTTGACATGACATGATGGTCTAAGTGCTTTTTCAGAACCCTTTTCTGCTTTAAACCTGGCATTTTTCACGATGTTAATTGGAAGAAAATATATTGGCATTGTCATTTAAGCTCTATAAACCCTAATTTGAACCGCCACATGTTCGCAGGCAACACGCAGCTATAGTGAGATGTGTCCTTGGCGGCTCAGACTGAGGCAAATAAAAGAGCGGCTTGTTGAGTTATGGCTGTGGGTAGGAAAAAGAGCGAGTCATAGATGTGACATTTTGACCATTAGACCTTGCTCCGCAAAATATTATTTTTATTAATGTGAACAGGAATCGGTTTCTCCTACAACACTCGCGAGGATTAAAACAAATAGGGCCATGAAAGCGCCAGGCAGGGAAAGAAATAAATAAATAGCACGCCGGCCTCCATATTTCATATAACAGTCACCTCCAAGAGCTGTGGGCCTCTGTGTTAGGCGTCCAAGCTAAACACTTGGAAGTTTGCACAGTCATAAATTAACGGCTTGACAGTCAAAAGTGTTCAAACTAATTTGTCAAATCTTGCTTGCTTTTTTTTCCACCGTTTAAATTCATTACAGCAGTTTTTCTTTCTTTCCACAAGGCTTCCAGAAATATGTTTCCCAGTACCACGCAGTACCCTGCAAAGATAATTCTGGAAACTAAAAGCCTTCGACTGTACATCACGTGTGCCGAGACCAAAATCCATCAATTTCCCCGCACTGAAAGAGGCTTGAATTAATTCCCACCCAAGTACAATTTATCTCCACGGGTTGCTGTCAAGGGATTGAGCTGTGAAGAACCTCCAGGCATCAGATCAACATTCATGGCTCATCAGCTCAACAACTTGTATTTTTGTTAATTCAGCAGTCATGTTCGGCTAAAGTGGGATAATTACTATTGACAAGTTTTTGCCAAACATGTCGGTGCAGAGTAAACACAGATGATGCCTTTGGCTCAAAGCTGCAGACAAACAAATGTCATGCAGGCCAGACAGAGAGAAGGCTGCTGCGTGAAGGCGGTGCAGCACAGTACCCATAATGCACTGTAACTTTTCCTGCAACTGATTCCCTTTGACAGGGTGCACACTGTAAACCGAGATTCTCTTTCTTTACCTCGCTCTCACATGTTCTAATGCAGTGATTCATTTGAGGTAAATATAGGCGGGACTTCTACATTTACCCAAATACATGTTCCAGGAATGATGATACCATCAACTTACTGTATATAAAAAAAACAATATGATTTGATGAAAAAAACAAACCAATACATACAAACAAATGCTGAAACAAATGTTTCAGATTTTTTTTTCTCGCATGCCTCCATGGTGAATGAAGAAACATGGGAAGAAGGCAATGATCAACTTAAGAATAAATGACCCCAAAATTTGCAAATAATGAATAGAAAGTACAAGAAAATTACACCGAAATTAGCACCCCCCCCAAAAAAAACACAAACCCCTGTAAAGTAATAAAAAAAAGTAAGTAAGTAAAAAAGTAAAAGAAAAAAACAACAACAAAACAAGGAATTGGCCTGGTAAAATAGTGCATAAAATGTATGATAATTCTGTAGCATAATTTTAAATATATTTAAATATTGGTAATTATGAACATTTTTTTCCTGTACATTTTTCCATAGCTCTTTAAAAATAATTCTCTAAATCGAGTAATTTCTTTCAATTTGATGTCAAGTTGCTCATTGCCTTTTTTTCCATGTTTTCCAAAGAATTCCAACCAGATTTGCTCAGATGTCAAAGGTTTAAATACTTCAGAGGCGTCTGAACGCAGCACAAGAAAAATTGTCATTCAAGGTTTAAAAGGATAAAAGTAAAAGGGGGTTTGCAATTAACAACAGCAAAACTATATCAAAACGTCTGTTTACAAACTCTCACATAACTCGTGCAGCATAATCCATGTCTCATTTATTGTATGCTCAGCATTTTCCAAACATATGCATTTTTGCTGAAACAGAAATATTTGAACGACTTAAGCATAAACAGTGTAGAGGTGCTACTCGTCTGTGTGGGAGACTGTTTATACAGAAGTGTTTTAAATAGTGGCCTCGTGTTTAAGTTAAAAAATGCATTTATTTGGGATATACTGAGCATATGACTGGATAAATGGGGCTTGGATTATACTGCAGGAGTTGTGTGATAGTTTGAACTGATGTTTTGATATAGTTTTGCTGTTGTTAAATGTGGAACCCTGTGAACTTTCTGTGTTTTTGGATTCTTGTTGCAGCAATATTGCAGGATCTCTGTGGCTAACAACTGCAAATAGCTGTGACAGGCAGGCTCCACTCAAAAGGCCTCAGTTATCTGTCTGCTGGAATGGGTTGTAAGCCTAAATCTGTTATCTGTTACTTTAAGAAAGATGTTTGGTTTTCCCCATTAAACATCGTAGGAGCCATTTCTTTTAACATTTATGTACATTTAAACCAGTCAGTGATGACAGTAATGGGTTACAAACTGCTCTGGAGGTAAGGAGTGTCTTTAACAACAAGACCCATAAGCCATCGGGCCAATCGCTAGCTATCGTTTGGCTCTGTAACCTAAGAGGTTAACAAATGTGACTACAGAATGTAATCACGGCAAACCGCGTTAACACAGCTTTACAGCCTTGTAGCGGTAGTTACGCAACTGCTGTGAAGTTCACTTTAGCCTAGCAATAGCTTTTCACTTCTGGCGATTGCATTTAGGCTTCAAAAATCCTGAAAGTAGTATTCAGTTGTGAAGATTATCTTGCTGAACAGAACATACAAGTATCATAAACGTCCGTTTACCACAGAGCTTTTTTCTGCAGTGATCCAAAATTCAATTGAAAAATCCCATTGGCTTTTTGACAAGGGAACCATTCCGACATTTGCCTACAGAAAAACGTCATCCCTGGGACAGTCTATAGACACAGTCCCCACCGTGGTCCTTGTAAAACCTCTTCTCTGCTCAAAACCCTCTCATCCGGTGCTTGACACATGCCAGCTCCCATCTCTCATCATCACTTCAAGAGCCACATATAGATCCATTTTCCCCTCCCACCCCCTTGTGTGTGTGTGTGTGTGTGTGTGTGTGTGTGTGACTGTGAATGCATATGTGTGTGTGTGCGCGCTGTATCCAAAGAGACAGACAGGCACACGAGCATGAAATCCACCAAACCTCCTCTAATTCCCCCTGTAATTTATGGCTCTCAGATACATGTCATGCTGAGGCTAAACAAACGGTCCTTTGTCACTGACAGCAGCCTTTGATCAGAATGAATCGGATTCGCTGTCTCGCTGCCGCACCAGATCTGCCCCGCACTGCTGCTGCTGCTGCCACAAGGATTTCCACTCACACACACGCACACACGCACACACGCACACACACACACACACACACACGCACACGCACACGCACACACACACGTACAGCCTAATGGTGCTGAAAGTTTTCCACTCACACCTCAACTCACACACGTTCTTCCTAAACTCAAAGCACGACACCCCTCATCAGTTTACGCTGAACTTGTGACCCCAGCTAACACCTCTGCCTCCTCCTCTTCCCTCCCACACCCCCACCCGTCTCTCTGCAGGATGTCTTTACAGCAGGCCTCACCGAGTGATTGACAGCCGTGAGGGAATTATCGAAAGAGCGAGGGAGGCAAAGCTCTGAGGTCAAGCAACAGCAAGCAGAAGAGAGAGCTCAACATCTGTAAAGTCACACAAGCTGACGTGACCCCTGTACAAAGTGCCAGGCCAGTGCACGCACACACACATACGCACACACACACACTCGCTCTCACCTGTTGGCGACCATGTTGGAAGCCACTCACTGTGGATTCATTCCAAATGAAAACATAGCGTTTTGGCTGGGATGTTTTGAAATGTGTGGCGTGGTGAGATTCTATTTAAGCTGTCAGCCAGAGGGATGTGTGTGTGTGTGTGTGAGTGTGTGTGTGTGTGTGTGTGTGTGTGTATGTGTGTGTATGTGTGTGTGTGTGTGTGTGTGTGTGTGTGTGTGTGTGTGTGTGGCAGTGGTGTAGAGCGATTAAGCACGTCACTGTTGGCCTGTGGGATTGACAGTAACGCCGGCTGACTTGGGCACACAAGGGGGAGAAAGACTGGGGGCACTTGTGTAACAGAGACACACAGGCAGGTACTGTTCTCCCGCCGAGCTCGAAACAAACCGCTGTTGACATCCCTGTCACCAACACTCATTTCTGGCGCTCAACGAGATTAGTCTCAACTGGCGGCGGTAGAGACAGAGGCATCAAATTAAGCGAAAGCGGCTGACAGCGAGCATGTTCAGCGCGCTGGCTTTCTGCAGGCTGTTTTCTTCCGCTTTGCTTCGCATGAAATGTTATCTTTCAGCCTGCATTCCAAGAGGAGGGATCAAAGATTAAATTGGGGGGTAGATTTGGGGAGCCGTTTGAAGAGCGAGCGCAGCAAAAAGAAGAAGTGTGGGTTCAAAAGAGGTGAACTTTGAGGTGGAGGTGCATTCAAGGCATGCCTGGTAGACAGATTTGATCATCTGGCTTCAGCTTTTGCAGACTTTGTTGTGATGACATGGGCATAATTCATAGCTCTCTCTGTGTTTCTCTGTCACACGCGTGCAGATATCACATTCCCCGCCCCATTCACACACCCACCCACGTACACTTTGAGACATCTTATCCCTCACACACATGCACACACAAACAAACATCCCCACCCGCCTACCTAGCCGTGCGCTCACACGTAGGCTTTTTGACAGAGTGAAGTTGTCAGGGAAATGGAGAGGAAATGACACAGGGCATATTTTCACAAATCTCCCCTGTTGGCATACTCCGCTCTGGCACAGGGCCTGTCAGCAGCCTGTCTCCTCAGTTTAGCCATCAGACACAGTCAGAGTGCCAAACACACTGGGACACGCTTGTCCTCAGACAGGAGGGAAGACGGAGAGAAACGGAGAGAGACGGAAAAGTGTGTATGTGGGGAGAGTTTGGAGAAAGACAGAGAAAAAGAGAGTCAAAGGAAAAAGTCAAAAAGAGTCAAACAAGTGCAACGATTAAGAAATTTCACATTCTTAGAAAAAAGTCCAACTCTTGTCTCGCAACTCTCGCCACTCCTCCCCAAAAACACGAATGTCAAAATGCCAAGCCATTATCCCTTTTACCGGTACTGTAACATAAACCGTGGGGCTCGGGGCGCTGTGCGTCACCGTGACTTTGGGAAAGTGACTTTGACGAGATGGCGGCTGGCCAAGGCAGGCGGTCCGCACATCTACCTGCTTGACTGGAGGCACTGCGTTGACCCTGATGGCCGTCTCCCACAACCCCCTGCTCTGCTGCTTACCTAAACACACACACACACACACTCCCCAGCTGTGCATGCCATCCAACTACGGCCGCAACAGACACTCTGCTGTTCTGCCGCACACCTCCGGGCCAGCACAGCCTCCTGTCACACGGCCCAACTAATTATCTTGGCATAAAGAGGAAAAACACCAACAGGAGATGTTGCACATATTTTAAACAAATGCTGAGAGTGTGTATCCTGGATGACAGACACAGTAAAGGCCATGAGAGTTCAGGCTATTGCTCTAGTTATTTTAGGCCAGGTTCTCAAGGTGCAGCCGCACACTTTAAAAACGTGTTGCCGTAAGATGTTTTAAATGTGTTGTGTATGTGTGTGTGTGTTATAAAAGTAGTACGGCTTTCCTGTTTTGATTTCTCCATTGATTCTTATTTCACAGTAATCTTTCTTTTCTCCACTGTGGCAATGCTGCAAAATCAGATGATAAGATTTTCCTTTTATTACATGTTAACAAGGCGAGCTGCACTTCACTGCACAGCTTTTGAATCTCATGGAGTTTGAAACGTGGATCTACGTCTGTTTTCTTGTGCTGTGTTCAGACACCTTTCACAAGCTATTTAACCCTTTGAAAGCAAGTTAATTTGTTTTGATTTCTTTTGAGAATTTCGGGGAAGGCAACATGAGCAACATGGAAAGAAATGTCCCACAAATTCTAAAAGAAAATGACCTGAAATTTAGTTTAGAAAAAGGGGAAATGAAAACAAAAGACGCACACAAAAAACAAAAACAAAGACACACAAAAGAAAAAAAAACATGCTTATAAATATTGTAATAATTAATTTAAAACAGCACTTTTTCAAGCCATTTTCTTCTCTTTTCTTTTTTTTTTTTTACTTATTCCTTGCTGTTTTTGGGCTAGGTCTTGATAAGTTGCTCATTGCCTTCTTCCTGTGTTTTTGCAAGAAACCAGACCACCTTGCTCAGGCTTCAAATGTAATGTAATTTTCTGGTGTCTTCTGGCATGAAGTTTGCATGTTTTCACTGAGCCTGTTTAGATATCATCTGGTGAATTGACTTGAAAGTCCCTATTGGTGTGTAGGTCAGTGTCAATGGTTATTTCCACCTAAATGTCCACATATGTGCAGTTTTTTAAGTGCATGTAAGGTGAATAATCAGTCTGCTAAAGTAACAGCTAAAAATACCAATTACACTTTGAACATGATTTAACCAATACAGAAGATCTGATTGATCTAAAATATTGATTTTAATAGGCTACTACTATATACATTTCTTTTTATGCGCAGCTGTATATTGTTAGTGAAGAGGCAAAGAGTGCATGCACTAGATGTGTTCAGGATGATGGAACATTAGACAGTTTTTCTCATGAAATACAAATGGGTACAACATGGGAGAAAGAAAGTGATCCTGTCTTGTAAATGATAGAATTGATCTTCAAAATGAAAATGTAGCATCCGTAATATCGATTTTTTTGGTATTGATCGACCTGTACTAAAACCAGGCAGTATTCTCTTTTCCCATTGCCAGTTGACAATAACCATGTAGATGAGTATGCCTGTATTTCTTTCAAGGGTTTGTCACATTTGGAATGTCAAATGGGCCAAAGGGACTGGTGTATCAGCCCTGTGTTTACCTGCCCAGGCTGTAAGCTGCTGCTCTAATCTAGAGTCAGCTGGGACTCTAGTGCCTGCAAAAGCCTGCAGAGGTAAAGCGGGTATAGATGGATGGGCATAAGACTCCGCAGTCTGAATCATCAGTACACAAACCTAAGAAAATAAGTCAACTATGACTCCCAGGAAGCGTTAACAAACACAAAATCATTAAGCTTAGAATTGTGTTGCCTGTGTAGCCCACAGTAGAAAAGGGATTAAAAGTTAAAAGATTTTAAAAAAATAATAATTTAACCAAAGAAATGATTCCCCACAAAACTATCAATGCAGTGCATACAGTCTCTTGACAAAGGGTTAAAAAAAAAAAAAAAAAAAAAAACAATTACATTTTTTTCTTTTTTACATAGGCTAAAATAAAAATACTTTAAATGCAATCGATAAAAAAATAACCACACACACACACACAGCTCAGAGGAAAGAAAAAAAACATACCTTCCTTCATACCAGTACCACACTGCGATTAGATCAAGAGCTATGATTCTGAAAGAGACATTGATTGAATCACATACCTTGGTCTTTGATCTATCTATCTATCTATCTATCTATCTATCTATCTATCTGTCTGTCTATCTGTCTATCTATCTATCTATCTATCTATCTGTCTATCTATATGTGCGCTTAAGATTATTTTGTAAGGGGAATCTGTGAATACATTTACATTGTAATTTGAATTTAGCTGTTGAATTCCACCTCTTTATCACTTTTCCAAGTGTTCAGTATATTCAAACAATATTTATATTCCTCGAGTTTTCTGAGTCTGGTCCAATCTTGACATCCCTCTCTGTACTTAGTAATAACACACACTGGTTACTTTTGTTACCCAGATACAATGACGTGTTTTATGCTGCAGTTCTGATTTGCACGAGTGACTGGCTTCTCTTCAGTAGATGCAGCTGAGGGTCATGCAGAGCATTTAGAGCCATGCACCATATCAAAGTGATGCAGGATATCTCAAAAACAGTTGAGAAGTTGTGATAATTAAAGTTGATGGCCATAACATAAACCTATAGTTAGCTAAATTATCTAGGAAATACCTGTGTTTCTAGAGTAGAATAGAGGAAATTGTTTAGGAATGGTAAAAAAAAATAGAGAAAAAGATGGGAATTGGGCATTTTTAGTGCAAACAGCTTCACAACTCTATACTGCTACTGACAGATCCCTACATTTATGAGGTCTCTGGATGGTTTTCCACCAGATCAAAGTTTTCAAAAGGTAGTAGGAGCACAACAGTAACACATTCATGTTGGAGGGTAAACAGCTGAAGGAGAATGGAGGTCAGCCTGCTGCTGTCAGGCTGCGTGGAAGCCTCGTGGGAAAGACCCGCGGCCACAGCCACCTTTCACCACCACCCTGTCTGCAATAGGGACAGCGCCAGGAGTACAAACAAGGACATGTATGACTGCTGCTGTTTCCTGTGTGTGTTTGTGTGTGTGTGTGTGTTTGTTTACATCATTCTATTGCTTTCTGCCAAGGGACCTTTGATTATCCTGTCCTGAGGGAGCCGCCTCCCCAGGGAACATGGGTGATCAGCTTGTGGCTATTGCCTGTCACCGCTCCCCCTGACATTACTGCACACACACACTTTGCACACATATTGCGCGCACTGGGAAGGGGAGATACGCTTTACATGTACTCCCTAGGCAGTGTGAGGTCACCCAGTTCTCTATTTCAAAGGAGACAGGGTCGCCGCCGAGCCAGCCGAAGCCCTGTGGAAGCAACCAGTCATGTGTGATTTTCCAGTCCACTGCTCCATGATGAGCAGGTCTGGCCATGGCTCAGCCCCCAGGGCCCGGCCTGCGGGGAGACTGACGGGCTTGGAGCTTGTCCACCTTCTGCTCCGGCCTTGTCGTATCATTGGGAATGAGGGCTCATCATCGCCTGCCAACCAGCGCTGCAGCCATCATGCTCCTCCGCTCCCTCTGCCTCACTGGGGCCCCAGCCCTGGTAAATTATGCTTACCCACACCATTATTAGACTCATTATAGACCCATTTGAGTGGCTTTCAGCCTGTCACAGGCGCTCAACTATGTCTTCGGCTTGACTTGATTTCCTCTGACAGGCTTTTCTTAAACTAAAAGGCTGGGGAGGGGAGTTGGAGAGACAGGAGGCTGGAGAGAAAGAGAAAAATGCATCTTGAAGGAGTCGAGCAAGGGGTGTGCAGGCTGATGTACAACATTCATTTGCCGTTATGATGAGGCGCACATTACAGGTTGTAGCGTGGTATCTCGGAATTTATTTTTTGCATTTCAGTTGGAGACGCAGGGATATAAATGGTTTGAGGGGCAAGAAAACTGGCAGGCTGAGTCCATCTTGCTGGTTGTTGACACTTTTTTAAACACAGTTGAGAAATGACCCTCATTTCTGGAAACCTAAGGCCTTTCAATTTTACTGTGCTTGGCAAACCGATGCAACTCACTCGGATTCCCAATTGCCTGTCAACTGCTGGGTCTGCCATCCATTCATTTCCCAAGTCGTGTCCCTGCTAAGCCCTCTGCTACATCTTTCATTCTGTCATCGCTAACATGATAGGGAATTCCCCGGGAGAAAGGGAAACTTCATTGGGAAAAGCTAGGAGAAGTGTGCGGCAGCTCCCCTCCATGCTGAACGCGGACAGAGCCAAGATCTCTCAATCTGTGACGGCTCATTTGGAAATGTGGCCCTGGGCTCTTGTTCCCTCTCGCCCTCGCCAAATACAATAATTCTTTTTCATTTCTCCAGCTCAATTTTATAATTTTGTGATTTTTCACTGTCAGCTTCAGCCTTTTGAAGTATTTTATTGAATTTCCTGCTGGACTTGCCTCTAAAGTCCATTTCTCGTTTTGCCACAGCTTAGCTCCCCACTGCTGTTTCACTTTTCGGTCTCTGACAGCCTTTTGCAACACGGTCAACCTCTAAAGCCTTTCCACTTCGCTTTCCAGTCTTAAACCCACTTTTTAAAAAAACCTCTCCAAATGCATCAGTTGCAATCATTATTTCTTCATCTGGATTTCTCATTATTTGCACAGATTTTTCTTGCAGTTCACCTCTCGACTCTGTCAAGAGTAGCTGTGGGTGATATCATTGTCATGTCACTGCTCGTTTACATCACACGGATTGACAGGAGGGCCCCGGCCAGCTCTGCTTCTGATAATGGCTGATCTAATCCATACCACTGTGTACTTTCTCCCACTCAGCTCCTCTGTTCTTGGCATCGATGCCTTTAAACCCAAAAAGCCTCTCTCTCTCACCCCCCTACATGTGTTTGCAATTCCCCTCCGGGGGGTTATGATTCAACAGCGGCATCATCTCAATTCGTCTCAAAGCATGAAGCATCGCAAGAGAAACTAAAGTGGGAGACAAGACGGCCCTCTCTGCCCCCCTTTTAGAGGCAAGAGCTTGAGTGTGTTTGGCGGAGTTGGACGTGAGGCTCGCTCTTTGGGATGTGGGAGTTTAAGAAGAGAGTGCCACGCTGGCCTAATCACATTACGGGTGCCATATTATGTGTCAAGCTGTCACTTTCAATTTGAGCCACCGCGCTGCAGCGGCGGGCCCTGGCTTTTCTTCATATTTCTGTTTTGATTGGGGCTTGATAGTGACTAGGCTGGAACTGGGTGTACACAGCAAGCAGGGGAGATGCTATTCTACTCCGGCGAAGAACGCCAATCATATGTTTACTATTAGAATCGGTCGGGGTGTGGACGGAGGGTATGTGTGTGTCTGTGGGGTTGGGGCAATCGTTCCCACTGACCTCCTCACACTGAATCACATGTCTAATCTCATTCTTCTCTCCCGTTTGAACTGATGTCATGTGTCTCATCGTCAAATCTGTCACAGCGGTTGACGTGGAGACCGTGTCGAAAGGCTTGGGTGGGGGGTGGTTGTGCAGGAAAAGCCTGCGCAGTCGTTCAACTCCATAAGCAGGGTAAATTGAGGAGATACAGACTGACAGGAGGGAGAGAGAGGGTAGGAGGGGTTACGGGATGGGGGGAGCAGGGCGTGAGTTCAGTCAAAGCCAATTGTTCTCCAATTGAGTGGAATGACTCAGAGGAATTGGTAGAAGTTGGGTCTTTTGTGTGCAAGCGGCTGAAACATTTGAGCGATCAGGTTGAAATTCCCCGTTTTTCTCCTCCGGAGTGTCTGTTTTTACAGCTATTCAGATTCAGCCTCCCCTGAGCAATCACTGTCCTCCCTTTCTCTCTCCCTCTTTACCTCCCTCCATTTATCTATCTCTCACTCCATCTCTTCATCTATCTCTGTCCGATAGATCATTGGCTGGGTCATAAATCCCGGCAGCCTGTCAAGGCTGAGGGCTTCTAGCTGCTCTTTCAGACGGAGCCTCCGTATCAGCTGACACAAGAAACAAAAGTGAGTGGAGATGAGAAACGGAGAGACGTGGAGGGGTAGAGGGAGGGGAAGTAAAGGGGAGAGTTGGGCCTTGGTGGCCATGCTGACATCCTGAGACATCCAGCTATGTTTCTGTCATTTCCAATGAGCTTTCATCTCAATCTTCTCTGTAAATGCTAAATATTCTTGGCTATCAGAGAGCTGTTTTGTAACGAGCAGATGATCCAGAGACCAAATCTTATCCTTGCCATTGCCAAGTTTAAGGGGCCATCTACACTCTGGTTATGAACATTATAAGTGGAAGCACAAGAAATGTGTTGTCCTTTTGCAACGTATCCACATACAGCGGTTCATAGGATGTCTTATGAAAATGCACATACTTTAAAATAAGTCAGAGTTCACATGGTTTTGAACACTGGTCTCCTGAAGTTAAGTCCTGTGTTGTTTTACCAATCCACCAACCCAACCAGCCTCCTCACACCAACTTTTTGTCTTTTACTTCTTTACTTCCTTTAGCACTTAAATGACATGATCGCAGCCTTCCTGATTTCATAGGTTATATACGGAGTTTTGGCTCATGATTATGTTGTGTACAGACAAAATGTGGTGCAGTTCTTTTTGTTGATATTAACAGTGCATGAAAAACCTTACTTTTGTCTAGTGACAGAGCCTTTATAGCCTATGTGATTTTACTTATAACACGAATACAGTAGTATGAGTTTAATGGTTCTCTCTGTAACTAAATTCTGTTGTTAGCCATAAAACATTTTGTGTTCCTCAGAGAGATGGCAAAGGTAGGTTCCTTAGATCAGCATTTAACACTATTGTTGCAAATTCATTATGTTCTCTGTATAAGCATGCTAGCATTGTGACTTACTGAAATGCCACTATAGTGTCACAAGTGGATGTAACCTGTTTTTTTGTGCTAAAATGGTCACATAACTCAATAGAATACTGCCATCGGTGAGCAAGCTTGCAAGCTGTTGTGCTGAAACAAAACATGTTGATCTTTGGCCGCAGCCGACCACGGCTAGCCAACTGTATGACTGCCCTGTGCCGCTTCCTGTCTATTCCTGTCAATACAATGCAGAGTCAAGTGGTTTCTTTACTCACCATTTAGAGTGGAGTGTGGCTAAACTCAGCTACATCTGCATCGCTGTGCATAGAACAAAACAGGGTAACCACATGGAAGGTTATACAGACATAGCCTTGTCTTAAAATTGCATACCTAACTGTAGTAATGGAAATAGGATGAACTGTGATAGTAAAAGCAGGAAGAAGCGAGGGTTACACAGTGGAAAAATGTTTGCAGATAATGAAAAGCAGAACCCACTTGCAGTCAAATAAAATAAAGAGGCTCCCCGCTGCTCAAATATTCAAAGCAAAGGTTTGATCTAAAGAACTTGGATTCAGGGAGGATCAGGGGCTCCCAGACTAGTGGACCTATACATGCCTGTAGGTAGCTGTGATAGATTGGCCCGAGGCTCCAGGTTATCAATGGGCTGGTGGCCCCTAACTTTCCTAATACATTGATCCCCTGCTCAGCTGAGTAGATCCAAAAGGAGGAGTACAGGGGAACTCCCTACTTCACATTGGTGCCCAGAATGACAATGCAGGGCTCTGAATAAGCTGGTGTGTAAGCTTTTGCACCAAGCCTGGTCCAAGGATGTTTCACATGGATAGATCTAACAATTGGCAGCTTCAGCTCTGCAATGACAGTACCAAAGCAAGGACGAGTGTTGTTGTTGGGGATGTGGAAGGCTTCTGAGGCTAAGAGTCATGGAGTCGCTCATCTTCTTGGATTTGATAAAGTCTGGAGATCCAGTCTTCAAGTTTGGCAATCTTTGAGGTCTGCCAAAAGCAACCAGCTGCAGAGAGCTGAGTGGAGGCATTGATATAAACATGTAACTGAAAGGTTAGTTGTAGCAATAGGGCTGCTGTCAACAGGGTAAATAGACTGGAAAAAGTCTGTGGGGCCATTTGTGGTATTTACTCCATGGTCAAGACCCAATGTGGAATAATCAAGGCTTAGTTCAAATCAGATTAAAATCAATTAAGGACTAACCAACTGAGGACACCAAGTAAAAAAGGTCAGTAGAAGCTAAAGGTGATGAAGTATAGAGGTGTAGCTAACAAAGAAAAAAATACACTGACCGAACATTTGAAAGCAAAGATAACACATGCATAACAATGTGAGTTTGGTCCTAAATTATTTTATTATATGCTCATTACAGACTTTAAATCCAAAATAACAAAATGCATCCTTATATGTTAGTACATCGATAAAAAAACAAAACAAAACAAAAAAACACAATGCCAGGGGCAGGGCTTCCATTTCATACAGTATTTAGCTACATGGTACGGACTCATGGCTGTCACATTGCTAAAGCTACGTGTGTTCTTCCCTGATGTCACCAAATCCTGTATGTCTCATGCTTCTCTGAGGCACTTTGAACAATTTATTTCTGTCACTTTGTTGTTAATGCAGGACTAATCTTTTGAAAGGCAATACATCCATCGGTCGTCACCATTATTCATGCTTATTTCCAGTCTGATGCTGGCCAAATGACAAAGGACAAATGATACAGCACAAGGACCTGATTATCCAAATGCAGTTACCAAGGCATCCGTATAAGCACAACTTGTCATGCTCTGAGTGTTTCATCTGACTTGATTTATTATGCCTCATTTACATTCCAGCTTCTCACAGAGCTAATGGTCCATAAATCCTGTGTAGATAATGTCCATAGATTAAAGTGAAATAACAGGCAGTATAAATCAATCCCAGAACAGAGTGATCTGTTGTTTCAATAATGTGCACCATTAGTTTGAAAAGCAGACCCCTGACACGCATGCATACACAGCAATTTTTTCTTCTTTCTCAGTCTCCTTTTTCGTCCTATAACTCTTTTCACAGGATGTAGGGTGGTCGTCTACCAATCAGAAGGTCGGGAGTTAATTCCTTACTATCACAGTCTACATGTGCTATATCAATGGTGCACGAATGTGTGAGAATTTATCCGATGCCGATGTGCCACCTTGTATGGTAGCCTCAGATAAAAACATGCATGCAAATGGGTGAATGGTGCTTTGTTGTAACAAGCTTTAAGTGGTTGAAGTATTACATAAATGCAATTCAGTTAAATTTCTATGTAAGTGCTGTTTTGGCATTCACACTTTAGCCTCCCATTTGAAACACTTGCATGTCAACTCTTTGCACACATGACATGAACCTTCTCTATAGATTTTTTTTTTCCCTGTTCAGAGTTCTCATTTCTCACACAAACTCCCTATGTGATGAATTTTAAACTTCATTTTGCAGTTGACTGAATGTTTATCCCCATAGCTTGACTGCCAAAGCCACTTTGGTGGGTTTTGGAACTGCTACAGGGAGCTCAGTGGGGAGATTGGCAGAGCAGATTTTACAGAAAAGTGACTTGGGGTCTTTCGCAAACATGATGGTAAAAAATGTGCAGAGCATTTTGGGAGTGAAATGGGCTTATCTTTCTGTTGACCCTTTTGGAACTAATTCAGGATGTGTGGCAACCAGTGCTCGCTTAGGGCCCAGACAGAGCAGGCCGATGGTCGGCTGTTGGTCAACGCCAGGCCATCAGTGGACGTCTGTCAGACAAATTTGTCCAGTGTGTCCTGCCCTGTTGGCAATAGTCAGCTCTTGTTGGCCCTTTTTGCCTGTTTATTGGCTGATTCGGTCTGTTGCATCTTCGGCAACACTGGCCTGTCGATGAGAGTAATCACTCTGACAGTTCAGCTGAGTGTATGAGAAGAGAAAAGGAAGTGAGGAAAGCAAACAACCACTGAGCTCTTTAGGTGAAACAGTTTGTAATGGTTTGTATTATTTTTCGCTCACGCTCAGTAAATATCATTTGTTCTGTCAACATTGGGTTGTGTTGTATTTTGCTAACTGGCTAACACAGCAACACTCCAGCTACATTATCCCGGAGTCACTGTGAAAATGTTGTTCAAGCGCTCAGTACCGTAGTCACGGGCTTGTCTGTGCCTGCTACTTGCCACAAAGCACCTTGACTGACCACTAACTAAAGCTTGTATTTAGTCATAAAAAAATAAACACTAATGATCAGTGTGCCAGCGTCATTTTGACATCACATTTCGCCGCCCCATATCATCTGTGTGTGCGCTGATAGGCACAGACAGCTAGCATACTATCAGCTAACTAAGCTAAATAACACAGTATCACAACTACAAAACAAACCATGTGATTGGTGGAAACTTCACTGGAGAGCTGAGAATAGTTCAGGGCCAGCTCATCTATTATTTGTAGCACGTCACGCCCGTCAGCAGTGAAGTGTCAGGTGCTTCAAGTCACCGGCTTCCATTGAAAATGAAATGTAGTCTGTTGCTGTGTCACTTGTGTGAACGCAGCATAACCAGCATCTAGAATCCATCAATCCTGTCAGTCTTCCAGTCTTCCTTTTTGAATGACAATTACAGACAGCCATTGTCTGCTGCTATGGAGAGTTATTTCCTCTCAAGCAGGCGCAAAACATACATATGTGCTGGTTGGTTGGTTGGTCTGCCACTGTTTGGCCAAGACACAGGCAACATGAGGTGACAAACAGTCAGCTTCCATCGACGCTAGGTCCTTGATGCTGTTTGTTTGGGCCTTTACTGTAAGGTTGGTGTTGGTGTCGGTACAATAAACTACATCCTGGTAATTCTCTTGGATAGTACTACCCTTAGAGCATGGGTGTTGTGGATAATTTGAACCATGACCATGAACTAACATCTCCCTTAACTGTTGATGTGAGCTTCAACCAGGGTTGCTTACTGTGTGAATTCATGTTTAGCACAAGTTTCAGCAGCCTGAGGTCCATGTGGCACAACTCAGGGACGTTCAGCATCGCAAATTTTAATAGCTTCTTTGTCTTTGCTGAGCATGGACATTTTGAGGTGCCCAGAACTATAGCCTTGGAGTAAGAGTTTGCTTTCCCCCCCAAAAAAACACAAGACAGGTTCTTCTGCCTCTAACAAGGTTCCTAGATTCTGAGAAAGCTTCCTGTGGTGGAAAAGGGCTTTATGTCTCTTTCTCTCACACACAACTTACTTAAACATATTCAATCCAATATTGAATGTGGGAGTGAAAAACAACATGCAGGCTGCTTTATGAACACACTCAGCAGTCCCGAGCACAAGCAGGGGTTTAATATTTTATGAGCGAGCAAAAGTTATGGACCCTAATAAATATGCACACATGTGCTACTTGTGCAGAGTTATTGGCACTGGCAGGCCACATTAATATGTCACATTAAAGTGGACCGCCTGTTGACAAGCCCTGTTTGACCCTGTCAGTGTGCACGCTCCACACACACTCGCATTATTACACACTCAGTGCCACTGCTTGTTTTCACTGATCTGGATTTTAAAGAATTGTTATGCATCCCAAAACTCGAAGCAGAATACATTACGTCTCCTATGGTTCAAACTGCATAATGCAATATGCAGATCTTGATATGTGTCAACCGCCAATGAGAGGAAGTAGCAGCACTGAGAGATGGAGAGAAAATAAGAGTAAGAAGGAAATTTAAAGAGAGAGAGAGGGAGAGAGACATCAAAGGCCAAGTGTTTTCCATACAAGAGGGCGAGCGGGGCTTCAGATCAGACAAGCTCTTCTGTAAACAGCCTCCTCAGATCCTGCCAGCAGGAGGTTCCCCTTCAGCATGCTGCTTTGTCTATCAAAGTGCTCCCATAGTATTGAGGGGGCACTGGAGCAGTGCTCCTCGCCACCTCCCTCCCTCCTCTTATAGAAAGCTGGGCCACTGCACCGCCCCCCCTCCGACACTGAATCACAAAATAAAGGTGATTATCTCCTCCCACCCCCACCAGCACTCTAACTCTTTCTCCCTTTTCCTCCCTCCAGCTCCTCATTCTCTGTGTTCTCCTTCATGTGTTTCAAAGGTTTGCGCCGTCAAAACTTCCTCCTGCTTCTCCTCCTCCTCTTCCTCCTCTGCCACTCTTCAAACAGCTGTTTTGTTCTTGGGAAAACATTTTTTACTAAAGGGTATACTTTTGCAAAATTTTGTCTTTTGTCCATGGCATACTTAACTAAGGAAAAGAGAGCTAGCAAAGGAAGTGCACCAGGAAGGCCAAAAGAGTGCATACTTATTAATGAGAATAGTGTTTCTCCTCTGAGCCTGAGTAGAAAGTAATTGTGGGGCTGATTTTCTTCTTCTTCTTCTTCTTCTTCTTCTTCTTCTCTCCACTCTTTTCAATGGGCTTCAGGAGCCAGCTTTACAAGCTCTTCCCCGCTCTCATCCTCCACTGATCAAAGCCCGCTCGCACAGATATATTTCCCCTCACAGACAATGCCTCTTCTCAAGGTGCTGTCAGGTTCCCTTCTTTGCTTTAATTTCATCTCTTAAACTTTTTTTTAATCCCCGTACCCCCTGCCTCCCTTCCCTCTCCTTCTTTTGTGAGGGCTGTCAGCCGTGACAGTTTGTTGCCGGGAGGGACTTGTGGGAAGAGAAGGTAGGTGCACTTTTACAAAGAGCCGCCGCCTGGCTGCACCTCACTCACACTGTCACTCAAAACAGCCCGACTCATGCTCGCACACACACACACTCAGGCAAGGTGACACGCCCGGCTTTCACGCACCAGCACCGGCTACGGTGCTCACACATTTACACTCAGACCCACACGGTGAAACATGACAGACACCTTGACCTTGTGTTTGTTGTGTCACGTAACGTATCAGCGTTGAGGAGAGCGGGCCGGAGGAGGGGGGGCTGGTGAGTTGGGTTGTGAAGCCAGTTGCACTGTCTGGGTGTCTCAGATCATAAGCCAGGAGGAAACTCGGAGCGACAGAGCCGTGATGGAGCGCTAGCAGAGCCGGCGCTGACAGGGCTTAGATGACAGACAGAGGCTGACAGACGCTGACATCTCCCTGTCGCCTCAGGGAGACATGCGGCCCTGAGTGAAACCTGAGGAGTCGTCCCTGCAGCCATAACTACCAGCCAGCCCTCGCAAGCCTAATCCCTTAAAGTTCACACAAAGACACACGGGTGACAGAAGGGCAGGAGCAAAAAGGGAAGACAAGAGGAGTATCATTTAATTTTCTGAAAGAGAAGGATGATGAGGAGAGAGTTCGCCTTGAGGGAAAGGATTGAGTTTGTGAAACATTAATTACACCCCCCACCCCCACCCATCTTTACTCCCTGCCTGTCTGTCTTCATTTTGGCAGTGCTGGGGCTGCTCAGAGCAGGTGAATAGCTTCATCTGTTTATGTGAAGGCAGTTGTAGGCAAGCTGAGGAATTATTCTGATGTTTTGTCAAAAGTCAAAGTCTTTTTGTCTCAGTTTCAACCTATGTAGTATTAACAGAAGATGCCAGAAGAAAAACATTGTGGCAGTATAAAGCATCTCAGTTAGATAGCCTCTAATGCCGGGTTCACACGGGACGTGGAAGCAGCCCGATATGTTAATTGTTGCGCAGCCACCTGTCAGCAGCCGCATGGCCAATTGCACCAGCAGTGCATTTCTGCACGCCGGTCAGCAGGCAGTTCTGTGCCTCTGCTCAGTTCTAATCATATGAAGAGCTTTGTCTCTGCTTGCTTGTGCGTCTGTATCTGTGTGTATGATTCTGTGCATGTCTGTCTGTGTGACTGCGTTCATCTGTCTCGCTCTCAGTTTAGACAGAATTGACAAACATATGTAAGTATTGGATAAATATTTTATCATTTTTCTAATCTGATCATTTCTATTATAATTAATCAGTCAGTCATTTTCTGTAACCGCTTGTCCTCGTAAGGGTCGCGGGGGGGCTGGAGCCAATCCCAGCTGTCATCGGGTGGAAGGCGGGGTACACCCTGGACAGGTCGCCAGACTATCGCAGGGTGACACATATAGACAGACAACCATACACACTCACAGTCACACCTAAGGACAATTTAGAGTCACCAATCAACCTGAGCTGCATGTCTTTGGACTGTGACCCCGGAGAGAACCCACGCAGACACAGGGAAACATGCAAAAACATGCAGGGAAACATGCAAACTCTGCACAGAAGGGCCCTCGCCCGGACCGAACCCCGTTCCAACCAGGATTTGAACCAGGGACCCTCTTGCTGTGAGGCAACAGTGCTAACCATGAGGCCACCGTGCCACCCTCTATCATAATTAATATATTCTTTATATTGTTCACAATATATCACTAGTGTGTTTTGTTGCCAGATTGGCTCATGGCTCGCAGACAAAAAAGACCAGATGCGAAACTATCACTACAGATTGTGCACTAGCCACGCAGGTCGGGGCCACAGCGTTTCAGTCTCATTGTACAACATGGGCGCTAAAAATAAGCAGACTTTGCTCCATGGAAAATTGGTCCACTTTGTGGCACCTCTGAGTCCAGTGTAACCCCAGTGTAAACTAGCTTTTAATATTAAATATCCAATGCTGGATAAACAACCTACAGCAACAAGAAAGTAGATTTAAAATCTGAGTCTTCCATGGATCTGATTTTCAAGACCCACTCCCAAACCAGCCCTTCAACGTGCAATACAGCACCCGCCCTCCTACACGCATATTTGGCAACTTACTTTTGTGACCTGTCCCATTAACACAAGATGCACAGCCCGATCCAAAACTGCAAATTCCATAATAACAATGTACTGTTCAATTAATTCTGTTTGGCAGCACGTTTTAAGTCATCATTTTGGGACAATTTGCACATGTGAAACTAAAGCAAAGGTCATTCGGGAAATACAATCTATAGCTTTCTTTTTGTTGGCTTACTCATAATTCTGAGCAGCACATCTCTACAGTTAACATACCTGTTAGCGACACACCTGATTGAAGCGGCTCTCATGTTCCAGCCGGGGCAATGGCCGAGCCGACACACAGTCAGCAGTCAGAAGGGTGAAACATGAAATTAAATTATTTATTATTTATATTTATCATCCAACATTCATGATCCATGATTCTTTCTTCAGGATTTGGGTTAATTGGGGTTGGGGATAACGCTAACCTCGAGCAGAACTCTGAAATATAATTAGGATAAAACACCACCCATGAATCTTCTTTGCCGGTCACCCGCCGGGTACAGAAACCGACGCAGAACTCTGTTTGCGATCTTTCTTTTAGTTCCTCCTCACGGTATTTACAATCTCAACTCTAATCTGAGGAGCGCTTTTGCTAAAGTTAAGTCTGCTGCCTACGGTTCAGCTGTCACTTGTGATTTTGACCTTTCCTTTGATGTTCATGGAACAAAGATTGTGTAATCATGTTCACCAAAGCAGAAAAATTGCCTTTACACAAAAAGCTCCTGTTTATTTCAGCTTATTTTAAAGTTGTCAGTCAACACCAAAGCAACAGAAAATCAGTTTTAGCTTTTTCCTTTTTTTGGAAAGACAAACCACTAAAATATTAATATATATTTTACATCAGGTAAAAAGGGACAGACGCGACCCAGTTACTTGAACGTGGAATGTTTAAACTTTGTTCTCTTGCGTCTTTTCTCACTTTGACTATTTCAATACAATTCTCATTGACATATTTTTTGTTTCCACTGTCAGACAATTAAAGGAGGATCAAAGAGTTATTTAATTGTGGCTCATAAACCTGTTAACCGAGGTGAAGAGTGATTCCTCCACGTCTGAACTGAGACATCAATCAAAACCCGTCTGACGACATAAACCAGTGTTTGCCTGACAGAGAGACAACTCAACAGTTTAACCCTCACACCTGTTTACAGAATCCTGAATAATAAAACATCCATCAAATGTTAAATTGATTCAGGAAGTTGAGTTGGAGCTGGCTTTCATTACTTGCCTCCTCATTCATTTCAATGAGATGACTGCATAGGTGCCATAGACTGTATATGTTGATGACTGACACGTAACCACTAAACCCATTATGCAAAAATGAAGCCAAAATATCTTGGATATATCCACTGCCATCTTGTACTGTTGATAGTATTTGGAGCCAGAGTTTTGCATTAGTGATCTTCATGGTGGTGGAGTTGTATACACCTGCCTGACCAGTCATGAGCTGTGCTATTAATTGCCAGCACACTGATTGGCTCACACAGCTGTCAATCATGTTGGAAAACCCCCTTTCTAATTGCATCAAATATCTAATTAAAATCAGACTTATAAGAAGATTGGGCATGCTAACAAACATCAGGGTGATACAAACAAGCTTAAATAACAGAAACTGTCTTTGTGAAATTTTTTTTTGATGTGTGCTTTAAGTTTTTAGTTTGGCCCATGTCCGACTGTTCGGCTAACATGGAGGGGGTGCAGTTTATGACTTACACTGCAGCCAGCCACCAGGGGATGGTTGACATGTTTTGGCTTTTCTTTTGGGGAGTTTTCATGGCATTTATATTACACAGTCTTCAGTTGGCACCAAAGAGTTCTTGACACAGAGTTGTATCATAGTCAGCTGTGTGTTGCTTTGTTGTCAAAATCAGCTTCATAGATCTTGTTTCATTGGCTCACCAGTACCTTTAGCAATGTAGCAGCATTGTGTGTCAATGCTGCTACATTGCTAAAGGTACTGGTGAGCCCACTGTGGGATTTAAAAAAAGTTATATTTGGTCTCAATGATTTTTCATATGATATGTATGTTACTATTAATTTAAAAATTTAAAGGTTATGAAGATACTAAATTGACCTAAAAGTAACATAGACAATAATGAAAAATTAACCTGGGAAAATTGACTTGATTTCCTCTCAAAAACATGGTAAGAGGGCAATGAGCAAAGATGAAATGACCCAAAAAATTAGCAAGAAATAAAATTAAAAAAAAATAAATTACCCTAAAATTAACAAATAAATTAATAAATAAGAAGAAAGTAAAAACATCAACAACAACAAAAGGAATCGACCTGGAAAAAGTGCTTAAAAATATAATAAATCTGTAATACAAACTTAAATGTGTAATTATGATAATGATAAATATACTTTTTCCCAAGTTCTTTTCTTTTTGCCCTAGATATTTTTCACAAGGTTTTTAATAATAATTTTCTAAATCTGCTTATTTCTAGCAATATGTGGAACATTTCTTACCAAGCTGCTCATTGCCATTTTCATGTTTTTGAAAGAAATTGCACCAATTTGCCCAGAGTTCAAAGGTTTAAATACAAAAGAGAAGTAAAAAAGAGAAGTGATGCCGCTCTAGGTTTCAAAGGGTTACGTTTTACGCTGAGAGTCTGGATTATTTATATCATGACCTATGGGTATATAGTTTTTCGGCAGTAGAGTGATGAATATTGTGGATAAGGTCATTCTGTAGATAATTTTCTAAAAGCTCAAAGACTGTGAGGCTTTTAGAAAATGACCGTGTATGGATGTAAAACTGTCTGTGTATCTGCAAATGTATCCACGTTAGTGTAAAAGAATTCCCATTGCCCTTTAGTTGTCTGGGGGTTCCTCACCTCCTGGACCCCCTCTGTCAGTCCTAGTGAATAGGCGACCAGCTGGGTGCTGTAAAATCACCTCCAGCACTCAGTAACCTTCAGTATTGAGTGTCATGGCTTTAGAGATGATTGTGTTGTCTTTGATGAGTGAAGGTGCCTCATCTCACACCTCTCTTTCAAACTTCAAGAGACAACCACTCAGCTCCTAGGAATGAGGATATTAGCTTGTCAGTGGGGTGACAGGTTTAGCACAATAGGGGCGTTTGGCTGGAGTGGATACACTGGGCGGGTCAAAGGGTCGGAGAGAAGCAGTCACATGCTATTAGGCTCAAGCTGGTTAATTTTTTGGGTGGGTTTAAAGCATTTTAAGGTCCTCACTGAACTCACTTTAGCCTCATTATGTGTAATGAAACAATTTTGGGACTGAAACACCATGCTTCATCTGCACGTCCAAATGGTTCCAGTTCCAGTTTGGTTATTTAAGGACAAAACTGTAACAGAAACCAGACTTTGTCTCTACATGCAGTTTAAAATCTGACAAGTTGACCTTACTGAAAATAATCTTGGAAACCAGCTGCCTTGGAAAAGGAAAGTAAATATAACAATTGATTTTCATTTATGATAACTTCATATCTATGCGTTAAGTTAACTTTAAATTTAGCTGTATTTACTTAGTTTTGTGAAGTTGTTGCAACTTAAAATTGCAAAGTGGAATTACCTTGTCAGGGAACTTCAGTAAACCGAGTTAGTTTGACCTAATTTGTTAATGACAAAAAATATTTTTCCAGTGGAGAAGTTAGGAGATCTGCGAGTTTTATTTTCTTAACATGTTTCCAAAAATACAAATATTGCTGACTAGTTTGCAACCAGCATATATATATATATACCAGAGTATACTTGGTTTACTGAAGTTGCAAAAACGTATAAAGATTGGATTAATCACATTTATCATTTTTAAGTTGTAAAAACTTCACATAAATGACTAAATATAACAAAATTTTAAGTAAACTTAACAATTAAATATAAATTAGACATAAATTAAGACTGATAGTTATATTTACTTACATTTTTCAAGGCAATTGATTTCCTCGATTTTTTAAAAAGTAAAATCCACTTTAGTCAGATTTTACAGTGTGCTCACAGAAAGTCTGCATGACAAGCTTTTTTAAATTTCAACTTTTCCCGTCGGCATGTATAACGAGTCAGAGTTGAGCTGCGAGTGTTTCAGATCATGCGTTCAAGTCAAGGGAAGGCTCGTACACCCGTGCATTCTCTTTTTGCCACCTTCAAAGTTAGCTTTTTTGATCTCTGGCGTGACTGTTGAGCGAGTATCTATACGACATAATGTATTCTCCACAGTTACAGCTCTCTCTTCCTCCCCGTACCTCTGTCTGTCTCCCAGTTCCTCCAGTGGCAAACAACACATAACTTTGACTGACAGCTCCAATCACTCGACTGTGTTTGCTTGGCAAGTTCAAAATGTGACTGACACTCAGCTCATTGGATGGGGGGGTGTCAGGAAGGGAGGGGAAAGGGGCAAGAAATTAAACAGAAAACAAAATCCTCCCCGCATGACAACTCCCCCCTCCTTCTGCCATCTTCAATCCCCCCCCGCCTCCACTCCCTCTCCTCTCCATCCTTTTCCATCATCTTTCCATTCCCGTCATTCCTTTTTTACGCAAAATCCGTTTTGATAGCAAATCACCATGGGCCCGCCAAATGACAGATAATCCTTCACAGTTTTATCACTAAACCCTCTTCTTCTTATTTTGTCTCGCAGCATGTACAGTACGTACAGCTGCCGTGTTTGCTGATACAATCTGCCAGCCAACGCGCGCTGTGGCGGATCACGCCGAAGAATGAAGGAAGCTCGCCTCCACAGCCACAGATAAATCATATTAATATCCCTTATATTTTTTATTTAAGAGAGAGGAAGCATTTACATGTGTTTTAGGACTGATGTCTTTCAGTTTTCTTCATTTATTCCTCCTCCCCCACATCCTGACCCCTACTGAAATAAAGACATACAGAAATAAATCTATACAGGGGTATGTAGGATATACAGTATGAATGCCCATGAAAAAATCAAGGTTGTGTCATTTTATATTGTGATAAAATAATTTGCCCCAGCACTCATAAATATGTCCACTAGCTTGCACTGGACGTCAACATGATGTTGGAATTTTAAAATAGAAATCTAACATATAATTCTGACATATTTTTGAAAACAACTGTAAGCGCTGATGTATTTTCCCCATTACAAGGACTTATCGGGCAGTCAAGTTAAGGAAATGAAAGCTAGGTAGTCTACCTTGCTAACATAAGCACTGATTTCCACAGGACATTGTTGCACTGATATATAAAATGATGCTAGTGCTAATATTGTCAGTCAGGATCAGAGACTGTATAAAATAATGGACAACATAACGGCTCCCCTAAAGTGAATCCAAAATATCTCAATCCCTCCGTTGCCTGGCTGCAGTACAGGTCATAAACTCTGCTCCCTCCATGTTAGTGAACGGGACAGGGGACACACAAAAAAACTCAAAGTACATGTCAAATATTTTTTTCCCAGAGACGGTTCCTGTCATTTTAGGTAGTTCTTATCACACTGATGTTTGTTCAACTGTTAATTTTTTGTTGATGTGTTTGGTTTTAATTAGTTTATTTGTGCCTTCCTCTAAAATGGGGCCATACTGAGGATATTTTTGGCTTCATTTTCTACAGTGGAAGAGGAAAAGCATTGTCCATTTTTTAAAAATTCTGTCTACAGTCAGGACCAAAAATTCACCACCTCTGCAGAAAACTAATTGATAAATATAATTTTAGCCAAGTACACTAATCAAAACAAACACCAATTATATACAATACACCAGTATGCTGATTTCACAGCATAAATTAATTTTCATTTCAGCTTGACTTTAATGTCTTCATGTGAAAGTACATTTCAAAAGAGGTGATTTTCTTTCAGCCAACTGGCAGTTTCCTTTCATCTAAAGAAATGTACAATCAATATTATGTCTAAATAAAAGATTTAGTGCCTTGTTAAAAGACGGTGCTAAAGTGACTCACAAAAACACAATAGAAGCTACTTTGAAAAGGCATTGACAGCCATGTCAGCATGTGACCTGCCCCTGTAATTTACCTGTTACAAGACGATTGTCTCTATTAAAAAACGAGGAACATGTTTTGTATACTATCTACATAATAACTGATCATAGGCAACTGTAATTTATTGTTGTCAGTCTCACGGCAAATGGCATGACAAGCCAGCCTGGCTGGATCATCAAAGAGACCAACGCCTCAAAGTGGCGCTGATGACAAATACTGGCGGTGAGAAAGTAAGGCAAGGAATTAACCAGATGATTTACTCCGGAAAGCTCTGCCTCCAATAATGGGTTGGCCTGAGGGATGACTGTGATCCAGCAGAGGGAAAGAAAGAATGAGAATAAAGACAGTAGAGAGCCTCGATTCCTCTTCATTGTTTAGAACATTTACCCTCCGATGTTAAAATCCTCATCTGATGAAGAGGTAAATCCTGCCAGTCTTTTATTCAGCGCTCGATATAAAGGAGGGTGAGCCAGAGAAATCATTCATACACCTGCACAGGGCGTAATGCCCCCATCCTTCTCCCTTAGGGTCAAACAGGCAGTAAATCTCTTTGCAAAATAACTTCCTTTCAGCAGCCTTATAGCAGATCCACTTCTGTACTTCTTATACAGATGATGTCCTCGGAGACAGGAGGGACGTCTAGAAGCACAAAACAATAAAGGAAGAAAAAAAGAAGCAAAGTGGAGGCGCACAGAGGATCGATGTAGAGAAATGAAAAGGCAGAGGAGGTTGGAAGCAAAGTTGAGAACACGAAAGGAGCGTTTTTATGCAGTTTGTTGGTATTACTGAAAGCAAAGTGACAGGTTGTGTACTGTGTAAAGCACATAAAGGTTTTCTGGTTAATCATAATGCTCTGATGCACTGAATTTCCCAGCATTATAGAGGTATTAAATAATGATCTTTCCACCCAAAACACAGCTAGAGGCATATTTGTGAGCCCCTTTGTTTGATCTGTGTGACATTGGGAGTGTAAGTAAAATATTTGGATGCTTTCCAGTGTGTGTGTTTGTGTGTGTGTGCGTGCACCACATGTGCCAGCGTGTGTGCTGCGATGAGAAAAAAAAGCAATGTGTTGTGTTGGATTTGCAGGGAAATGTGATTTATGTTGTGGAACTTTGATCTTCTAAAAGGCTTTGGGATTTTACACAACAATAATTCTCCTCGGCCTGGGCTTAAATAAATGATGTGCCTGTTGCAAGTGTCCAGAATAAGTTTAACAGACTGATCAGCGTTGGACAGGGCTGTGGTTGGACTTGTCTTTGGAGACCTATGTAAAGCCAAAGACGGGATGATATGAGATCATGTTACTTTATTTCAAACAAGGCCTATAAATAAAGGCTGTAGTTCTCCTGAGTGATGGGCTCTGTATGTGCAATATGAAAGATGACTGTATCATTACATCAGAATAATCCTTATCCATTTCAATAATTATCAGCCACAACAATGTTGTGACGGCTGGTATTTTTTTCCCCTTGTGAGGCTGTGTGTGTGTGTGTGTGTGTGTGCGCGCGCGCGCGCGTGCGTGCGTGTGCGCGCGCGCGCGCGTGCTTGTGTGTGCTTGTGTATCTTCATGGCAAAATGGGGTCCTGGTGACAGCATTTGTTGCAGGAACTACTACAAAAGCTGGTTTGAGTATTTTGATAGGTATTTATGTGTCTGTCTTTCTGTCTACATATTGTTGGCAACACAACCAGATGATATCAGAATGCAGGCCAAGTTCAAGAATGGGTTAGGTCTGAGCAAGGGGGGTCGAGGTAGGGAGCTAGGAAGTAAGGAAGGGGCATTGGCACCCTCACTTCAAGCCCCTGGCCCACAAAACAGGTGCGTAGTTGAACAGAATGACTGTTGAGTTGGAAGATGGGTATGGTTCATGGATTCATCCACCACCCCTCCTGCCCTACAGCTTTCTTACACAAAAGATAGTTGATAGACTGCTTTCCAGTAGACTAGAGCCATGAACATGACTCTGCAGTAAATGAGTATGCCCTTCTATTTTTGTGTGTTGTGTTCAATGTCAAGGACACGCTGGAATACAGGGTTAGTAAACAGTCGCAGCATAGAGACCAGTGAAAAGGTTACAGTGGCTACCTCTTAATATCTGTTATTTATTCAGGCTCTCTCCTTAACATGGTGCCGACTAATTTTGAAAAATGTTCAAGCAATGCTTGGATGGGGATGGGTCGTATTTTGTAGTGGCGCGTCATTGTGTTTTGCCAGAAAAGGGCCGAAAAGTAGCTCGTCCACTTGGGTATCACATATCCATCACTGCCAATTGGAGCCAATCCTAGCTGGAGCTAATAAATACAGGTAACAAGTGACTAGTGAATTGTTATTTGTCAGGAGCTAGGGGTGGACAGATTATTGGCCTGGCCAATTATTGGGGTAGATATTTGGCAATTTTCCGATTACCTGTATTTGCATTTTATTTTTATGATCACTGATAAAATTTTATGATCACTGATAAAATTAATCAAAAGTGCAAAGAAAGTGTCAGCATGAGAGGAACTTTTACTTTGTAAAACCTCATGGAGCTATTTGTATTCATTCATTTTTTACTTAAATTCTCACTTGACTTCACAAAAAAAGTTGCTGGGAACTTGCCGTATATGATGTTAAAAGTTTCAGTTTTGATTAAACATTTGCTAAAGGCATTTAAACAAAGTTTTGTGTTAGAGTTTGTTATATTCCAAATTCGAAATATTGACAGAACAAAATTACATTTTTATTGTAAATGCAAATCGGTTCTAAATATCACTTATCGGTAACTTTTTTACTGAAGACAAAAGACAGATGTTAGTGGGTGTTTTTTGTCCAGTGGGAAAGGGCTCTAGACACAGAGTACAAATCAATACAGACGAGCAGATGTGGAATTGACCAATATCCTCAGCAGAATATGCCACAGATGATTAATGCTAAGGGTAGCAGTCGGATGAATCCGTTCCATTTCTTGAAAGACCACCCAGTGCAGAACAGAAAGTGCATAAAACTTTGTGGGGCTGCTGCTTCTTCCTCCACCACTGCAAAAAGCTGCCCCAGCTGTGCCTGATCAAACTACATTGGCAGCTTTGTTCTCTTGAGCTATATGTCAAGAAAAAATGGAAAGAGATAACAACTGCAGTGACTACTGACATAGCAAAGCAAAAATGGCGTTTGAAGATGGGAGGATTTAAGAAATGTTGTTTAATCAATGATCCAAAGTTCAAGCTGCCTATTCGTGAAATATTTGCAGAGAAAGCACTGCCAGAGTTAAATTGTGGTCCACCAGAAACTTGCCCAGCAGCTTTTTAAAGTCACTCATTTCCCAACCACAACAGGCCTGTGGTCAAGTGAGACGTGCGCCCTACCACAGTCTCACAGTGCTTTTCATAGAGGACTGGGAGTTGAAAAGTTTGTCTCCAAAAAAATTACAGCTGTGATGTTCATCACACAAGGCTTACAAGACGTCCTTGCATCATGAAAATGAAACAAAGACCAACAAGTCTGCATTATTATAGATAATGAGAGTAACATGATCAAAGGAGGGAGCTTGAATAAGTGGACGAGGCTGCAGGGCTTTGGCCATCGCCTTCACCTTGTAATCCGTGTGCAGGCTAGCCTCTTCTTGTGCTGAACTGAAAAATGCAATCAAAGCAGATTTTGTCAGCCTCTGAAGATGATTGAAAACCTGAGAACAAATGACTAGTGACTGAATTGACAGAGAGCGCTGAGTTGCCCTGCAATGTCCTACCAGGTTGTACTCCAGACAGACAACCATAAGAGTGGGTACTGGAGCAGGAATGGCCAAAGTTTTGGCTTCAGACAAAAAAACACGACACATTTTTCTAACTTGGCAAGACCTAGAAGCCCTGGAGTGTGTCCACATGTCTCGACGCACCCCTCCTAGGTATTCACAGATGCATTATCAGGTGAGGACTATGTCACCGTGTCCTGTGTCAACCAGTCCTGTATCTGTTCAGCTTTAGTATTTTGGAGAGTAAGTCTGATTATCCTGCCACCAACAACCTGTTTATCATGACATACCTCGTGGATCTCAGGTTAACAACAACTTACAGTGCAAAAGAAAAGATTGAGCAAGTAAAGTGCAGAGACACGCCAGAGGTGGAGGCTATTTTGGTCGACCAGGATACAGCTGTATCAATGCTTCATGAATCACAACAATCTGATCCACAAGTGTCAAAGAAAGAAAACTAAACCCTTGGAAGCTTCTGTAAAGGATAGCATCCTCTACCATTCCATCAAAGAGGGAGGAAACTGTCGACATACTTACAATCTGTTGGTGCAGACAGCAAGTCAAGCCCCCTGCAGTGGTGGAGGAACCTTGAAGAAATGTTCCTGAAACTGAAGAATTTGACAAAAAGAATTACCTCTTTGTACCTGCTGCCAGTTCCCCATCTGAAATGGTATGTAGTTCCAGTGGGAATTTCTTGACTTGCCACAGGGCATCCCTCAAAGCGCAAACAGTCGTCAGCCCTCTGTTCCTGTCACAAAACCTGCAGAAAAATATTTGTACACAAACAAACATGCATAAATAGTTTTGTGGGTTTTACTGTGTATTTGTTCAGCTTACTCTTTCAAGTATGTGAAATATTATTTTTGTAATATTAATTTGCAGTTATTTATTTTTGATTTAATAGCAGTTAATAATCAATATACTGGGTGCAGTTATCTTGTTTGAATGAAATAAGACTTCAGTTGTACTGATTGTTATTTTTATCCTTTCACACACAACTTAACATTCTGTTCCATTCCATACATGTTCATACACTGCAGATCTGCTAGTATGATCACACTGGTATGATCATGCCCTTCAAAGGGTAAAATTAAACAGATGTGTAAGATTAGATACCTAAAATGAGGACAAAGCTGCAGATGGTACACTGAACTCTTACATATCACCGGCTTCCACACCGTGGATGTACTATACAGAGGATCTCCTTGTCCTAAAGTCCTCCGAACTCGTTGTAAACAGAGCTATTGCCCTTTCTGCCGCCCCCTTACATCTTCAGTATATGCTTGATAGGCTTTGCCTGCATCATGGTTGCCAAACGTGATAAGACAATCACTAATGGGGGAGGGGTTTAGTGAATGGACCATTATGAAGTGACAAATTGGTCTGAAAATCAGAATTTTTTAAAAAAAAAAAACATGCTCATCTGGTCACTGAACAGAAATATTTCTTTGTTTACTCACTGTGCTAAAAAGGTCAGAGGTTATTTTCAGCTAGAGATGCAGCCCTGGAGCATGGAGGGAATGTGTGCCTTTGCTCAGGGGCACTTCAGCAGAGCATATGTTTGCTGACTCCCGGGCCTTGACCTTGGGTCGTCCTTTTGAAGGGCAGATTCTCCCTACTCACTACTGATAAACAGATACAATACACTGACTCACAAACTAAAAATGTGAAACACAATGCAAGGCCTTGTCTTAGTTGGACAAGGAAGAGTTTTTTTTTTAGAAAAATGCCTTAAATGATTTCCAGAGAAGAGGGATTTCTGTTTGTGTGTATGGGGACGAGGTCTGTGTTTCTCATTATGTTTTGTGTAATAAGCAATGATGAAATCACGGGTGTGGGGTATGTGCATGTACAAACACACACATATGCACGCACACATGCACGCACACACACTCACACACACTTTCACAGCTGTCTTACAGGATGAGGTCACCTAAAAGTGAGCACAAACTCCCATAATGCACCTTATAAGGTCAAAAACTGCTGACAACATTAAAGTCACATACATTCAGATCACCTAGATGAAATGTTGATGAGACATGACCTATAGACAAAAACACTGAGGCCATGTTTAGATGAGAATGGCTGTACTAAAAACGGAAAAGTCTTGACTTTGCTTTTATTTAAAAAAAAAAAACCTGCATTCATATTATAGCATTGTGAGAACGACCCACGTGTACATGGGTCTGCAAAAACAACAGAGAGCACTGTACTGCACATGCCAACCCAGTATGTGGCGGTGTAACTTTGTAATGACACACCATAGAAGAAGACCACTTGAATGCGCAAAGTGTGGCAGTGATGTCCTCGTTCTCACAGGATCCACACATTGCTAGCGACAGAAGGGGTTGTGTTTTCAAAAGATTACACTCTGGAACCCGCTTTTAAAAGTTTGCATTTTTAGGTCCCCGGAACGCCGTTGCCATGTGAACGATATATAAACTGTAGATGTCTAAGTAGATTTGTATGCACAACGTGGCATTATGAGTTAAGAAATTCTCCTCAGAAGACGGTACACAGGTATCTGAAATTAGGACGGGTCTACTTTTTATCCACTACAACTTAGACTACTATTTGAGTTCCATGAGCTCTACCTCCTGTTTCATCTGTAGGTTATCATGTAAAATTACACTGCCTTGCTTTCTGGAAGCATAACTATAAATCTAAAGTAAGGACAGGTTGATATATACATGTGTATACACTTTAATTTCCTCCTGTCTGTCATTTTCCCCCTTACTGAAAAGACAGGCGGCCTGTCAGGAGGAGAATTCCTCCCTGCAGGCCTGCTGAAATGAACGGCCTTGGCCAGGCCATGGATTTGGTTTTAATAGCAGCTCGCACAAACACTGTAAATTTACAGCTGGGAACAGCTCACTGAAAAGAACCTCAAATTTGCCAAAGCCATAAGTCCAGTCAGCAGTCTCTCACTCTAAAATTGTCTCCATACAGTTCTCTTCCACTCCTTCAGTGGATAAATGACTCTCTTCTTTTTCCCCTCTCTTTCACTGAAGTGTTCAACCTGCACATGACCACACTAGACTGGTCTGGTAATTATTGAGGTTTGTTCACACAAGCCTGGTGTTCTTAACATGGCTAAACATTGTCACTAAAAAGCTGTTTTGGTCTAGGGATGGCATGTCGGTTGGTCCACCTCTTTGCTCCAGGCTGAAATTTCTCAACAACTATTAGATGGTTTGACAAAAGATTTTTTAAAGACATTCATGGTCTCCAAAGGTTGAATCCTACATACTACTGACTTATTTTATTTTATATTTTGGCCTCGGCTGTAGTTTGTTTGGGACCGATTAGCAAATGATAATATGCTAACATAATGAACTAAAGATGTAATTTTATTAGGCTAAACATCACCTTGTTAGCGTGTGATTGTGTGCATGTTAGCATGCTGACATTAGCACAGCCTGACTGAGATGCTAACATGGCAGATAGGAGTTATCTTGTGTAACTTGCAAATTATCTTCCGATGAAAGGTTAAAGCAAAAAATTTACATTTCTTTATTTTAAAAAAACAGGCAGATTTTCTATTGAAAACAGAAATAAACAATTTGAGTCAAACAAAAAGTTTGGCCAATAATTGCCAGTATCTATGATGGAAGGGCTATTATATTTAAAGGACAGCTGGAGTAATGCTCCTGTAACTTCTGATGTAGAACCTCAGGGCCAATTGTAATATAAAACATCCAGCCTTCCACAAGACGGTCCCCCACAATGAAATGACCCAAGGGGGTCTTGTGGAAATATGTAAAACAATCAGCTAATGGCAGCCAAACTACTTCTGTTAAGAAAAACATGTTTTTGGTCAAAATTATGTTTGTTACACGTGGAATGAAAGTACATCATAGACTGATGTAATTACATCATGTAAGATGACGCACATGACAGACACAAGTAAAGTTTTTTTTTAAATAAATGTTATTCACACATGTCTCAGTCTCCTGAGTGAAAGTCCTGTGTTTGCTGATCCATCCACTGCCTCATTGTCCTCCTTACTTTGGCTTTCTGGCTTATTATACTACATATGATAACATTAACCACAGTACATTGCTCGACATTGTAAAACCAGGGAATTTGTGTGTAAAACACAACAAAAGATCCATAAACATTGTCTCCGTGGTGCTGGCACATCATTTTCACTTTATGTATTTTTCTGAGCAAGGTTTAGAAGAACACTCTGAATTTCCTCTAACTAGCTAACCTGAGATAACCTCTCCGATACAAAGTAATCAAGCTGCAAAGTAAATTTTAATATCCTTCTACATTTGGTGAGAGATCACAATGCTCTTCTTCCTTTTCCACAACTTATCACTGTTCTCCTACTTTACGACCACCCACGGTGAATATTAAAAAAATACCTAATCTTTCTGAAACGCTCACATTTTGTGATAAAAGACTCACTCAGTTTTCCCATAGAGAAAACCTATGTGTGAACCACAGAAACCACGACTTTACTCAGCAGAGCCAAGCAACGGTTTAGGCTCCATGTGTTAAAGGAGTTTCTCTGTCTCTCCTCGTCGCTGGCAGCTGGAGGTACTCAGCACTGACTCTTACATGGAGCTTTGAAATAGCAATCAATGCCTTTATACTGCAGGGAGGGCTCGTAAAAGTGTCGTTGGGAGGAATATATGATGTCGTATTTCACCCTCCCCTCCCTATTTTTAAACACTGAGTTATGGCTGCAGAAATGTGTACCCATTAAAGGTGATATGATGTATTTTCTGCCTTGTTCAGAAACTCATTCATCACTCCGGACCAAAAAGAAAACTGCACTTACTCTTTCACCCCTTCCTCTCCCATCTTCCCTCCACTCCTCACCCCGCCACCCCCCACCCTGTTCTTGTACGCTGTCTTGAGTAATTTACGATACACCGGTAGTGCAACCTTCTGGCAGGAACTGCAAGAGCAGCTTGCTTTTTCTCCTGGCAACTAAATAACCTTTTTATAAAAGACCAAACTTGGCCAAGTCATCTGCTGCTGCACATTTAGACAGGACCGAGCTGGACATGTGGATACAATCCCTCACTCTCCTCTTTTCTTGGGTTAGAATGCCAAGATATGGAAGCAAAGAAATGCCATAATAATATGAATTGACTTTTAAAGATGTATGGTTTTAAAATTCAAAATATTGCAAACTTTCTCTAAAAATGTACAGATCATTTGTTTTGCAGTAGTGTATGTTTTTTACTTGTCTTGAAATTTTAGATCAGAAAATGACAATTAATGACTATTTTACAAACCTTTGAATGTTGTATGTTTGAATGTTCTGTCCGAGTTGTGAGCCCTGCAGAAATTCCTAACACTTTTTAGACTGCCTGTACAAGGCTTGAATATTGTGTCATTCTGTTGCCTCGTCCTTTATAAAAGGTATGATCGCGGGATAAGGAAACAGATTTGACTCGCCTTTGAGCTGCAGCGGCGGTAGTAACAGCGCCAAATCAAGGTCTATGTAAAAAGACTAGCAGGCATGATGGGATCATGGGTTGGACATATGTGATGCTGAGGCGTGTTATGTGTGGAACCCACAGTGGGAGATTTAAAAAACAGATTTAAAAAACCTCAATGAGAAAGAGCAACAGATGTAAATGTTTGCAAATTGGCAAAACATTGCCTGTCACACCTCTTTTACTTCCATGATGCCAGCATGCTGTCTCAAAATAACACAGTGGAGAGTTGTTTGGTTCTGTAGAAAAATGCAATGACTGCACATTGTATTGGTTCTTGTGCAGTCTCTTTGATAAAAGGGCTCCTGAGAAAACCACAAAATCTGAGGTTCCTGTGAATATTAAATCACACAGAAGCTTCTGTATTCCTGTAGCGTCTGCTCATTGCTCATTTGGGTGTGTTTGCAATATTTGCCTTATGATTGTGGTTCATAACCTTCCTGCATGCCATCTAACTTTCTCCCCACCTCCCCTGTAACTGGCACACTATCAAGTACAGCAGAAATAAATCAACAGCAGCTGTAATTATTACTACTGTAACAGAACAGAGTTGTTGCTGGTGCTGTTGCTACTGCTGTGTTTTGTAGTCACTAGAAGTAGCCTGTGTGTGTGTGTATGTGTGTGTGTGTGTGTGTGTGTGTGTGTGTGTGTGTGCTGCTGTTGCAGTCTGCTCCCAGTGTCTGCCGACAGAGGATTAATCTCCCCAGCTGAGGCAGTAGCTAAGGTCAGCAAGGGAAATATTTCATAAGTGTCAGCTTGGCCCATAGCCCTCAACGCAGAGTTCGAAATGAGAATGCACGGTCGCATAACAAACGGCTGTGTGTGACTTTGCGAGGCTCACACAGAGCACATGGGGGGGGGTGATGTATGGCAGTGCTTCACTTTCATGTATTCATCTGAGCTGGTGAATTACTGCCGCGGACAAGCACAGTGCTTTGTCACCACAAGGACCCAGTTGAGACAAATATTTTGGCCACACGAGGTCTGTGTCTGGAATGCATTTTCCATTACTGCTTGCTCTCTAACTCCTGTTTTTTTATTTAAGGAGAATTCATAAAAGTAATCCCCGACTTCTGCTTCAGCACGTTTACTTCATTCAATAAAACACTTCGTTTACAAAAAAACACTGCATATGTTGTTTTCCATTAGGCCTAAAAATGGTCTTATAAATTGACTTTGTCATTTCCCCTGCATTTAATACCCGCACAGTTACAGGTTTTGCTGCTCCTGCGGTGACCCGGGGTTGGCAAGCACATGCAGAGAGATTAATGGCATGGGCGGGTCGCTTCAATAACTGTTTGTTTGATGTGTCAAGCCTGAAAGGCGCTGATTTACTTACACATTGATAGGTTTTTAATTGAGCAATGCCATCCCTTGTCACATCAAAGCAGTGGCAGCTGACATGACTCGTCTCACTGCGGGTTGTGATGATTGACATGCAACGCTGAGCCCTGCCCGTCCCATCCCTCTTCATCATCCTTGGTTATGTTTGGCAGGAACTTTGTGGCTACTGCAACGTCCAATAACTTTTGTTGTTTGCCGGGTCATGAATGCCAGAGAGTTCTTTGGAATAGGCTAAGTTTAAGAAGCTACATTGAGCAACTTTATTTTCCTAAACTTAATTTTCCTGAGAAAATGCGTTGTGGTTGTTTCAAAGACAGAAAGACAGAGTTCCCAGCAGCCTCTCCCTCAACAAAGGCTGGTGATGAAGACACAGAGGCGGTGACTCTGACCGTGAGCGGAGGAAGCAGCATTGACTTTAACAAGCGTGAGGAATGTGCTGGGAAGATTTTCTTTGCACGGCCTGTTGTTGTTCCTTTTACCAGACCTGTCACGGCTCCAGCTTGTGAATACCTTGATTGTGCTTCTATCAAAATGACCCCCCTCCGTCATCAGGCCAGTGGAAGAAAAAACATCTTTTGATGTCATCTGAAATTTCACACAACAATGTAGGATGATCTGATTTGAGGCAGACGCTGTCTGGCGGCGCAGGCCCTGTTTTCCCTCCACCTCTCCCCTCGTCTCCTCCTCCTCCTCTCTCTCCATGCTCTTGATAACTTCTCCGTGTGGAGGACAATGGCGGCTTTTGTTTCTGAGTGTGGAGAGATCACTTGAAGTTGCACGGGTGTGGGCGGTGTGCAGCCTACGTGCCTGTCTGTGAATGCATTTCAGGTGTAGCGACTACGACAAGACGAAACCCTGCGCGGTGTAGGTTTCGGAAATAAAAGTGCCAATCTGCGAACAGAGAGGGAAGCCTATTATCCTGCTGTGATTATAATGCAGACAGATAGACGACAGGTAGGCAGAGTGGATAAGAGCGTTAGCTTGCGAGACGTGATGAGCTGACAAGAGAGACAATCTCCCTCCTAAACTGGAGAGATAAGGTTGTCAGCCGCAGCTCTGACTCTGACACACACACAGTCAGATAGATGATACTGCAGAAGAACTACCAAAACACACTTTCAAGATGGCATCTTGCATAGCGTGGCCTGTCTGTGTTTGTGCGCATTTTCTCGTGCGAGCGCATGCACATTCAACTGTGAAAGGATTAGTATGTGTATGTCAAAGACAGAGGGAGAGGCAACCACAAAAAGATAAATGAGGAAGTGTGAATACATTCAGTACACTGTGTAGATATTGTTTGTGGACCTTTCAGCTCAAGGAAATCCTTGTTTCAACATTTGGTCCTGGCTGGAATGTTGCGAGGCACTTTTTAAGTGTTTGGGTCTAAATGCCATGTCTGCTACACCCCATGAAACTGTCTTAATCCACTTTTTTTCCCCTCCTCGGTTTTATTACTGCTGGAGAAAACACTAGGGGTAGAGCAGAGCCCCAGCCTCAGGCCTCTATTCCCATTCCACACACCCCATAAGTCAGTCACAGATAATTAAATAGGAGTTATTTACACTCGTTTTCCCTCCTCTGCCTCTCTGGCGCTTTTATCATTTCTCTCCCCTTCTCTTTGTACAGTACTACACGCTGCCAGACCTTGTCAAAGTCTGGCTGACACCAGTGAGGGCCTGTAGAAGTATAATAACTTGAAAAGAAAAAAAGAAAAGAAACAAGACTCTTATGAGCTCACATCAATGTCAGCCCCTCATTAAACAATCACACAGAGCATCTACACAACGCTAATCCCCGTGTGTGCCACAAAACACCTCAGCACTTCCAAACACGGAGAAAAGACAAACGAGCAGATGAGGATTTGCTTGAGCCAGGTTTGAAGAATTCAGCTGCCTAATGTCAGCGTTATATATTTACTCTGGAGTCAGGCAAACAGCAGCTTTTCAACACGGGGATGAATTAGGCCCCGCCGCAGAGCTATGGCGTCCATTACAGGCCTCAGCGGCGCTATAAATCACAGGATCACAGGGGCATGTGGGGTCCGCTCCTCCTCACTCCTCCTATCAGCCCCATCTTGGGGGTTTTGTTTGGCTGTTGTTCCAGCCAAACCCACTGCTTTGATTCAGCCATGGAAAAGGCATGGAAATGCCCCGAGGGCTGGCGGGACCTGGACATGCTGAGAAGCCTCTTTAACGGGAAAGCTGTCCTCTTAAAATATCCACAACAGGAAACAGTCATCAGTCATCGACACGCCAAAACAGCTGTTACCAGCCTACATCAAGGGGGCACATGAAAGGAGTTACTCCCTGTTGTTTGAGCCCTCCCTTGTTTCATTCTCTCGCTGCCTTTGTCTGGCGTTTCCCAATGCCCTCCTCTTTGGTCTCCTTTTAAACGCCCCCCTCTTCCTCATGCAACTCCACCCACACTGCAGCCACTCACCCTTTTAACAAGTGGGTGACTGTGCGATAAACAAGAGCGGAAACCTTCACAACTTAACCAGCAGCCCCAAGTTGTAAAGAAATGTCTGAAATCTCCTTTAAGCTCTCGGCGTTACCTTTAAATCTCACAGTGAGAAAGCAGTTGTTATGCGTCACCTGTTTATGTGTCTCGGCCCGAGGTGGTGACAGACTGTTTTAAACAAACAGGCGGATTCAAAAGAAGACTGTACAGCACTTAGCCCGGCGGCGTGCACGTCTGCGTATCCTTGCATCTCTGCGGGTCATTGAAGCATGAGTGTCGGTGCGTGGGTGATGAGTGACGACTAAGCCTAATGATGACAGGTCAAACAGTGACGCTGTTGAGTGAAGTGACTTCATACTCCTCGCGCTGGCTTTTCCTCTCAGCTGCAGATAACTGGCAGCAGGCTAACGGCAGGATGTTTGATAAGACCAAACTGTGTTGTGCAATGTCAAACAAGTTTACCGATTAAACCTCCAAAGAAAGGCTTGTTCTGATTTTGTCTGGCCAATAATCAATGATCCGTGACATTGCTTTAAGCAAACTGAATACAACAGTGTATTAATATCTCAGATCATGGATTGGGTAGTTCAGGTCAAACCATCTGATTAGCTGAAGAGGCGTTCCAGCCAGGATGGAAATCCCCATGAAGCACAGCTTGTTGTTCTTTATGGAAAATGAAATTAAGTTACTGGGCTCAGAAATGTGGCAGTCAAGATGGAACTCTGTTCTTTTTTGTTTTCTGTTTTCTGTGCTTAAAGGGACAGTTCACATTTTTTGAAGTGGGGTTGTATGAGTTAACCCTTTGAAACCTGGATTGACGTCACTTTTCTTGCGCTGTGTTCAGAGGCCTTTCACAAGTATTTAAACCTCTGAACTCAGTGCAAATTGGTGCAATTTTCTTCAAAAAACTAGGGGAGAAGCAATGAGCAACTTGTCAAGACATGGCCCGCAATTTGCAAGAAATTGATAATTTAGGAATGTATTATTAAAAAGCTAGGGAAACATTTCTAAGACCAAACTTTACATATGATAATCATAATTGTATATTCAAAATTATTTTAGTGTATTATTTTAATTGTAGGCATTGTTTCAAGTCACTGCCTTGTTTTTAAAATGTTTTTTGATTTTTTTATCTTTCCTCTTTTTTGTCGTTAAGTTTCTTTTACTTTCTACTAATTTTGTTTCCAACTTTTTGGTAATTTCTTGGCAAGCTGTTGCCTTCTTTCGTTTTTCAAATAAATCGAGCCTATTTGCCCAGGTTTCAAACGGTTAAGTATCCATAGACAGTATATTGAAAACAGTAGATGGCATTTGGCACGGACCCAATTTGGAGTAGAGGGCTAGAGTCTGACATGAGAGCTAAGCCAATGTAATGCAGTGGATGGGGTCAGCAACAAAACGTACTTTAACCACCTAAAAAGAGTTCCACCAAATAAATAAATAAATAACAGTTTGAGTGCATGCTATATTGAGAGTATTTTGCGGTTCTTTACCTTAATGTCACTGTTATTTCCAATAGAAAAATGAATCCATTTAACATCTCTGAACACAGGATCTGCTGTTCTGCTGCTGCCTGGATAAGTCAGTTTGTTTGTGTTATTGTGTGACTTTGGCATTTATAATGATTCGTTTTGATTCACCAAAGTCACACAATAACAGCTAATTGATTGAAGCAGTAGATGAGCAGCTCTTGTTTTTTCAGCGGGCTGAAATGACTGTTTTTCTCAATTGGGTCTGGTGACTTTAACGAGAGCAGAGATGGGAAACTCCATGTAACGTGCACTTAAACTGATATTGATTTTTTTTAACGTGGCTTAAATATGTTATGTTGCGGACCCCATTCACACCATTACATTGCTTAGCATTGGACTCCTGCTTCTCCAAACTGGGGGGCATGCTGACTGATATCTACTATATGTAATACACCGACTTTGGATAAGTACCTCATACAACCCCACCTAAAAAAATCCAACTAAGAAAATCTAACTAAGAAAGTACAATCTGGAAAAAGCTTTTAAAGTAATATTGATGCATCTGCAATACAAACCAAAGCTTATTTTGGAGTATTTGACTATCAAGATGTCAGTCAGTGTCATAGTAAGATACATGAAAATTAAATCACATCAATATTTTAAATCCGGAAAAACTGAATTAAGCCCGGCAGCAGTGGCAGTTTGGTTGCAATAATCTAATGAAGCTATTAAATGTTCATAGACAGTATGTTTTCATTTTGCAACTGTTTATAAGAACAGGGTGGATACATACAGTTCCCTCTCCACAGTTGAGCCTTACTGGGGATTTTTGTGTTTTGGCACAAGGTCAGATGTGTTACAGTGTTTATATTTGGCACGTTTAGTTTGCATGTGGCTTACAGGGGGTCACTGACAAATTTCCAGCCATGCTTTACTGCCTGGGTATGAGGGTGAGGCCAGGATACAAACCGCGCCCCCTCCCTTTGTCCCGCCCCTGATTATGGATGCGGGCACTTGTGATTGGACGGCGGCTCGTTGCTTTGAAATCCCTCCCCTCACGTCGTTAGTATGTGGAAGAAGTGAGGTACTGTGAGACTGCTGCAGAGGGACAGACACACACACCGGAGGACTGTCACACACACTAGCCTCTGCGGGGATATTCCTTCTTCTTGCACTCCGTGGTTTTAACCAGCAGTGACTACTTATGGTGTTTTTTCCTCTTCTTCATCACTGGATAAAGGAATAATTAGCGGGTGGTATTGAAGAGCCCGATAGAGGATGACATTTGGGCAATTTGTTCCTCTTTAGAGACAGCTTGGGTCCGATACGGAGGACGCGTACTGCGTACATGCCCTTCCGGATTACCGCACTCTTCTTCTGATGAATTTATCATCATGAAACGTGCAGGTAAATGATTTCCAACCCTGCGTCCACTCGTCACGTTCCGTCGTCCCTCCTTGAGCCCCGATCCAGATGAGAGATCCCCCCGGTGGACCTGAACCGCTTTTACGCAGACAGTCCCCGGAGCGCAGCGCCGCCGCCGACGCCAGCGTCGATCGACACCGATCAGGAGCGGAGAGTGCGTCCGTTTCCATCCCCACTTTTTGTCCTCCAACGGATCCCTCGCGTCAGGCTAAAAGGCTTCCTATCCGGATCGTGAAGATGTTGACGGCGCACAGCGGCCACTTGCTGCACCCGGAGTATCTCCAGCCCCTCACGTCCGCGCCAGTCAGCATTGAAGTAAGTAAATAAAAATACTTTTTTTTCAAGATCTTGTGATATTATCTGAGGTATTTTTTCTTACTTATACGAAAAAGATAATATTACACTTATGGCGGAGCTTGCTAAGAGTGCTCTTTTAATAAACATCCCTTCATATGCGCCATTTTACGCACAGCGATTTGTTGGCAAGTTCACAAGAAAACAGTTCAGAAATGTTTAATTACTGCAAATAGTACGCCGCTTTAAAAGTGATATATGCTGTTGATTCTCACCGATAAGTTAGTCGTTTTCTTAAAGTAATTTGGGAGTCATTTCTTTCTTTCTTTCTTTTTTAAACTTTGCGTCATTGGCATTTTATGGCTTCCTTTGTTCATATACGATAGTAATACACTCAGGGCTGATGTGGCCTTTTTTGGGTTATTTTATTATGTGTTTAGGACATTGTTTGGCTAGTGAAATATATAATCAGAATATTACTTAATGTATTTCTTATTATAATTGCAATGATAATAGAGTAGAATCCTGTGATGTCAATTTGCTACCAGTCTATAAATAAACAGTTTTTTAACCTTCTTGCTTCCATTTTTCCTCTTCAGCTGGATGCTAAGAAGAGTCCTTTGGCTCTGCTGGCCCAGACCTGCTCTCAAATTGGCAAACCAGACCCCCCCTCCTCTTCCAAGCTGGCCTCGCTCTCGTCAGGCAGTCTTGGAGACAAGGAATCGTCCAGCCGATCCTCAAAGTCTGGAGAGCAGCACCAGTCCCTGGAGGACAAGTCCAGCTTCAAGCCTTATTCCAAGTCATCGGGCGACTGTCGTAAGGACGTTCTGGTGACAAAGGGGCCTTCAGATAAAGCAGCGTTCAGGGTGCCAAATGGAAGCTCCACCAGTGGCACTGCTTCATGTCCATCCTTCCCTCCCCATTCCCAGTCACCCACTTCCAGCCCTCCTCCCTTGCACGCTCAGAGCCAGACCCACAGACAAAGCCATTCCCCCTCCACGCGGCCCCCGTCACACTCCCAGGCCCCGCACATGGACAGCAAACCTGCGAGCTCAGAGCAGTCCAGCTCGGACAGTAATAACAACAGCGCTGGCAAAAAAGACTCTGATGCAGCTAAGTCGGGGATGGATGGAGCTCAGTTAGCCAATTCCAGCCACATACGGGCCAGTGCCAACTCCAGCAATGCGAGCTCCGCCAGCAGCCCGCGGCCGGAGAGCAAGGCTGACCCGCAGGCCTCCTCGCAGCCTGGCTTGGGCTCTGGGCACATCGCCCCCGTCTCCCCTTTCAAACCAGGACATTCTGTCTTCCCCTTGCCTCCTGCTACCATGGGCTACCACGGCTCCATTGTGGGGGCCTATGCTGGCTACCCATCCCAATTTGTTCCTGGTTTGGATCCTACCAAGTCTAGTTTGGGGTTAGGACTTCCAGGGAAGCACCCCAGCTCCAGCCCACTCACTGGAGCTTCACCTCCATCTCTGATGCAGGGCTTGTGTAGGGACCCGTACTGTCTGACTTACCCCAATGCACCCCACCTGGGAGGGAGTAACTGCTCCACCTGCGTCCACGATCCCTCCAGCCTCAAGTCTGGTTTCCCCCTGGTTTACCCGTCCCACCACCTCCATTCCCTGCACCCCAGCTCCTTGTCTTCTAGCACCACCCCTTCCCTATCCCACCCGCTCTATACCTATGGCTTCATGCTCCCCAATGAACCGCTGCCTCACGCCTGCAACTGGGTGTCAGTTGGAGGTCCGTGTGACAAGCGATTTGCCACGTCAGAGGAGCTTCTAGCTCACCTGCGCACCCACACAGCCCTGCCCGGCATGGTGGACAGTAAGTTGTTGTCGGCCTATCCTTCATCAGTTTCATCGACGGCCTCTTGCCACCTCCACCTGCCCCCGCCCAGCAGCCCAGGTACGTTACCCAGCTCCTTCTCCCTCAGAGGCTCTCCTGGCTTGGGCCTGGCTCGCTACCACCCCTACAGCAAATCCCACCTGCCAGGAGCACCAGGACTTCCTATGACATCCCTCCCCTCCTCCTCAGCCTATTACTCCCCCTATGCCCTCTACAGTCAGAGACTGGGCTCGGCCTCTGCCCTCGGATACCAATGATAACAGTGTCAACGCCCAAAAACTGCAGGCACCAGCTTGGACTCTCCACAGCGGCCCTGAAGATGGATTCTTGTGATTGGGGTCATCACCAGTACAGGGCATTGTGCCTGGCGGCCTGCCTGCCAGGAATACCACCTGTTAGCCTCAGGATTGTGACTGGCGCTCCAAAGGCAACTGTGATGGATTGTCTGCAGAACCAACAAACTCTAGCGATGAAAGACGGCAGGACACAGAGCTTGAGAGTGATGGAATTGTGGGATTCTTCCAACAGTCTTGATTTTTGTTTTTCTTTATTATCTGTCTCCCAGAACTGAAAGTCTGTATTTATTTTTCACTCAAGCGCTTGGTATTTGACTCTAGGGGGGGAACATTTTGCTGTCCAAATAAATTGTTCTGAAATATTCTAACTGAAAAAGAATGATTTAATTATAGTACCATTATGCCTATCATACACTCTAAAAATAAAAACCTTGCACCATGATGAAGATGGACTGTGAAGCTTTATTCTGGGGACTTCTTTTTATCTCCTGTCTGCTGTTTTTTTCCCCTCCATCTATTCTGAAGAAATTGCATGTCCATGAGAATTATCTTGAACAATGCCATTATTTTTATTTGTAAATATGCAAAGATGTAATATTTTTTCAAGCTTACTTGGGGGTCACCGGCGCAAATGGTACAAAGATAAGATAAATAAAAACAATTGATGATGGCTGTGCTATCCAACCAACAGGAAAAGGTCTTATTTTGTTAAATAAATGATACATGATTGCATTTTACCTTGTTTTTTTTCCCTCATTGTTTACTATATATAGCATCGTGAAGTAGCTATTTTTCACAAGCGTCAGAGGATGGAGTAAATCTCACCAGAGCGCTGCACTGCACTTATCTAGGTCTATCCATCATTAAGGCTGTTACAGCCACGCTATATGTGGCTATGTGTAATAATTCATGGCTCATATCAGTTGACAGGGCTGTCCCAAAGAGGGCAGGCCGGGTCACATTAGCCCTGTTAGCTGGTCTCTGAGGACCTCCATCCCTCCTCCTCTCTCCATCATCCACATTGCTTTTGTTGTTGCGAGTGCAGCTTTTAATTGCTGATTCGTGTTTGCGAGGCCTGAAAACAGCCTCCTCAGCAGAGTGGATGGCTGTGTGTGGAGTGGCCGCTGGGTCACTGGGACTTCAATAATGACCTGAGGGAGGTGTCGACCCAGGATCTGCTCACGCTCTGACGGATTGGTCTGCAACACAAAGGCCAGAGCTGACAATGGGAGGCGGTTAATAGAGAAATATTCATCAAAGTCCTGACACCTCCCCTGAGGAGAGCGGGCTCTCCTACAGGAACCACAAACATCGAGGCCTCCGTCCTGATGCCATTTTCTCAGCGCTCTCTGCTGCGCTGTGGTTTAACTGAAGTCAGCGACTCCGAGCTGTTAGATACTAATTGGAGGGGAAGGAGTCGGTCTATCTTAAAGCCGCACTGCTGCCATTAGAGTGTTCGGGCCTCGATTATGTGTCTGTGTCTCCACTCTATTTGGCTGACAGGGTGTAGGTGGCACGCAGCGAAGAGGGCTGCAGTCTCCGAGGCGGCTATTGACCCCGACTCCCAGACTCCTCTACTCTCGCGGTTCATTAGCACTCCAGACAGGGGAAAGGCGAGCACAGGTGTCACTTGACAGGACCATTAACAAAATGGATGACCCTCCCAAACCACATCCAGCCCCTGCCACACCAGCAAGGTCACGGCGCCCCGATCACCGCTCTGGGTAGCTCTTTGGGACGCTACGCTTATTTTTCTTCTTTAGAAAGTGGAGCCTTGCTCTTCTTTGGAACAGGACAGCCTAACTTTCTTGCTGCTGCTTTTTTTGATGGAGTTTATAAAGTAGTCTAGACAAAATAGGTCAAGGATGTTCTGGTTTTAATGCTGCGTATGTATTTAGTGTAACACATTTCTTTGTAACTTGTGCCAGTAGAGATACACTGGATTGTGTTGCCCCCTAAAGTTGTGTTGGTGAAGTACAGGTGAAATCTGGTACCTTTTTAACACATTGGGTGATATATATTGTTTATCTGAAGTGCTGCTTTTTGACTTTTTTTTTTGATGCATGAATGTGTATTTTGGGATTTTCCTAAGTGTAGATAGAGAGTCGGTTACGCTGGCGTGAATGTGAGGATGATTCACACTGGAGGTCACGCAGAGGGGAGAACTTTCAATCTTGTCGGGGAGGTGGAATTAATTCCACTGTTGCCAGTTTACACTCGTTCATCAAATGCCTCACTATTCTCCCTATCCCCGCGCTCATCAATCTCCTACATCTACACCCCCCCCCCCCCAAATGCACACACTTGCGCAGCTGAGTCAACACCCACACACTCCATTTCTGTCGCCTGTGTGAGGCTGTGTGTGTGTAAGTATGTGTATTCAGTCCAGATCCTTTGTCCACATATGTTGACATGTGAGGCTAACTTCTAAATCTGAGTTAAATTATTTGTTATTTTTTCCCAAAAAAAAGGGCAGATGATTTGCTAAAGCAATGTGTGAAATATTTCAGTTTTAACATTTAGCAGTACAGCCTTTCTAAAAAAATAAATTGCACCAAACCTCAGGGACATCTCTGGAGACTTAAACCTCAAATTTTACATCAATTTGTCAAAAAGGAATTAAACATTTCTTAGTTATCGTATAACTGTGGTTCGGGTACATATTGGAAAAACACTGCAAAAATACCAATTTATATTTTAGTTTATCTTTTTTTTATTTGCACCTCATAAGAATTTAAATGAAAGTTTAACATTATGAGAAATAATTGTATTTTCCATCTTTTTAAAGCTTTTATTGAATTTTATGTTCTACTCCTCTTACACATATTATGTCAGGTTAGCAATGGCAACAGCTATTTTTTCTGCCTGAACTCCTGCACTTATTTTCCTTTTTCTTAATTTATTTAACTTTGGCAAGCAATTCTAGTCACTGTTACAGAAAACAAAGAAAATATAATTATTCCTTTTTACTGTTTTACTTTTTTTTTACTAAGAGTTAGGTGAGAAGATAAGTACCTCTTTTATAGCTATCTGTCAAAGGTTCAGTGTGTAGGATTTAGGGGGATACATTTTAAAAAAATGGAATAAAAGTTTGCTTTCCCAAAGTGTATTATCACCTAAAAATGAGAATCATGTTGTTGTTACCTTAGAAGGAGAAGTCTATATCTAATTTTCTTGCGCCTTTTACTAATTTATTGCTAATTTTAAAAGGGATAAATATAAAGTAACAGCTAGCAGCTGGTTAGCTTAGCTTTGTGTAAAGACAGAGGAAAAAAAAGCTTGGCTCCATACAGAAGTAACAAAAACACCTAGCAGCACCTTTAAAGTTCACTAATTAACGCATCATATCTCACTTGTTGAACCTGTACAGCAATGTAAATATAAAAATGTCAACAGGTAAACACTGCGATTAAACGAATTTGCCAAAATGTGGGATTATTTCTTTAAGGAAGTAGAAGTTGAAGGAGTGATTATGGTGATAGTTGTGTAGATGTCAGTCGCAGTCACAGGGATGGTGGTGGTTATAGTAACAACAGCAAAAGAACAGTGTCATACTAGTAATCAAAGAAGTACTATCAGTGGAGATAGTGATGGCGATGGAGGCGACTAATATTTTCCCCTCTGTGCGTCAGTGCAGAGACGGTGCAGAGTGCCACTGTGAGGTCCTGAGCAGCCGGCTGACAGGCCTGGTGATTAATGACGACAGGGTGTGGAGCTGCTCTTCAATTAGACGCCAGCTCTACCCCGGCTCACCATCCCTGCTGACAGCTAGGACACAGAGAGGGAGAGAGGGAGAGAGAGAGGAGGGCCTTTCTCTCTCTCTCCCTCTCTCCCTCTGTGTCTCCAGAACAAAACATTAACCTCAACTCCATGACTACCACCTCTGTGTTTAACATCAGGACACAATACCGAGCCTTCGGCATCCAACAGTGACCGCAGTGTTAAAGCAACCCAGATGGCGTGAACACATCCCTCATCAGGGCCTGTCACACAATCTCTGCTTTATTTCTCCACATAAACCCTGTGACTGACTGTTTTACATGCCTGCTTCAGCTCCTCTTCTCATTCACGTCTGCTGTCGGCCATGCTGACATGCTCGCTGTGAAAACAATAACAGCCGCATTACTGTAAGGACTTCCAGGTTTAGCGTGTCGTGTGCTGATTTGGAGCAACTTCCTGCCACAAGTACAGTAATGTTCTCTTGACTGGAGAATTATATATGATAATAAACGAAAATAATCAGAATTTCTAACCTCACTTTCAGTAGTTTGAAAACTTGTTCCAAACTGGTTCTGCAAGCTTGCAAAGGTCACTTGAAAGTGTTGGTTACTGCTTTCTGTTGGGTGGAATTTAATGATTGTAGACATTGTGCTTTGTTCTTCCAAATAACCGGATGTCAATCCAGTTAAACACTTATGGGAGACTTTGTACTAACGTGTGTTAGACAGCACCATCATCAAAACACCAAATCTTCGACCCAGCTAACTTATTAACCAAAAATAATGTGGAATTAAGGATGAAATGAGATAAAATAAGATAATCCTTTATTAGTCCTACAATGGGGAAATCTGCATTGTTACAGCAGCAAAGGGATATCAAAGCAGGTATATACAAGATAAGTGAAGCAAAAGAAAAATGTAAATCGAATGAAAAAGACACAAAACTCAACAGTTAAAAAATATTTACGCCAATTTCACATGGAAATAATAATTAAATTGCACATTCTTAGAATGAAATTGCACAGGTTAACAAAGCAAACTAGAAGGCACTGGATTCGCTTTACAATTTTCTGAACCATTTAGTGTTTTGTTGCCCTCTGGTTTTGAGTTCTAGAAATAGCATGTAAAAAGCAGCCAAATTGGATGTACCAGACATTTTCCTACTTGTTAAAATGCATCATAGTTGTTCAGTATTAAAAAGTCTTTTGAACTCACTACATCGGTTTTCTGTTTGTAAGCACTGCTGTTATTGTGCGACCATGAAAAGTTACAGTAATTTGAAGAGCAGTGGTGGTGAGTGCCTGCTGGTTTCACAGAAATACATGAAATGACCACAACCTCTTAATGCTGCATTACATGGTGGTGGCATGTAATGTGTGAAAATTAGGGGCCAGCACCTTGGAAACAATACCAATGGAAAGTCAATTAGGATCTTATGTCATGGTGGACACACAAATACCCTGGTTCAGCAATGGCACTCAATGGGGTGTGGTTAATGTTGTGACCCCATGTAGTTCCGCAGGTAGTGCAAAAAGAGATGGACTACAAGGCACAAGGTAGATTTAGTAGTTATTTTCTAAATGTAGTTTAAAAAAACCCCAACATAAACAAACACTGGACTTTCACCCATAAGATCGCTGTTTGTGTCCTGTGAGACACCAAAAGTCAACATCAACTCATTTAAACTTTACATACTTCTGAACTGTAAATAATTTACATACTTACAATGTGAGGTAACCAATGCACTTATGTGACATACTTATTAGGCAACACAAGCCTACTTAAGGAACTAAAATCTTTTTCTTAAGCTAACAAAGTACTTTTTGTACAGATTGTGACCGTTTCACAATTTTAACCATGTGTTTAAAACTGCAACCATTATGAAAACTAATTTTTACATTTTTTTAATTATGTGTCACCACCATGTAATGCAGTGTTAGTAGACTGTGGTCATGTCACGCATTTCTGTGAGTACAGGGTTTAAAACTCATGGGTAGTAAAAGGGCAACTACAGTGTTGCATTGGATTAAAATGTCAGTTTTTGAGAACTAGCTGAGAAGACCAATAACAATCTCAAATTTACTTAATAACTTTATATTTCACATGAGGTCATGAAGTTATGACCTGCGACTGGTTAGCCTAGCTTAGCATAAAGACTGGAAGTACGAAAAAACAGCTAGATCGGCTCTGTCGGAAGCGAACAGCCTACCAGCAAAGCTCAGTGATTAAAATGTTGCCTGCCTATACTTCACTTGTTTAATCCATACAAAAACCAAACTGTTGCCCTGTTTCTAGTCTTTATGCTAAGCTAAGCTAGCTGTGTCCTGGCCTATTTTGAAAGGACAGATATGAGAGTGGTATTAGTCTTCTCATCTGACTCTGCGGAAAAGCAAATAAGCCCATTTCCCAAAATGTTGAACTATTTCTTGAACTTGTCAGTCAGAACTCACTTTCTGTGGTTAGTTTGCACTTATTCTAACCACAACCACAATGCTGACTAAGTTGTCATTTTTTTTGTTGAAATTGAGCTGCCATGCGCATGACTTAAAAGGACTAATCCAGGAATAAATCCTTAAACCTGGATATAAGTTGGAAAAAAGCATTTTAGCACTCCCTTATTCCTCGTCTCGAAATCAGTGGGTTTTTTTTCTTTTAAATGGATTTTTCGTCAGATAAATAAGATAAGATAAGGTCTGTGATTAACACAAGCTTAAGAGACTTACACCATTTCACAGTCAGTACCCCCTGAAGTTTGAAGTTTTTACGTGTCTTAAAAATGGCAGTTACTAACAAGTACCTAAATGAGACTACAGAACGTCATGACACTGACCACAAATTTACAGTCTTGTGGTGGAGGCTTTTAGTCATGCGACCATGGTGTTTTTCGCTTACAGCCTAATGTTAGCTTTGTGTTCATGTGTGAATATTATCCTACTGAACACAGAGCCTCTGACCTTATTTTCCTCAATAACCCAAATTCTAATGGAAAAATACCATATGCTTTTTGACAAGGGATCCAGGGCGACCTAAACTTCTGTGCCCACCTATCGAAAAGTGTCACCATTGGGGCACTCTTTACCTGCGTTATTGAGCAGCAGTGTTGGCTAATGATAGGGTAACAGCCTTTACATCATCTAAAATCTGTTTCATCCTCGTCATTTACCGAGGACATGTACAGCCAAGTGGTGCAGCAAACAGTGCATGTAATTATGGTAATAAATTATGATGTTTACAACAACAGAACTATATTTAAATTTGTTTTAAAGCCTTCAAATGTGACTTTTAAATAGATTAACCTTCAAGGGCTGAAATTTGTTGCGAACCATTTGTTGTATGTGATTGGCCTCCTTTAATAAGACAACACCTCTTGACAGCTCATTGCATCAGATCCTAAAATAGATATAGATATTTTCTGATTTTTTGTGCTATGAATTACTAAAAGTAACGTACACATTTCATACTGACATGTACAGCTAAACATTTCAGATATGTGTTGTTTGAGTTATTATGGGCAGGAAAATATTCTAACACATCTTGGTTCACCTAAAATTATTCCTCAGTTCTTAATGCTTGTATAATTCCTGCTTTGGGGTTGATTCATTTATTGATTAGTAACAAAGGGAGGCTGTCAGCTCTGCTGCAGTTTCAGATAGAGAAATAGTGCTTTTGATTTAATTTTCAGCCAGCCCTGACCTTGGCAAACCTCACTTGGCCTGGACATGGAAAGCTGCCCAGAGCTGCTGTGGTCTCTCCAAAGTTCCAGTGGTGTGAGTGAGCACCGTTAATAGACATACCGCCCCTAACCACTGGTGGAGAAATGAACGTTTCAATTACAGTACGGTGCACTGCTAATAGCACTTGGACTGCGTGTCCAGCTGGATTCCATTTGTTGCCGCGCTGGGAGATCGCCGGCAAAGATGTCACGAGCGTTCGGCGATGAACGTGCCTTGGCGGGGAACGAGGCGCAGCTCTGACGGTCGTGATTCATGCTCTGATTGACAATTTGGTTTTTTCTTTCACTCTGGGACTGCTTGTGGTCATAATGTACTCACTTAAAGCATCATGGGCCTTATGTCTGTTTTATGTCTCCTCTGGATGGGCATCCAGACTCAGAGGCTGCCATTATGATGATTATCCTCTGCACTACAGGCCAGGATACACAGTTTGTTCCCATTTATACATCAGCTGCTTCACTTTTCTTACAGTACTGCAACCACATTATAATGAAAAGAAATTCATAAATATATACTGAATAATATACAATTCAGAGACACAGGAAAAAGTAAAAAAAAAAATAAAAAAATCGCAGATGTTACACCACCTTTCTTAGGTCACCTAACATCAGTGGGACCCCCAGAAATTTTTCAAAGGTGTTGCAAGATTGGGACACTGACAATTTATGGATGGCACATCAAAACGAAGGGACCGTTAACATGCCAACAGTTCTTGCATGAAACGTTCAACTTTTGTTGCGGTTAGGCCATGCGCTCACATGACAGGGGCGTTTTGGGGGCCTTAAAATGCAAACTTTTGAAACTGTGTTTCAGAGTGTAATCTTTGAAAACCCAACCTTTTCTGTCGCCGTGTAGACTGACAATGTGCAGATCCTGTGAGAATGGTGACATCACGGCCACACTTTGTGCATGTGTGTGGCGTTCTTCTATGGTGTGTCATTATAAAGTTACATCGCCACCTACCTGCATGGCATGCATACTACAGCGTGTTCGTCTGTTTTGCGGATCTGCGTACACGAGTTACGTTGTCAAAATTTGGCCTCTGGCCTGATGTTATTTCTTATGTGTTCAGAGGTATACATTTTAATACACACATATATCTATATATGCACAGGTATAATGTTCTGGTGTATATTTTTTGTATGTGTGTTTTTCTCGTTATTTACTGTTTTAAACAGTTCAAACATATATTTGTAGATATTGTCTAATGTATTTGAAGGAACTTTATTATATTTTTTCACCTGTATTAACATGTGACCCAGGATTGGTATTTAAAGTTGATGCTTTTTATATCAAACTAAGTCTGAAGAGGAGTGTGAGCTTGAAAGGTAACTTGTAGATGTGTCTATAACTTGCGCATAAGGGAGCTACCGTGCACAGACTTTTTCATGCTGTTTACTATTATTCTCCTTGTCCAGCACCTGTCTGACCCGGTTTTGGGATGTGTGCGACTGCTATGCTTTCATGTCATAGTTTGGCATGCCACAACCTCTCAAAGACAGTTATGTCTGCCTCCAATTATTTTCACCCCCCCTTTGTGCCGCCCCGGCTTAACACACACGAGATATTTGGTAGCAGAGTGACGGCTGAGTGTGACTTCAGCTGACAGACAGTCTGCAATGTCTGTGTGCCACCATCACTCAGCTGTGTGGTATTCAGACATAGTTGTCTCACAACTGTTCAAACAGACACATTATTCCACATGTCAACACATTTTAGGAGTCCGACCCATACACACACTCACTGTATACACTACACATCTGTATACACTACACATTCACTCAGTTATACATGGGAGCTGTGTTTCTCAGCCTGTGTAACGGTGCATTAAAGCTCTGAATAATTGGATATATTCGGTGTGTACAATAACAATGGCTTTTTACACTTCAGCTACCCAAATATACTCATGATCAGTCATTGAGGTACTATACATGTCTTAAATTTTTTAGTTTTCATTCTTATTCTTCCCCTTAGAAAAAGCACTTAGACCATTATGGGGCCATAAAACTTACTCTTTTCACAGCAGACATTTTTACCTGTCAAAGTAGGAAAAGCGCAGGTGCAACTAATAAAGTATATGGTGGCTCAGTTCCACTTTGTGTCAGAACCCCTGTCTCTGCTTCTCTTGTCTCCCTGAGGTGCTGCACTGACAGCTTCAGAGTCCCTGAACACTGTTGGTCCAGTGTGACACAGTGGCCTTATTCTTTCATTGTAATAAGGTGTTCTGAGTTTCTGCTCTGCAAAAAAACCCCAAAAAAACACAGGAAATACAGAAGTGAACAACAGATTACCACATGAAAGTCCTTCTTGCTTCTTATTTTAAGTCGTTGCTGGCAGCGTTTCAACCTGATGCCGTTCAGCGGCGTAGCATGCAGAGACAACAAGTTTCAGCAGGTCCTGTTCTCAACTGACACAGACTGTCCACGTATCATGCGGATGCCATAGGTGCAGTCTGGCTGTCCACTGATGTATAATAACACCGCGAACGGTCTGTCTGACCACGTTCTCAGCTGGCAACATCCAGTGGCGTATCACGCTGACCTAAAATTCGGCTTTCGGTGTCTGGATCTAACGCTGAAAGCACTGCAAAAGCGACAGTATATGACGATTTTGGAAGTAGATCAGGCTGGCATTTTGATACTTTCACAGTATTTCTAAATTACCTATACCTGCTTTATAATGAAAAATACATAAAAATATGACTTTTGACAATATGGGACCTTTAAACTTAGCAGTAAAGCACAACATGTTGTTTTAATGTCACCCTTTCAAATTTATGCTTTTGGGAATGGCATTGTGGTTTTATAAATATAAGTCAGTCTATTGATTACAACATGTAGGCCATGGTCAGATCAACTATTATTCTCACAGCAACGATTTCGTATCACGTTTTCACATGGCAGGGTCAGTTTGTGTTTCTGAGTACCTGACAGCTTTTACACATGAAGGCGTTCATGGTTAATGTTTGCAGCTCTGCACCATCCATGAGTTCTCTGTGTTTAATTTAGCAGGACTGTGTCAGTGTCAGAGTGTGCGCTCACATACACAAGTTTATATTAGCACAGGCTTTGTGGTTTGTTGAGCGAGGGTGAAAAAAAAAAAACTTCTTTCCACAGGCAACGTGATTATTTTTGCTTTTTTGGAGAACCGTTTTAGACGTTGAGAGACCCCTCCCTCACCTCCACAGACCCTTTTCCACCTTCTCCTCTCCTTACAGTGAGTTGCTCTGCATGTGTATGACTGTGCTTGGGGCAAAAAAAAAAAGAAGAAGAAAACGGGGAGGGGATAGGAGGGAGAGCCAGGGAGAGGGCGGGAAGGGAAACTGAGCTGATTATCCAAATACAGTCATTAAAGGGGAAATGTGTTTTTCAAGCTGTCAAGATGATTAATGGGTGAGAGCAAATCCTCACAAATGCTCTTGTTTAGTCTAACTGGCAGACACGATCCTGCCCATTGATTTATGGCAGGCCTGCTGTGTGAGACCATAGTGAGGTTAGAGGGTGTGTGTTTGTGTGTGTGTGTGTGAGTTCGGGTGTGCACGCATGCACTCTAGATTGTGTGTACGGACGCCCGCTTGTGCGAGTGTGCTCGTGTTAAACTGTGGGTTCGTGTGCGCATTCATGTACGCATTTGTGTGGCGGCGTGTTGGCCCACATGACCAGAGGAGCTGAGGAGGGATCATGCAACAGAGGAGAGCAGTGAGTAAATTCTCCTCATCAGCTCTACCCCCCCTGCTCTGACAAATCAGTGACACAAACCAGAGAAGGTTAGCCGAGCCCCTTTTCTTATTTTATGGCTCCACGATTGAACATCAACAACAGGATCGATGTTACATCCAGAATGAATCAAACAACTGTCCAGAGGCACTTATGCTTTCATCTGTCACTTGCCAATATCCCTCCTCACAGATGAGATGGGAACAGAATGAGCAATATTTTTCTCATTGCTCAGCTGTAGCTGATGTTTATCTGGCCTGTGTTGGAGATAACATTACCAAACAGCACCTCTTTGTTGGGCAAGGCAATAGTCAGTTAGAATTTAATAAACAGCACAGTGTCATGACATGTTTCTAAATGAGTGCAGTGTCTCAAAGGAGTAGTGTGGGAAATACACTTATTTCCTCTCTTGCAGAGAGGTAGATGAGAGGCACTATTTCACTTTCTTTCTGTGTCTGTTTGCTAAAAATGTAGCTACAGCAAGCACCCCATTAGCTTAGCTTTGCATAAAGACTCACATAAAAATAGTCAGTTTGGGCAAATGACAGTATTTCTGTTGGGGTTAGGCAGGTGTCCATTACAGATTTGCGAAAAACATATGCGATTTGTTTCGAAATGTCGATAAAACACAATTGCAAAATGACCGCGTTTCCATTCGTCCTTTTTACTGACTTTATTGCAATTTGTGACTTTTGATAGTCATTGCTGCTAGTTGTTTGATTTTGTTGAATTTGTTGCTATCATGTGTTGTATATCTCTTTGACCCACTAAATGTGAATCCAGGAGATTATTGTAGAAGAGCTTAATGCTGAGTCAGTTTTCCCCAAATAAACAACGGTTGATGATGACTGAGTGATGCTATGGGACTGCTCCTGTGATGTTAGATGACCTCTCCTCTCGTGATAACATTCCAAGAAGCCTGGTGGTGGATGTTCAGAACATTAGCAGGTTTATTTCTATTGCAGCCACCGCACTAGCCGTCATTGTTTCCAATTGAAAGCAACGTAGGCGAGCGATAATGGAAGGGTGAGCCCCTTACATGTGGGAGTGGCCACATATGAGGGATTTCTGGGAGGTGATAGTCCACTATTTCACATGTGACCTATAAAAGCAAATTAAGCGTTTCCATTGCAGTTTTTTAAAATATGGCTTTTTCGAATCACTTGAAATACCACCTCATGTGATCGGGAAAACTTTTTTTGCGACAAATGGCAGTTGTTTTTTTTTTTAAATTGACGTGTTTCCAGTAGGCAGATTTTATATTCGCAATTTTAATTTGAGCAATTTGAGGGTTAATGGAAACCCACAGGTTGTTGACTTTTCAATAAAGAGCAGGAACTGTCACAGAAAGGAAAACTTAGTTCAGTCTAAAATATAAGCTGAAAGCTACGCCCATATTTCTGTTATTTCTGAATCAGACTACTGCCTGTTGTTTTGTTCAAGGAGGGAAAAGTTTGCACACATAGAACAAGTTATTTTTTATTTACAGATTCTAACTTTCTTGCAAAAAGTTAGACAAGAAGATTGATATCACACTTACATTTGTAAGCAAGCTGGCTCATTACAGAGTTAATACAATTCCCCTGTAAAACTTGTTTATTTATTTATTTTTTACTTTTGGACTGAGCCATGCCAGCTGATTCCCCCTGTTTCCAGTCTTTATACTAAGCTAGGCTAACAGTTAGTTGTAGTTCCATTTTTCTTTTCTTCACTTTTCTTTTCTTTTCAACAGACCAGTTAATAGATATACAAAGGTAAATTTAGGAACCACGGTTAGAATGTCAAACTATTTCTTTAAATCAAAAATGAATTGCGCTGTTTATGCTCAGAGGAAATTCTCTCACTTTGAAAGAAATAGGCTGTTTGATATAGAAATAGCACGTTGGGTGTAGTTTAACTCATACAGTACAGAGTACAACATAGGATAAAGTAAAAATGTTTTTAATGTTTGTAATTTTGTAGTACTTGAGTTACAACCAAAAACTTTTGTTTCAGCCATAACAAAAGGTTTGTCACTTGCCCAAACCTGACAAACAGGTGAAAGTGCCATGTCTAATGCTTCTGTTGTGCTCATAATAATTCATTTCACAATATCAATTGTGTTCCAGAGGTAATACTCATTTCAAAAAGTGTGAGAGTACATTGGTACTTTTTCTTGCCCCAACTCTTCTACAGACAGATCTCTTGAAATTTGCTGTTGTAAAACTCTTGCTTTTCACAGCAAAGTCTGTTTTCCAGGAATTAATAAATGTAATTTCTGAAAAAAAATCCCAGACAAAGAAAACCACTGACAAACAAAAGAGCACCACCTACAGTTATTGAAACTTTGTCAACAAAAGTTCAAGGAAAAACACTTCACAGGCTCTCCCACTCTGTTTGTCTGACAGCTGATCTCTGAGAAATGAAAAAATGCACCACTTCAAAGAAAAATAACCTTGAAGTGGTGAATAAAATTGTACTTTTTGTGATTCCCAAAATGAGCTGTTGTTACTATTGACTACCAAATTATGATTTGTGAAGGAATAGTGTGCACATTTACAAAACCCAACTGCTGTTTTTGTTTTTTTCTTTCCTTATCTTCTTGCTATTGGCTGCTGCAACAATCCAAAATTCTCCACAGCCATAACTGAAGTTTCCTCTCATCGCATCTGAATAAATTGGCCCTTCAAGGGATTTTAAAACAAACTCCATGAATTTATTGCAAATACTTATTGACCTCACTGTGATGGAAAGTCCCAGTGCGTTCATCCCCAGAACGTGAATACGTCACCGCCGAGCGCTCTAGTCCAGCTCTCCAGGCTGGTTCAGATAGATGGCTAGCAGCTGTTGGCCCTACAACCTCTTCCTTCAGCACAACCATTAGGCCTATCTGTCTGCAATTTCCTCATTCTTCCTCAGCTCCCTCTGAAGTCCACTCTGATCGCTTTCCCACACCCCCGCAGCTCAGCACAGCACCGCACTGTATGTACGCTGCCGCATCGTTTGGCCTGAGCAAACCCGAACACATTCACAGTACCAATTACCCTGTCCACCCACACATGCATGCACACACAGGCATGCATGCACATAATCACACACACACATCCTCTAATAAATTTCACCATGAGGCAAAGCAGGCGGACACCCATGAGGAAGATGTTAAAGGCAGATCTCTGCAACCAGGGGAAGATTAATGTAGCGCCACAGAGAGAAGCCAGTTGTGTAACTTTGTGCTGGGACCTCCTCTGGGACTCTGCGTGAAGAGCAGGACATCCTAAGCTCTTAAACAGTTATAGTAACAGATGATGCTAAGAGAGGAAGATGAGGGGAGAGGTGACTGAAAGTGGGCAAACAAACCTTTAAAGTTAAATCATGACTTATTGGTGTCATGACATTCATGTTGGGCTCCAACTATAGTCAACAGGATGCATCCAACATCCTCACTTATCATTAAACCAGCTGTATGCAATTTTCAGGGTATTATTATGGCAACAAACAGCTATTTTCTATGTAAAGATAAAGTGGAGTAATGGCCTCCTGAGCCAAACTGTTCTCAATCTGGACGGGTCAAATATGTCCACTGTGTCAGTGGTTTCAGCATAAGAGCGTTAACCAGTATTGCTAACAACATTTTAATTTTCCGACCTATTGTACTGAATGTGGTTTTTACGTCTTTCCCAGCGCCGACTTCCAATTTTCGATTTAAATGGAATGGTGCGTCTGAATCATAGATATGCTCTGTTGTATACAGCTCCTTTAAAGCTGCTATAATCAAAACTTTCATAATTAAGAAGTAAGATGACCACAGAGAATTATCACCTGACTCTGGCCCAGAACTTTACAGTTTTGGTTCACTCTCACTGCACTCAGTGACTGAAGCAGGAAGTTGTTTTCAGCAACAAAGTCTTAAAAATGCCACTTCCTGCACAGCACCAAACAGCAGAAAAATCGTTAGTGACTATCAGGGGAACATATTGCATAGAACATTTAGCAGCTAAAGAGCCAGTAATTTTGCTAAAATTAGAACCAAGCAGCCTTTAGTGAGAGTGAATCCAAAACTGGCTAACAACGTTGATGTTAAATTACTGATAACAAACATTTCTGCACGTACGCAGACATTTCTGCATGTACGCCTCATTTAAGGTAAAGTATCTAAAATCCAACCTGAGCTGACCTTTAGTCTTTTAGGTCCAGCTGAGTCCTGTTGGATTTGGGTTAAAGTATGCAGCTCTGGAAGTGAGGAGTGTGAAACCTGAAGGATGTCAACATCTGAGACATGTAGTCCAGCTGTGAGCTCATTCTCTGTGTATGCACATATATACACACACACACTGTATATATATTCACTTAACTTGTATATACATGTTCAGTTGGGTTTATTCCAGCTGCAACCTCAGCACCGCCTGAGAGTGACGTGTGTGTGTGTGTGTGTGTGTGTGTGTGTGTGTGTGTGTGTGTGTGTGTGTGTGTGTGTGTGTGTGTGGAAATATATCTGTGTGTTTGTGTCACCGACTGATGATTAATGACCTGGCCGCCCTGCTTTCTTTAACTTCCTTCCTCTCCAGTGTTGTCACACACATCATCACGCGTCACCATAATGGACACGGGCGGACGGCTGCAGCAGCTCCTGCTCAGCCTCATGGATACAAACAGACCATAACATCCTCCACATGCAAATACTCTCATGCATCTACTTTTAAAGCTGCACTGGGAGACTTTGCATGTCAGTAACCACACAATGGGACCTTAGTAAAGTGTGTCCTCTTCTGACCTGAGGTGGAGGTCAGCTTTATGATGACAGACTTCTGTCTTACGAGACCTTTTTATGTTCTAGTTGGACATCTGAAGTTGGAATTACAGTTTTTGAAGCAAGTGTGTAGTTACTGAGGTCAAGTCATTTGAAAATGAAGGAAAGAAAGAAGTGAAAGAAAGTGAAGTTAGAGACTGGATGGAAACATAATTTACTTACGTAGTAAAAACTCAGCCCAGTTGCATGAAGAAAATTTTGGCAATGTGCATTTCTGCAGACCGCCATTGTGTTACATTTGTGTGTTTCGTACCTACCATGTCAGTTTCCAAAGTACCGAGTGTAAGATTATGTTTTTGGTAGATGGAGGGGATGGTGAATGGTGTGTTGCCAAGGTGAGACAGCTTCCAAGCTGCAGACTGCTGTCCAAGTCCAAGTCCAGCAAAGGATGAAACGGTCGTTTTTGAAAAAGTCATTGCTAAGTTTCCGGCAGCTTTTAAAATGCCACAAAAATGGTCTAAATTTACAGAGCCATAGTTGTGTTTCAAAAACTGGTTGTTTTATACACGTTTTTTAAGACATCACTACATTTCCAGCTTGGGTGGTACCATGTAGAGCATTTGGTTTTTTTTCCTGAGTCATTGTTGCTTTTCTAGCTGAGAAATTGCCACAAAAAGTAGTAATTTTTTACAGAGACTTTGCTGCATTTCCAGCTGGGAATGTGCCACCAAACGCAGTTGTGTTTTTTTTTTTTATCAAGACATTGCTGCATTTCCAGCTCGGACATTGTCACAAAAACATTTTTTTCTTTAAACCAAGCCATCGCTGTTTTTCCAGCATGATTGTGCCACAAAAAGTGATTTTTTATGACCAAGCTATTGCGGCATTTCCAGGCGGGATTTGCTATCAAAAGTAATTGTTTTTTCCTGAGATGTCCTGCATTTCCAGCAGTGAATGTGCCACCAAGTGCAGTTGTTTTTTTGTTTTTTTTTTCACCAAAACATCCTGCATTTCCAGCGGGGATGGTGCCATGAAAAGTGATTGTTTTTTAACAGAGACACTGCTGCATTTCCTGCTTTTCAAGTTTGGATTGTGCCACAAAAAAAACAAAAACAAAACAGGTATTTTTAGCCAAAACATTATCTTTTGTTTACCATAATTGAGTGGTTAGCATGCTGCTTTTACAATATTGTTATCCACTGAGAACTACTCACTTATCATTTAACAAAAGAATACATTTCAATTCCAAGATTGCACAAAATAAATATTAGACTGCAAGGGTCAAAGCTGCTGGATCTACTAGACAATGACAAATAAAAAGTATGTCCCCGCCACGGCCATGTTTGCTTGAGATATGTCAGAGAAACCAAGAATAAAAGTCAGACAGATTTTTCCAAACCCGTCCTGTTTAACTTATGTATGGAACGCCTAAAGCAAGCACCGCAAAAGGCAAGTGTGTGTTAGTGTGAGCACATATGTCCTGAACTGTCTGCTGACATGCTGCTATGTGCTGTGAGTGTGTGTGAAAGAGAGAGAGAGAGATGGATAGAGAAAGAGAACGAGAGGGAGTGTTACTGGCAGAGAGGGAGGGAGAATGGGAGATAAAGGAAGAAGAAGAATGAGCGTTGGAAAAAGAGAGAGAGAGGAGAAAGAAAGGGGAACAGTGGAGGAACAGAAAAGCAAGCAAGTCTTGCATGTGTGTTGGTTCCCAGCCCTGTCAGGGCCCTGTCAGCCTGTGATTTATGGCACCGAGACTGGGAGCAGTCTTCGCTGCCAGCTCAGTATTGTTACAACTGACAGCTAATGAGGCCGGACGGGCTTTCAAGCACAGCACTTAACAGAGGCCTCCATCTTCACGAGTCACGAGCTCTCCTCTTTCTTTTCTCCCCTCTCCATTTATTTCTTCTTCCAGGGTGGCAGCGGTGTGGCGAGCTACCACGAGATTTCTGGGGGTGCAGAGGGAAAATAAGGCAGGCAGACAGAGATATATGGGCGACACTCTGTTACTGCCGCACTTCCACACTCTTCCTCCTGCATGCTATTAAGCCAGAGGCTCAGCTCATATAAATGAGGGTGAAAAACACAAAGGAGAGAAATTCAGCTTCCTTGAAAAACCAAAATACTCCACTCTTTCGACAATTACGCTGTCATGTTTTCAAAGCCTCTCATGTCTATTTGTGATTATGTGAGTGTGATCTGCGTCAAGGTGCCTGAACTTTATAGCCTTGGCTGCGGTGTGCTTTACCTTCAACACCCCTGGCCTGGACTGCTTTGGACCCCGTTCTATAATCACTACCAGAGTCTCTGGCAGAGCTGCCCTCCCTCCCCTCCACCTCCTCCCACGGCCCCTGGTTTCTTGTCAGTCGTGATTAATGGCACTAGGGCCCCGGCGCGGCTTACGCTGCCAGTTCCAGCGATGTTCCCTTGATACTTAATGAACTCTGACAAACTTCTTTTCCCTTGCTCTGTTGTTCCCTTTCCCCTCCGCCACCCCGCCCCTCCCTGCTTAAAATGCGCGGCACAGAGCTGCCACTGCAGCACCTAGGGGTTAGCTCTGGTCCTTCGTAAATTTCTCAAGAGGCCAACGTCTAAAAATAAAGCGCCACAGCCATTTTAGTGTCAAGACCCTTAGTCGTTGTCACTTCCAGGGGCTTGCTGCTGATTAAAGATGAAATAAATTTACTTTTTGAGTTTCTTCAGCCCTTTTCTTTTTTTTTTTTTTTTTTTTTTAAAAAAAGGTTTATTGCGGCCTCATTTTATTTAACAAATGTTAAACTTTTTGTTTCTTGTTTATGTGAACAGCCAAACGCATCCACTGCACATTGATGAAGTAAACATCTGCGGCAAGATAGCAGCAAGAAGTCTCTAAAATTCTAAAATGTTAAACTCTTGGTAGAACAAGGGATTAAGAAGCCTTTGCTACAGTTTTCTCATGAAAATGAAGCAGTGAATCTCAGCTGGTCTCTGACGCCATCTGCTGTTCACTTTAGGAAAGTGTGTGATACAGTTTTCAGCATTTTAGTCTACTTGCTATACTTTAAATGTATAGGATGGGTCCCCAACATTAAGAAACTGCTGGATGCTAACTTGCATATGTTGGGCAATTTAATGTACCTAATTTGCATAATTTTACATGAAAAAAAGTCAGATCTAAAAGATATAATTGTTCTATCCATGTGTTTATGAGTATTCTACAATTTCTAATTAATGTGAAGTTATTTCAGTAATTTCAAAAAGATAAAAAGGAGTAACTTGCCTGTTTCATCCAGTCAATGTATATCCTCTAAAATGTCTAAATTGAATAAAAACTAATAAAAATCAGCCTAAAAAAATTAAAATATCCAGACTTCTGGTTTTTAAAAAAAATCCATTTTGAATTTTAATAATATTAGAAATGGATTCAGCATCCTCAACCCCCCCCCAAGCCACCCAGATTGAACAAGAAGTTACTGTCAGTACTGTCAGTATATGGAATTATTTAAAGAATTTTTAAATTAGACATATTATGCAAATTGTCCAACATATGCAAGTTTGCATCCGACATTTTTGTTAATGTTTGGGATGTATACTATACATTTATATCATAAAATTTTGGGGTACTCAACATTTTCACAATGGGGCTCTATAGGTAAATAATCTAATCTTTACTGAAAGACAGGCAAGAGATTAATGATATTAGAGTCAAGACAATTAGACTAAAAATGAATATGAAATGAAATAAACAATGATTTAAGTTCAGCATTTTAGAAAAACACACCTCGGATCACAGTCTGAAGTGATTTTACACTTAAACAGACTTTCCTGGTCGGTCAAGCAACACTCAGGAGGTGCCATTACAAATCGGTGAACCTAATAACCATATTATCATCAAATATCTGCAGCTTATTTTCTGCTCTATAATTTTCATATCATTCTTATCAGAGGTGTTAGAGCCGAGGGACTTAAGCCCAGACCTCTGTAGGGAGGTAGACATACTGCAGTGAAATACGAGTGATACAACAGTTATGGAGGTTCATCAACAAGAGACTTTCAGCTCAGTTTTTGTGGGATTCAGCTGACAAACGCAGGAGTAAAAGTTGGTTCATAGTCAAGTTAAAGACATAACAAATCATTGTAGCAGCAACAACAACAACAAACATTTGCAAAAAAAGAAAAAAAAACATCAAGTTGAAAGGGGGCTATGAACACAAATGCTGCATTTCAGAGTTGCCATTGGATGATTTAACCAAATAAAAAGTAAATCCTTTTATATTAATTTTGGGGGCATTTTATCCTTTTTAAATGGGAGAATTTTATGCTTTTATTAGACAGGAGCTGCAGAGGGATAACAGGAAATGAGTAAGAGTGTGATCCACAGAGATCCTCAGCTGGACTTTGACCAGTGACAGTGCAGTTCATTGTCAGTGTCTGTGGGTTTCCTCTAGATACCAATGTTATTTTAGTTAACTGAAATGAAACTCAAAACTCGCACTCACTTCTGAAATCTTGCCCTTGACAAATACCACACATAGTAATATAACAACCTAAACTGAAACTAATGAAAAACTAAATTTAAAAACTTAACATTTCTAAAACACTAAAAACTAAAACAAGTAACCCCACTGTGAAAACTAGCTGATACCAATTATAAAAAAAAGTTGTTGTTGTTTTGTTTTTGTTTTTTAAATGTATGTAAAAGTTCTAAAAAAAAAATCAACTGAAAATAAAAATAAAAAACGCAACAAAAATAAAAGCTAATAAAAAACAGAAATAGAAAAACCATAATTACTCAGCTGGGAGCCCTGCTTTGTTTTTTCAGCAGTGCGAAATTGGAAGTCTAAATTGAAGAGTACATAGTTTATTTAATTTCAAATTACCATGTCAGTCCTATTAACTTGTGTTTTACTTAAGCAGCTCAGGGCCAAAAGAGGGCCCAAAACATGGTCAAACCGTGACTCAAGCTGTTAGCCGACCGTCCGTGAGGGGGCGCTAATGCAACAAGTCAGTCGCCAAACAGTCAAACTTTACCGGGGAAGAAGAAGAAGGTAGCAGGTGCCTGAGGTGCCTGCTTCTTATCTGTTGCTAGCTGTCCTCTGGGTGAAATTACAGGTAAGACCTGCCGAGTAATAACAACATGTATTACCGCCCACTTAAACAAAGCCTCCGGTGTCCCCTGTCTCGTTAAATATGACACTAGCACGTTAAAAGGAGATAGGAGGTGCTGATATTGTTTTGCTAACTTGTAACGTTAGCATAGGTTAATCAATATTTTGCGCTGCCTGGTGCTTTGACGACAGTGGTGAGGTGTAGCTACGGTGTAATACCTAACGTAAGGTAAATGGTTAATCGTTAAATTGGTCTGTTATTAAAAAAAGGCATCTCTTTCTGAGGTTGCAGTAATATAGTAACCTACATTATGCTAACACAGCTAGCTCCGAAGCTCTCTGAACCAAACTCGGTTCAAATTTGTAGATATTTTTACTTGACTTTCTAATAAGTCCCACAACTCTGTCACAATTCAATCACTTTTTGGTTGTCTACAAATCTTAATACTCACCCTGTCATTCGGCACATATGTGATACCTCATATTTTGCATATTTTGACAAGTGATGGCTATAAACGTCTTGAAGGCTGTAGTCGTTTCGGTCAACCACAGTAAACTGTGTCCCCCACTTAAAGAAAAGTTATTCAGACAGGTTCTGTTTAGTCGATGATTTATATTCTGAAACTGCGATACGACACTTTATATTCGAACAAGATTTTAAGCACTGCTTTAACAGTTTTGCACCTTTGACTAATCGCTTCCTTCTGTTCTGTGCGTGCGTAGCTTACTTCTGCATTATCTAACGTGTAAGTTAACTGTCAGGGTAAAAATGTTACTTAACTGTATCTTTATTTATCTCCATTTAAAGTCAGAATCTGCTCCTTAGAAGAATACAACCAGCATTTAAGCAAACAGTTGCATAGCACTCAGAATACAGTCAAAAAGTTGTATTAAAGAAACAAAAATGTATATAACTGGATATAACATGCAAAGATAAGTCATATAAACATTGCTGTATAAACACTATAACTCTGACAGTACTTCATCCAACTCATTCGGCTTAAACTAACCAAAATAAAGTCATCACATAAAGGTAATTGTAGATACGGCTGTAGATGGTACAGGCAGATGTACAGTATTTTATGTATGACACAAGGTTACAATGTTTTTGCACTATAGCCTCAATCCTCTTTAGGTGTGACAAGGTCACTGAGTCCTAGCTGATGCCCGGCTAAGCCTGAGCTGAGAGGAGATAAACCAGTGAGCAAGAAGCCAACTCCAGTGTGTTACTACAGTACAACACAAGCTGCTGACCAAGTGCACGTCGTGACTGGGTGGAAAGGCAGAGTTTACTAGGACTTGTAATTGGGAGCATTTGATTGTAATCAAGGCAGGACACTGTGTAAACACCCTCTCTTCCCGACTGCTCATTTTCACATGCTGTCTTCCTTGTCTGCCTGCCAGGATGGCACAGTGGGGGGCCATATTCTCAATAATCGCTGCTCTGGGAGGAGCAGCGCTCTTAGCCTCCGTGCACAAGATTGATGAGGGACACACTGGAGTTTACTACAGGTGAGACTGCAGCACATGTTTTTATTTTGTGCCTTAGTGTTAAACTGCACTGCTGTAGAACTGAGACTATAAAAAAGAGCATCTGCTTCAAATGTGTTTGCCATAAGCAACTTAACTGTTAAACAGTGACCATTGTAAATACTTGGGCATTGAGACTGCCAAAAAAGCCAGCAGTGATTCTCTGTCTCTGTAGCTTCTTAGTTGCACAGTTATTTATGGTCTCATTACTTGCACAGACATACAATAAATATCAGCAACAAAGTACAAGCGCCCATTGTTTTCCAGTGAAGCTCTGTAAACTTGAGGAGCTGCCACTAAAACTGGTTTCTCATGAGTCATGACAGTGTCATACAAGAATAAAGCTTGATTCTTATATCTTTATCACTGACTAATGAGCTTCCTCTGCATGTAGACAGTCAGGGAAGGAATATCTGTACTTGCCATCAGCAGTAGCATAAACAGTGAAAGCACCTGAGTCGTAACTGCTGTCACTAACTAAAATACAACTGCCCCATTCTGTCTCCTAAATAATGGCTGTCTCAAGTCTTAACATTTGGGTTAAAACCCAACATTTTAAAATGATCTTACTACACATAATTAGAATATTTTTTTTCATATTGAGCTAAATTCCCTCAGGTTTATTCTGTTCATGCAAGCATACATTTTCTGTGTGTGTATAACACAGGGGGGGAGCTCTCCTAACCACCACCAGCAACCCTGGTTTCCATTTAATGCTCCCATTCATCACCACCTACAAGTCTGTTCAGGTGAGTCAAGATCCCAAATCACCACTAACTGTACTGCAAACAACACCCTCTGTCCTGTGATCCTTAATTCAGATAAGTGAAAATAACAACCGTTGATCAGACATGAAACAGATACTGAATGTAGGCCACAGAAATATTATTATATTAAAGTAAAATTTCACTTTTTGTGTGTGTTTGAGAAAGAATGAGAGAGATACCAGTGACTTTAACATATATAATATTATTGCTATTTTTTTTTTTTAAAATTCTGAATATTTATTGATTCTTTTCATTTAAATGTGAACTGATTGATGTTGATGTGTAAGTGAAACTCTGAAAGTAAAAGAAAATAATGGACTCAAATATCCAACACTTTGCCCAAAACCTTTGTGAACAATCTAATGTTTCTAATCTAATATTTTTAAGCAGATGCTAATTCAACATTTACTCACAAATGCTCACTGTGCATTATCACATACACAGTGAGCATGTGAAAGGTTTGTGCAGAACTGTTGTTAAAATAGTTACTACGGGGCGACAGTAGCTCCCCTGGTAGAGTGTGTGGTGTGCACTACATGTAGACTGAGTCCATTTCGGCAGCCTGGGTTTGAGTCCTACCTACAACCTTTTTCAGTGACCTCACAGTGTCCAAAGGAAAGGTTTATAAGAGGCCTTAATTCAAAAATTAAAATCGAGTGTATTCTGGCCACCAGGCTTTTGGAACCTGATCTAAACTGAATTGTGGTGAATGCAGAATGTGACAATGTCTACTGCATGTAATCATAGCTGATCCCAACTGCGAATAAAACTAAATGAGGATGTAGGAAAATCAATTGGAATACCTTGAAATGTGGATAAACCTCTCATCATACATATCAGCTCATCTTTTAAACACACTTCCTGAACTGTATCCCGCAAAATAGCCTTGTAATACATTTTTGAAAGTTATAACGTTGATTTTTTCTTGTTATAGAGGTGTTCATTCGGCTTTTAGTGTTTTTGCATTGCACTGTATGATACTGACCAAGATCTCCTGTCGTTGCATTTCTCCTGCATGTATAAATGAGATCCAGGTTTTTTCAGTTTAACATATAGAGTTGTCTTGATTGCGTACCATGTTGATGGATTTACTAACATTGTTTGTCTGGTGTTTTTATAATGATGTAAAATAAATTAAACACGAATCTTTGTTTTTTGCTTCGCAGACGACGCTGCAGACAGATGAGGTGAAGAATGTACCATGCGGCACAAGGTAGACATGCTGTTTTGACTGGCTTAAGTAATATCAGATGTGGTCTCGAGACTTATTACACTGTGCGTTCATCTTGAACCTGACACACTCCCTACACACTGGGCAGAGTATTGCACACTTAGAGGTTCAGCCACACACATGTGAACTACTGGCATCACCCAGACTGAATACACAAACTTGTGATATTGTCCAGGTGTTTTGGATAAAAGTGGCTGTCAGGATAGTTCATCTTGTGTATTTGCTTTCTTTCAGTGGAGGAGTGATGATTTACTTCGACCGCATAGAAGTGGTGAACTACCTCGTTCCATCAGCAGGTAAGCTCACCAGCGTTCAACAGGCCTTTAAGGCTGCAAACAGCACCAGTACAAAATGTGGGATTTTTTGGTGTGGTCGACTGGACGGTGTATCAAGGAAGCTCAGGAGGCAGAGGTCCTTGCAAAAAAGGCAGTGATTTATTAAAAAAAAAACCTGCAACAGAAACAGAAGAACAAAAGTCAGTGGAGGCAAGATCAACTGAATAGAAAAACCATAGCCTCTTAGCAAGCCGCAAGCAAATTATTCACTCCTGAGTCAATGCCCAAGGGTGAATACTACGAAGCCAGTTCAACAGAGCCAGGCTCTCTTTGATCGAGCTGGCTCAACAAACGCTGCGGCTTCAGTCAGAGCCACGAAGGTGGTTATCAACTGTCTTTATTAACTCGGGCTTTCTGCTTCAAACTCTGTGCGTGTTCACAGAAAACGAGTCAAAAGACGCGTCAACTGTCCTGTAATAAAGGAGACGTATAACTCACTTTAGTTTTAGGTCAATATCAGTATTTAGTTGGCAAAGCGTAAACAGTTATACCAGAATAACTTCATTGATATCCCTAGGATGAACCACAGTCCCCAAATCCTCTATTTGTCACCAGGGCCTGATCACAGCCACAGCCAGGGGAACTATTTTGTTGAAGTCTGCCCAAATCAGAAAAGCGCTTTATGCAGCTTAAATTGTTTTCAGGCAACCTTTGAATCACCTGTCCTTAGTACATCCAATATTTTGCTGTGAAGTAAACGCACAGATCTGTACCTTAAAATCTGCCTAAAAATGAAATGGACAGGCAGGGGGCACTCGCTCTGGCTCTTATTGAGTTCTAGAATCTGTTTCCAAATAGTACGTTGGCCACAGGAAACAGAAATATGTGTGGGTGTGGGTATATGAGACCCTCAGAAAGAGGGAGTACCACCAGCTGATCCAGGAGTTTCACCTGGATGATGGTTGGTTCAAGGTTTATTTTAGGACAATGTGTCAAGGAAAGTTTTGCAATCTGTTGTCAGTCTTTGGGCCTCATTATAGTAAGTAAAACAATAGAAAGTATTGAGGCGACAAGTTGTTCAATTACGTCTTTACAGCTTGCCAGGGGCGACGTGGAAAGTGAGCTTAATTTCACAGAACCAACGTACGTACTTGTTATTGCTACCACAGAGGGCCTGCCGCTCTGTTTATCTACTTGGACAATGAGAAAAGAACTACATTGACGTTGAGCGCGTTTTCTGCTTTGAGTTGATGTTTTTTCAACCCGAGGTGTTCAGGGCGCTCCTGCAAAAATGCAAGGTGCTCAGCAATGCAAGAGCACCAAGCAAAATGCGTCACTCTCATGAACCCTTTTTACACAAGCAGCATGCCTAGCGTCTGAGATCCCTCTATAAGGTCGCAAAAAAAGTCTCTTTTTGAGCTGCCTTTGCATTTTTACACAGACCCAAACAGCTGCAGCATTATGCCACTCCAGTGTGTGATTTTAGGCAGCATGCTGGCACTGCGGAAGCCAAAAGGGGTGTGACGGATGTGACATATAACACAACAGTGTCTACCTCTAGTGTGACTTGTGACATACGGGTCAGCAGCATGTTTTTAACAATAATGTGGCAATAACAACCATTTACTATTCCTGTTATGTGGAGCCTAAACTTGTCCTCTGCTTGGAGGTTGAGGAACTCCAGAATATTTTTTAAATTATTTTTCCAGTTTGCTGAGATTTACGGCTGCTGCTCTTCTTTGAGTTAGCTGCATGCATAACAAGTTGTCAACCCAGTGTAGGAAATTAGCTCCAGCCACCGGCCAGATGCCGTCAAAATATGAAAGTCGGTGTTAGATTTCAGATACTAAATAATGATTTACTATTGAGTGGCTGGTGAATTTAAACCTTTATCTGTAAGTTGCTAATAGATGTTGACATTTAAAGTTAATTTCATACCCTTGTCACACCCGTCATGCACACGGTCCTTTCCTGCCAGCTGTCCTGTTTTTACAGAGACCATTTTTGGTGCTGCTACTACCTGCTGTTGCGGCTTTAGGGCGAGACAACTCTGGCCCCTCATTATGCAGTGACACTTTTTATACAAAACAGTACTGTAATATAAAGTAGCCTTGGTCAGGCAGTGTGAAAGGGGCTATTGGAAACCATGACACAAAGCCACTATGAGCTGCTAAAACCCTCTTTGTCTGATGCAGCTGGGTCCAGCAGAACCACATACTGCATGTGTGTGTTCTGTTTTTGCTCTTCATTGCTGAATTGACTGAGCACTTGTTTCTTTGCCTGCAGTGTACGACATTGTAAGGAACTTCACAGCAGACTACGACAAAGCGTTGATATTCAACAAGGTTCACCACGAGCTCAACCAGTTCTGCAGTGTTCACTCACTGCAGGAGGTCTACATCGGCTTGTTTGGTAAGTGCTGCAGACTGGGTGTAAACTAACTACTGATTTGAAACACCTCCTCACAGCTATTTATATGGTACATCTCCATAAACAGCATGCTGTCAGCCCACAGGTGTGGGTTCAGTCAGTCAGTCAGTCAGTCAGTCAGTCATTTTCTGTAACCGCTTGTACTCGTAAGGGTCGCGGGGGGGCTGGAGCCAATCCCAGCTGTCATCGGGCAGAAGGCGGGGTACACCCTGGACAGGTCGCCAGACTATCGCAGGGTGACACATATAGACAGACAACCATACATACTCACAGTCACACCTAAGGGCAGTTTGGTGTGGGTTCAAAACATCTTAAATGTTTATGGTTATTCTCATTAGGTGGCCAAATGCCACATTACACACAACAACTGCTCTGCACATGGACTTAGCTGGCAGAATCTCATGCACTTTGCTAAAATGAGCCCTGCTGTTGAGAAGTTCTCCTCAAGGGCTTTTACCAGAAAATGATGTTTTTGTTAAGCTTCAGAAAAAAGTAGTGGTTTAGGTAAAATGAAGAAAGACTTCTCCCATCTGCGTTAACCCACACTTGTGAATGTTACAACCTATCCCCCTAACCAAAGTCCACAGAAGGTAAACATAACCATGGCATAATGATGACACGCACACACAACATCATAATCGGGGGGTGAAAAGACTGTTTACAATTAGCAAAGCTAAAATTCCTTCTAGCCATGTTAGAATGAATTCAGTAGTGACAGTGTATTGGTATTTCAGTTCTGACCAGTAAAAAAACTTTTACTAATTTAAAGTAGTTTTATGGTATCAGTCCCTACTTTTGAGGAACCTGAAGAAACATCCTTTATGCCACCACGTCGGGTTTAGCTGTGGTTGGAGGCATTATGTTTTCGTATGGTACGTCCATCGCATTTTTGTGAACACGATATCTGACAGAATGCCTCAAGGGAATTTCTTCAAATTTGGTACAAACATCCCCTCGGACTCAATGATGAGCTGTCATGGTTCAAAGGTCAAGGTTACTGTGACCTAGGGTCCATCTCAGTCTTGTGAACTAATAACTCAGGAAGGGATAGAGGGAATTTGATTTGGCCTCACAAAACATGTTGAGTTTTCTTTGCCAAAACTTAAGAATTCATTTATTTTTATAACAAAATCTTACACAAATAGGATAAAATGAAGACATTAGATATACAAAAGGTCAGTTTCACCGTGATATCATAATAATCCACAAAAACATTAATCATCGTCATAAGTCAGCAACAAGGGGGAGACATTTGGTCAGATACTGAATTAATGACACTAGTCTTGGGTGTCCACCTTGAGACTGTGCTGATTGTATAGATCTTCTGTGCTGCCGGGGGGAAGATGTGTGTGTGTGTAGGATCAATGATTTCACAGACATGGATGTAAATTGTAGATGCAACTTGATTGCTTCACACGGGTAAACAACTGCGAGGCGATATGGCCATATGTTTGTTAAAAGCAGACCACTTAGTGGTCAATATTGATAATGATCCCAGTACTGATATCATTTGTATTTTAAAGCAATTATTGCCTGATACTAGTTTGTTGACTAATATTGATTTTGTGCATTGCTGTGGCTAAAGTAACTTGACTGAAAAGTAATTGTCATTAATAGCATTATTCTCTGCATTGTCTCCATACTTAACATTTTTTTATCTGAAATCTCACATGAAACGTATGTGTCTTCTGGGTGCCAGATCAGTTGAAACATACTTTTTAGGTTTTGGATTTTATGTTGTGTGACTTTGACTTGTCCGACATAATCCATTTAAGGAGACATTGAATTAAACGGAAGTATTTCTATTGAAGGTTCATTTTTGTTTGTTTGTTTGGTTTTTTTTTTTAATCTTTTTAGCTCACTTACTTGCCTCTCTTGTACTTTATCCCTGCAGACCAAATAGATGAAAACCTGAAGTTAACGCTACAAGAGGATCTAACATCCATGGCACCTGGACTTATCATACAGGTACAGTGAGACCACCAGAGAGACTGCAGTCATCACAAAGTTAGTCAAGTCCAGGAGGTGAGATCAAGACCGTCTGACTGACAAACTAGAGCTGGAAAAGTTAAGATCATGCGTTTGGTGCAGTTTACTGATGACTTAAAAAAAAAACTACCCTTAATTCTTAAGATCTGTTAAATTAGCTGCTTTTGTCATGTACTTAACAAAAAGTACTTTTGGGTACCAAAATCCAGATACCAGTATTGGTTTAACCCTTTGAAACCTGGCTTTTATTCTTTCAAAAACATGGGAAGAAGGCAATAAAACAACAGAGGAAGGGATTATGAGCAAGAGATAAGTGTTATGTACAAGAAAATTAACCTCTAAGTGAATTTTAAAAAGGGAAATGTATTTTTAAAGACAAACATAGAAATTACCTGGAAAAGGTGATTTAAGAATTATAATTTTGTAACATAATTTAAAATAAGAAAAGTTTTTTTCTAGCCTTTATTTCTTTTTTTCCCTCAGACATTTTTTGCTAGGTCTTTTAGAAATAATCTTGTAAATTCAATTATTTGTGAAACATTTATTACAAAGTTGCTTAATACCTTTTTTCCCATGTTTTTGAGAGAATTCGCACCAGTTTGCTCAGAGCTCAAAGGTTTGAATACTTGTGAAATGCATCTGAAAGCAGCACAAGTAAAGTAATGTCGTTCCAGGCTTCAGAGTGTTAAAGTTGAGCTGTGCTCAACCCTAGGTGTCTGGCCCTTTGTTCAGATGTATTCTGGGAGATGTCGTCACAAACTCTGTCATCACTATTTATTGAAAAATCCAGATATACTGGACTGACAAAGTAACACTTGCATTTATTGTGTTAAACTTAACTTCAAAGGTGGGGCAGCTCAGTGGATAGAGCGGGCGGCCCATGTATAGAGGCTGAATCCTCGCCGCAGCGGTCGCGGGTTCATCTCCGCTCTCGGCCCTTTGCTGCATGTAATCCCCTCTCTCTCCCCCTTTCACACGTACACTCTCTTCTATCAAATAAAGGCAAAAAAAGCTTAAAAAAAATACTTCGAAGGTTACATTTCTACCTTCGTCACGATGTTTTGTCTCCTATGAAAGATACTTGAAATCGCTAAAAGACTGCAGTACTGAACCAGAGTACTTAAGCTGTAAATAGTAATGTCAACCTAATGAGACACTGTGTACAGACTCCTTGATAACAGAAGTCTTTTTACAGTTGCAGCGTTAAACTGGTGCTCACAGCCTATAAAAAGCCCCTTTCTCTGAGACCTCATTATAACAGCACATGACATGGTTTGTCCCAGGAGTTTGAAAAGGACTACATTATGACTGACTTTAAAAGGAGCCTGAGTGGTTTTCCCCCCCTCTTGAATCCAACCCCCCCATTCTCACAGAGGGAGACACATTTCACTCCTGAGTGTAAAACACTTAACTGGGCTTTAATACTGTGGCCTAATGTTTCCTGTAAATCTCTAGAAACAGTTGAAATAATAATTGCACTTCTTTCCGGGAATCCAATAATCCCACAGTTCAGAGGGGCTATTAAACAAAAGCCTTCTGTCTTGGGACTCCTCTCAAACTGTCTTCTTCTACTTCTAACCTGGTGGGGAAAACCTCTTCCAGGAGTCATGTTGCTGTTAACACTCATGCTGTCTTTATCTGTCTGCTTCAGAGCTGACTGTTTATTTCTCTGTCTGTGTCACAGGCGGTCCGTGTCACAAAACCCAACATCCCAGAGAGCATTCGCAGAAACTACGAGCTCATGTGAGTTTTCTTCTTTCTTTGTTATTTCCCGTGCCTAACATGGAATGTTCCCTGACCCCTTATAGAGCCTGTGTTGTGTAATTATTTTCCCTCCCAAGTGGACAGACCTAATGTTCATCTAACTCCCCCTGCCTAGTCTGTAAGACTCTGCTGTTTCACGTCAGTCTGAGAGCATCTTACTTTGGATCAGCACCATGTGTTTAGTCACAGTGGATGTGATAAAGAGGAAATTGAGGATTTACAGTTAACTGGTTGTGAAGTTCATGGAAGCACTGTGAGGCATCAGCCACTGGAGAAAGCTGAAGTCTTTACGTCAGATGCATACAATGTCAGACAAAGGACAGAATGTGGATACTGTTTTAATTTAAAGTCAGGCACTGTGTCTGACTTGTGGCCCAAAACCTACACAAAGCCTGATTGATGCAACATGCATGTGTCAACGGGTCCAATTTGTCTACACATGTGTTGATTTTATGATTTAGTGGTTGTGGTGGGTCTTACTCAGTGTTGTGTTGTATAGTGGGGGAGGGCCCTGCTTCCCAGGAATGTCTACAGCTCTTTATTGCAAATCATGAGCTGTAACTTTCCTTCACACAGGGTCTGACTCATACAATTTCTCGTTTTGCCTGTTCCCACAGTACATGTCACACTTTTAACAGCACAGGGTTTCCTGCACATTCATTTATTTGTGGTGCCCCACCATGATCAAAGCAGCTGCTGTTTCAAATATATTTTTTTGTTTTTGGAGCGGGGCCATTTATTAGGGATGGGGATTGAAACCTGGTTCAATTGAGGACCAAGTTCTGCTTTTTTCAAAACCTTGAAATCAATAATGTTTGAACTTGCTGATGCCGCTGCGGAGTCCTGTGGGTCCTATAACGTAACATTACATCTCAAGTCGAGTCACGTCATTTAAATCCAATCACTGGTCCGCATTCATCGAGTGGATTAGTGGAGTAAGACAAAAACAAACAAGGAGGCGTGTTCTTCTCTGCACAGCGTTTAAGGCAGCCTCCTACAGCAGATTCAGACCATCCAAAGCACTAACTAATGCTATAGAGTGTTTATCTCTGTGCATTGTGAAAACACTGTAACAGTAGGGGGTAGAAAATACCAAATTAAAGCACATGGCTGAAGTGCTTAAGACCCGCTGCAATGGGCCTTCACATGTGTTTTTTAGGCATTCAGTTGTGCCGGCTAGCTTTAGGCTCTCCAGCTGTGCACAACTGGTGGAAGATTGTGCTTGTTATTCTGCCCTCTCTGTGCATGTTTTAGGTTTTGCATGTCAAGGGTTTCACATTGAAGCTTCCTTCTGAGTCTCTGAAACATGTTGATACTCTTCTCCTTGGTGGTAGGCCCCATAGTCATAAACAGAACTGGGTGGCTCTGACAGGTTTGTTTTAGCATCTGAATCAGATGCAATATGTGTGTCACTGAGGTCCACACAGGTGAGAATTGCTGCATTAGGTGTCTGCCTCATGGTTCACTTAGTTTATCATCGGTGAGCTCTGTAACAACACAAATGATGGTCATTAGTTTCAGTAATAGCAGTCATAGGGCTGGTTAGTTAAGGTTCAGTTTGAGACTGCATATTTTAGTCCTCTCCTCAACAATCAACTCATGTCCAGAAAAATGCCATGATAGTTTTTGTAAGACCCAGTTTGTTTAAACTTCCCAAATAAGGCAAAGAGCAGGACAGAGACGCAAACTGTAGCCAAAACTTGTCATAGCATTCAGGTCCGGCTTTCTCACACTGGCGATTAGGCACACAGTCTATATGCTTATTTTCCATTGGGCTTCTTTTAAATGTGACCTGTAACCCTGCAAACTAACATAGTCAATGATGTGCTATTAAACATTAGAAGTAATATTCAATTATTGCTGTACATGAAATACTAGTTAGCTGGCCATGCTAACAATTACAGCTTATATTTACAGGAATTAAAAATGTGCTGTTTATGATTTAGTGCAACACACACACAAACACACACACATGCGCGCACACACACACACACGCAATTAACTATTTAAAAGACACACACAAACACACAAACACACTTTGTTACACAACTGAGTTTTTTCACTGGCACTCACTTCACTGTAAAAAGTGAACCAAAATGTCAATACATAAATCAAGCTGTGTCCCATCTGAGCGCTGAAATTCTCCCACTTCCTGTTGAAAAAACTGTCAGTGTTGGGAATGAGTCAGATAGAATCACTGTTAAGTAGTTAACTGAGACTGGAGGGGATCATCATTTTCTGTAGACACCTCCATCAGTCGGCTGTTTTCCAAAAATATTGCATAATATTTTGGCTTTTCCATGATTTCTTCATTTCCCCAAAATTACTCACGTTTAAGTCTGTTCGCCCTTCTGGTTATAGTTATTGTTTTCAGTAACTACTGTCAGTTAAGGTTTATTAGATGTTAAATAATACTTAATTTGAATGTGGAAGTTGTATTCTCATATGCTTGGAGGAGATTTATATTTATTTATTTATTGCAACATAGGTTATGGGTACCAATTAACCATCAATTTAACTGCTGAGGTCTGCAGTGACATCACACAATTTCCTTTTAAAACAACACATTTATCTGGTAGATTACACAATTGAATATCTTCCATTGAAGCCAGACATGAATATGAAGAAGCGAAACCTAAATTTACTGTGTAGGCGGAGTGTTTTTGTCCATGTGCCCATGATGACACAGGATGGTAAGACTTGGAGTGTGGGATTGGAAGCTTGGAAATGAAAGTATTCTGAGGTTTTAGGCCCAGTTTCCATGTCTTACTGACTTGGACTTTCCCAAAAGTTTGCCATTTGACTTGTGGACTTTTTTGAACACCTTTATGCACACTATTGGGAAATCTGCAATTCAAAAATCAGGAATCTTAAAACACATGCACACACAGACACACACACGACAGCTGCCAAGAACAAGTTAACATGCATAAACAGAGCTGTGAACACCATGTCTACATCGTTATGACCATGTCTTGATCATTGCCAAAGAATTGTCATATGCAAGTTACAGTTTATCAGTTTCTGACTGTACACATTAATACCATTCACGTCAGCATCCATATCATAATTATAAATGGTTATTCAGATTTTCCTGAAAGCTCTGATAAATCTAACAAGATTCCAAATAAGGCAAACAAATACGGATCCTTTAAGTTGCCAGTCCAACGTTTAATGTATACAGACTCTAATTTAATGAATGTAGCACCGAGTTTAAAAAATACACCGTTTTTAATCATGACATAACCATCTTACCAATCATACAGTATCTTAAGTCATTCATGTGAATGCTCATAATTCTCAAACATGACAATTTTTCCATCGCAACTTCTTCAACCTATATGACATGAGGACAGCATCATTGTGAAACTCTGATTTTAAGGGGGTTTGGAATTTTTAATGAAAGACTCTCATAATCCTTCTGACATGCCATCTATGTGGTATGCATGTATAACAAATGCACTGTAAGTACAAATATTAAAAGCTTTGTACACCCACACAGGAGTTTGGAGCTGATGTCTGCACATGAAAGTTGGGAGGAATTATTCTGGAAATGCTGTCACACCACTGATACCCTTTTTCCCACCAAATTAGCTCTGATTCTTGAATCAATGTTGTTCAGGATTCTTGGAACCTTTGTGCTCTCAAGGGAACCAGATCACATTTCTGCCAGTTTTAAGCAGAGTCATTGCGATCCAGGATGTTTCATCAACGGAGGGCGTTGCACAATAGAAATAATCTGTCAAAAGAAAATGGCAGATCACGCTGATTAACTGCGAGCTTCTGTTCTGTTGTCGCAAGTACTTGTTTTTATCCAAAAAATAAGCATTCACCAACAAATAATAAAAAGAAGATCATTACATGCAAGACTTCATCCTTTTTTTCCAACCTGCAGAAAATGAAATGCCCACTGACGCTGTCATGCTTTGCAATTCAGGCCAGGAAAAAAATGATATTTTTTGTCTCCAGCTGGGGACCAACTTTCAGGTTCTTGACCACTTTATTTGTTGGTTGAAATGCTCAGAACGGTTCAAATTTGGCGCAGGAATTAGAACTGAACCTGTTCGGTTTAAATTTAAAAAAAAAAAAAAAAGACCTTAATAGACATGGATCATTGAAAGTGCTTGAAATGATATATTTTGTGATAGAATAGATATTCACATACTTTTTCACTTCATGTTAATAAAAAGGCCACATCCTGCCATTTGCACTTGGGTTTCCTGCAGTTGCATCATAGTTTCACGCACACTTCAAACGTAAGTTCAGTGATGAAGGGGGAAACACGCAAACAAGCAAAGCAGTGAAGCAGCTTTGATGAGCCATATTGTTGGAGCATCACACTGGAGCGTGCTACAAACAGTAATAAACCTTGAGCCGTCTATCATACTATGCAATGTTGGTTCCTCACATTTGAGGCAGATGTCAAACCATCCTGCTTTGTACATGTCCACAACCTCCTGAGAGGAATAATCAGTGAGAGCAGGGAGAATATCTGTCTGTGTTTGTTTCTGCCTCTGTGTTTGTGTTTTAATGGGAAAGTATGCGTTTTTGTCTCCAGGGAGAGCGAGAAGACAAAGCTGCTGATCTCTCAACAGACACAGAAGGTTGTGGAGAAGGAAGCAGAAACTGAAAGGATCAAAGCTGTGATCGGTGAGAGAGGAAAAAAGAAAACCATTAGAGAAAAGTACGTTTAACAAACTTCCAGGTTGAAAATGGAATGATTTTTTTTTGTTTTGTTTTATAGAGGCTGAGAAAGTGGCACAAGTGGCAGAGATCAAGTATGGACAGAAAGTCATGGAGAAGGAAACAGAAAAAAAGATCTCTGAAATCGAAGGTTTGTATCCAAGAACTCACATCCTCCGCTGAAGTAAAAAGTACCAAGACAAGAAAATAAAAATGCTACATTACAAGTTAAAGTGCTGAATTCAAAATCCTGCTTGTCCCGTCTATCACATTATTAATTTCTTAATACTGATACCAACCAGAGAAAGATTCAGTGGTGTACAAAATAATGTAAGAGTTACACAAAAAAGGAAGTTTGAAGACAGGTGCCCCAGCCAGAACCTGTACAACGTTTTTCTAAGGGTTAGGGCTGGGGTTAGGCAAGGCTGGGAACAACTGGTTCAATCTTATCAATGTGTTGTAATATATAACCTTTAATGTGATATTTTAACCCAATAATTATTTTATAATATAAAATGGAGTAGAAGTATCAGAAATTGGAAAAGTTAGTACACGGACCTAAACATTGCACAGTACTTTACTAAATGTAATTTACAGGGTTCCTACAGTCATATAAAAACATGGAAAAGTCACATTACCAGGCCTGGCCAAGTCATGGAATTAGTAAATATCATTGACATTAAAAAAAACAACCACAACTACATTTTGTTGTGTGTAACAATTTTTTTTCTGTGAAGTTTTCAGTAGCTAGCCTTATATATAATGTAACTTTACAGCAAATAAATTTTCTGCAGCCGTCAGTGTAATGTAGCTTTAATATGCATCAATGTGTGACGTTTCATTTACCATCACATACGTGTCTTCATTTTCTCACTGCCCTCCGTATGTCTGCCAGCTCGCTGAGAATATGTTTGGACAATCATTTTTTTCTAATTATAGGTCCTTAAAAAGTCATGTAAAAGTTTTAAAATTTTTACCATGAAATTGTTTGGGTATCCTGTTTTCACTTTCCAACGCTGTTTGTATCCTTGAGAGTACCAGTCTTTGATTTCGTGTTACGCCATGAATAATGGCTGCATGATATTTCAGTGTGCCAACTCCAGTCCTGATGATGAGCATGTTGGCTCACTGATGATGTCTCTGGAATATGAACAGAACGCTCATCACTGTGTCTGTTTCATTCTTGTTATGAAAGAAGCAAACATGCAGTGTGTTTGTGCTGAACAATAACAAAGTGGAGATTTGAAGAAGTGCATCTGAAGTCAGTGTGATTAAAAAGAAAAAACTGTTGATTCTGAGTGGATCACAGAGTGGATTTCGGCAGCTGTGCTGTGTACATGTAGAAATGCTTATTTTCTCCAAGTATGTTTGTTTTAAGTTCTGGTTTGCTGTCTGAGTCTGGGACAAGCTGTTTAGATGAAATTCATGTTTGTAGATGTCAGTATTTACGCAAACTTGGGCTTTTTTTCACTAAACCGACCTGTTCCTGTGACTCTGACTGTTTCTGATTCATAGATGCTGCCTTCCTGGCCCGGCAGAAAGCCAAGGCAGATGCAGAGTTCTATACAGCACAGAGAGCTGCAGAGGCCAACAAGGTAAAGACATGACACACACACACAGGGGGTGAAGAGTCCAGATTGCTGTTTTATGATTTAAATTCTGTCCCTTCTCTTGCAGGTGAAGTTAACACCAGAGTACCTGCAGCTAATGAAGTACAAGGCAATCGCAGCCAACAGTAAAATCTACTTTGGAAACGACATACCCCAGATGTTTGTGGACTCTGGCTCTGCAGGGAGCTCTATCAAGGCCTCCGCAGCCATGGACATTGTTGCTGAGCAGATCCTGGACCTTGATTAGCAAGGGAAGTAGTGGGACCCACAGACCACCCAGAGGTGGAGGACTGTCTGCTGGAGGGCAGGAGCCTGGCCCAATGGCTGGCTGGCAACTTCTCCCTCTGACCCGGAGAAGCTCTTCTGACCAGGGCCCATATTTCTCAAACAGCTCAGAATCTCTGTTAGAAATCACATTGAAAGTTTGACTACAGGCCTATTCGCACAGGACAAGTATTACCAGGGGACCTCAGGTGATTTAGAAATTCCTCCAGGTCTGTGATTCATAAGCAAAGTTTGTGTTTGACAGAGTTTTACAGACATTATTCCCTGGATCTGTTCCACAATCATTTGTAACTCTACACTCTACCACTCTACACAACATAGAAACTTTTTTTTTTTTTTTTGTGAGGGTAGAACACATTGTCACATGTCATCTATTTCTGCTAATGAGTCTCCTGCACCTGGTGTGCTGTCATGACTTTAATTAATAATCATCAGCGCAGGCTACATAATTCTTAGCAGGGAAAAAAGCAGGAAAAAGTTGTGGAGAAGACTAAAAACCTAAATACAACCCCAAATCACAGAGATTCAATTTACACAAGATTAGTATGATCACATGACCGTCTGTCTTTGGTGGAATATGGAAGATAATTTGGTCGTGAATTTTTACTGGAAGGGACAGGGAATTAAGATCACAGACGACCTCCGCATTTATTACAAATTACTAGAGGTCCCCAGGTAGTACCAGCAAGCAAGCAAAACTTTATTTATATAGCACATTACACTCCAGGCGGAAGCACAATGTGCTCCACAAAGTATGAGGTACAAGTTGCAGGCACAAAACAAAGCATTCAACTGACCATAAAAGCGAATCAAATCCATAAAATAAGAACTCAAAAAAATAATTAAGATGAATAAATTATTAAAAGAAATGCAAGTCAGAACTGGCAAAAATGATTAATATGAAATAAAATAGTAATACTTAATACTAAAAGTACACCCTTAAAAGAGGATAATACATATGAATTAAAATGAATAAAAGAACTAACAATAGAATAAGATTAAATAAGATGAAAAAAAGTATTATACATGAGCAAAAATAAAAATAAATAAATAAATAAGACCAAATAATAGTAAAACCATGAAGAGGAAGTGCATTACAGTAGTCCAGCCGACTAGAAATAAAAGAGCCAAGTAGAAATACTAGTCCCTTGCAAATTTGCATCAGAGCTTCTACTGTGTTCTGGTATAGAATGAGATCATCTAGACTCAGAAAATGGGCTGGAATTAAAACAAGATAAAATAGCATAATTGGTGTGTGTGTGTGTGTGTGTGTGTGTGTGTGTGTGTGTATAATTAGCTCCTTTGAAACTGCCAAGTAGCCCAAACAATCATTTAAAGAAATTTGTCCTGCTGCTGTGCGCCAAATGTGACCAGTCCATTTAGCCACAACATGAGGGATCACTAATGCATTACTACGTTTGGGTTTATACTGTTATCCCTTTACTTTCATGTGTCCTCATTCAGCGTTTGAAGCAGTGATAATTGTTCCGTAGCAGGAAATTTACTGGTAATACATCTTAATTTAGCATTACCAGTAATTGATTTTGATTTTATAAAAGGTCATAGAGCTCACTCCAAACTTTGAAAATGAAGAAGTTCACTCTCTCTGCAGCCCAGTGCACAGCACTGAGGGACGAACGCTGTTGAATGGAGAGATTAGTATACGGCCATTTGAAACTGCTTGATGTTTTGTGAATGAAGCAGTTCCATGCCTGGAAAAAGAGAATCAGTGGAAAGAGCTTTAATCCCGTACCCAACATATTTTACATTCCCAACATGTCCAGGGCAGTAAAGCTCTTTAGTTCTGCTAAATCTTAGTGGATATGGAGTGACTTGACAAGATGAAGAGAGTTATTAAAATGTAGATGCTGAAAAAGAAGGACCAAATATGTCGCTCTGCGGATGGAAGGCCGTGATTTCTTTTTCTGAACTGCTTGAAAAAGACAGGCCCTTAGCAGATATATGTCACTGTAGACAGAACACAGGGAGGATGAATGTACTGTGTGATAGCTGCTGCCTGGCAGATGTAATATCTGTTTTTGTAAAAAAAAACAAAAAAAAAAACACAGGGGACCCCTTGAATAATTATTTTGTGCAGCTGTTTGAAGTTGCTCTACATTTTGCTGTATATGTAGCACTTTGTGTCTCACGCTGTACATTCAGTGGAGAGACTTTATTTGTGCATCTGTTTGTTTTTTTGACTGTTAATATCTGTTTTGCGTCAGGTGTTTTTTTTCCAAACTGTTTCACTTTGAAAAGATTGTGTTGGGTTATGACACCAAAAACAGCTTTTCTACTGGAGTGGACTTGTGACATCAGCTTTTCTCAACAGGCAATTTTCATCTATTTTTGATGATTTAATGTAATGATTTCATGTCTGTCTTGTTAGAATCTTTACAGGATATTTGCAGTGCTGAATTGCTTTGAGCCTTTGGCAACATGAGCCACTGCTCTGGAGGAGAAGAAGTTGTAGGAACTGCAATATACAGATTGATACTAAGGGACTCCAACCTCATACGTGAGAATTGTCTTTAGGGGTAAGCAAAATCTTTTTTACAATAGAAAATAGAAATCTTGACTTGATCTGGACCAAAAACCAAATAATATTTTATTTGTGACCTCTTATGCTCTTTGTGTTAGATGACTAATGCAATTATTTGTCTAAATGTCTAAAAAAAAATGTTAACATTGTTTCCCAGTGATTTTTTGGGAGGGCGGGTGGGATGATTTTATCAGAGGTGTGATGTTGTACAACACAGAATACTTGGTTATGGGTTAATGACAGCATGGAGACAATTTCACATTGAAAACTGACTCATTACATTTTGGAATTGATTCCGAGAACATTGTGTTTTTTGTTGGGGTTTTTTGTAATTTGTTGAGCAGATGCAGTGCAACTGTGAGAAAACATTTTTGTCACCTGAAGCTAAATGGCCTATGCCCAGAATTCACTGTAACCTGACACAACTTCGGTCTATCATTTGTTGTACAAACTAATTATATTATGTGTTCCTGGCACTACTCTGTTGCTTAAAGTCAGACCGGTCAGCCCTCAAAGTGACCTCCAGTTGTCATTCAAACAAGAGTTTCTTTGATCAATTGAGAATCACGAAGACTTGAAAGGCAAATGTTTTTGCACTGATTTCAGTTGTGAATGTGCAATGAAGATTTTGTCATTTGAGAATAAATTACTGTGGGTTATTCTTTGAGAAATCTACTGTGTTATTAAGAGTTTTTATTACGTCTCCGCGCCGGCATTGGCCATACCCAGAGGCGTTTTGTTTTTGGGTTGTGCGTTTGTCCCATTTTTGTGAATGTGATATCTGAAAAACGCTGTGAGGGAATGTCTTCAAATTTGGCACAAATGTCCACTTGGAATCACTGATCAACTGACTAGATGTTAGTGGTCATAGGTCAAAGGTCAAGGTCAATGTGACATCAAAAGGGGCTTCCATTTATTGTCTGCAGAGCAGCTCCAGACTTGATACTTGATGAAATCCCAAGTTTGAGACTTCTCTGGTTTCTGGCTTTGAGAGAGAGTCGCTCATGTTCACAAATGTTTATCTAACTTTCCTAGACATGGAAATAACATATTGCAATTCTTAACTTAGGTGTTATTTCCCTCCTAAACATGAATGGTTGGGCAAAAAATGAATCCTCGTTCTCATTTTTCTAATAATTTTTCTAAATAAACAAAATACATTCAGATAAATATGAATCAAATCCCAAGACAGACAGAAGCAGAGAAACACATATACAATACTTTAAAAAATAATATATATAATACTTCTTAACATTTACATTATTAAAAAGTGGTCCAATAGGAAACCACCGTAATAGCTCTAAGGTGGTTCCTAGACCTTATAATTCTTTTCTTGTACCAGGTTGTAAAAAGGAGTGTAGTAGTGTGAGGTGCTCTGATCAGATTACACTTCATAAGAGTAAATATAAAAAGATATCTAGACTGTGAAGGTAAGGAGTTGGACTAGTTTTACACGCCTTGATTAAATGATTGCATAACATTGTGGCACAGATTTTGGTATTGAATTTCTTTACAGGTCTACGTTAAATTCCCTGGAATCCTGGATCATTGCTTTAACATGCATTCAGAGAACGGAAAGCAGTGTTACTGGGGTACAGACTAGATCCGTGAGAGATAATAGATGAATCATTTCATTTTGTAATGATTCAGTCACAAATGTCTGTCTAGGGTTCAACAGCAGTGAGTTGATCTGGATGTCTTGGATGTAACTTACGTGTAACCACAGAACATTTTGTTCATGAGTTGCTTATTAACTCTAAACCAACAAATAATTACAACCAAATGGTCACTTTACAGGAAACGTTCAGGAAATGAAAGTATTTTGAAGAAACAAAAAAGAAACAGTACAATGAAACAGCTTTTTTGACTCTTCCACTACATTAACACAGACACCCACTCCCACATGTATGCTGCAGTACAATCTGGCACCATATTTACAGTGTCGAGACAGCGTCTGTATAGTGTCTAGTGTCTATCTCAAACAAATACACTGAATACAAATATGACAAGATAACACTTATTTTTCTCCCATTTTTAATGAAATGAAAGATCTAAGACTTTTTCTATATACACAAAAGGCTTAGTTCTCTCAAATGTTCACAGACATGTTCAAATCTGTAAGCGAGCACTTTGTCAACATTATAGATCCATCATACAGATGTAACATATCTAATAATAATCCATTTTATTCATAGAGTGCTTTTCACATTACTCGGACGCTTAACAGAGACAAAAACAAAGTCAATTTAAGTCAGTTTAACATCAGTAAAAGCAAGACAGACAAGCATGAAATGTGCATAAATCAAACATTAAATCCAAACGTAGATGATTAAACGGCATGATTTTTATGACACAGGTGTGCCTTGGGATGGTAGCAATTAAAGAAAACTCAGAAATGCACAGTTTTTATTACATAACACAAAGTCAAAGATGTTGCGAGTTTTTAGGGAGTATACCATTTGCATGCTGACTGCAGGAATGTCCATCAGAGCTGTTGCCTATAAATTGTACTACAATAAGCAATCTCCAAGGGGGTTCCTATGAATCTGGCGGTACGTTCAACCAACGTCCGGAGGGCAGGACCTCCACATCTTGCTTTTTCACCTGCAAGATCATCTTTGAGCAGGTGAAGATGTTGGATGTGGAGGTCATGCTGACCTGGTGTGGTTATACCTGATCTGCTGATATGACGCTGGTTGGATGTACAGCCAAATTCATGGCAACAACATGGTTTATGGTAGTAAAATGAACGTACAGTTTATGGACAACAGCTCCGGTGGACATTCCTGCAGTCAGCATACCAATGGTACACTCCCCAAAACTTAAGGCATCTGTGGCATTGTGCTGTTTCACAAAACTTCATTTAAGACTGTCCCTTTATTGGCACCAGCTTAAGGCACACTTGTGTAACAACCTGTTGAATGAGCAATTTAAGAAGAAATGACCCAGAAATTAGCAAAAGAAAAAAGTAAGAACAAAGCAAAACAGTTAAAGCACCTGAAAATTAGGAAAAACAACAAGAAAACGCATGAGAAAGTTGAAAAAAATAAGCAAAACTGCTTGAAAATTATAATAATTATATAAGATATATTTAAATGTATCATTATGATAATTCTAAATGTAATTCTCTGGATTTTTTTCTCTAGCTTTTTTAGAAACTAATTTTCCAAATATACTGTTTCTTTTGTGTATGTTTTTGTTTAGTTTAAAACTAAAACCTGTTTGGCCACTTAACGGGCAGCTGGAAACAAGTTGTGAAACACAGCACTGATATACAGTACTATTACCTTGCAAGTTGATATGACAAACTTGTTAACAATGCTTATCTACACATCCAAAAACCAAGGCGATATTTAAATGTTTTATTCCCGAGAATAATCACTTACTTTTTATCCTGCTTGTCTGAGAAATGATGCTGCCCCCCCCGGGGGAAATGCTGGAATTGAGAGTTTATCTAAATCTGAGTCACAGTTGAAACAGTATCTGCAATCAAACATGTTATCTGTCATTGTGTCACGATCAGAAAAAAAAAAAACGTCTTCTGATGTGCCGATCCGTCTTGAGAAAGCCCCTATACTTCCATCAGCCAACTCTGTGTAGGCGGTCACAGTGCGTAAAACTGAAAGCAGTCATCCGCCTATTTAGTTACCTGTTTTATGAAAAGAAAGGAAAAGAAAGACACTTTAATTAGGCTTTGGATATGTTTGGATCAGGAGATCAGGGGCTCCTCCTTCTCCACCCACCACCGTGTTGGGAGAAACTTCTGCAGAGGTATGATATAGAAGAAGCGGGGCTGCATACGGGGCTGCTTACATTTTTTGCGTGGAAGAGACATTATCCAGGATTGAGCCTTCTGGAGTGCATTTGCAACGGAGACTTAACATTCACACCAGCAGTTTACCTTTAAAGGACTGATTTTCTTTCAAGAAAAAAAGCGATTTCTTTTTTAAGAACTGTTAAAAGCACGCTTCATGAAGAAGATGAAGCCGTGATGAATGCGCTTTCTACGGAGCATGGAGAGGGATATGCGCCTATCCTCCAGGGGCTGTGGGAGTCGATGAGAACGGGGCAGGAGGAGATCCTGCTCTCTCCTTACCTGCCTGCGTCTTACGCCTTCTTGACGCACGTCCTGCTCTGCGCACCTTTCCTCGCGCTGGACGCGATGGGGAGCGTGTGTCAACGGGTCCGCACATGGAGGATCACTGCAGGCTCGGATCCGCCGCCGTCTCTTCGAAGATGGTTTGACTGTTTCTGCAGGCTTCTGTACAGATACCTGACCACCGTCCTCCCCGCAACCGCTCTGTTACACTTAGTGAGGAGTCCCGCGTTGCCGGAGCTGGCTCCGTCCTGCTGGCAGCTCTTTGTGGAGGTGTTCGCGTGCTTACTGCTTTTTGACACGTTCTTCTTTATATGGCACATCGCCATGCACAGGTAATCAGTCTGCACCCGTGTCATGTCCAGTTTTTCTTCTGTATCTTTATTCTACTCTGTAAACAATTGCTGTTAATTTAAAGCCAATCTCCAACAGCTGTTTGTGTCAAACGGTTTGGTACTGTAGTTTGCAATGCATTTTGGGTTGCTCCACTTTCAGAAAAAGGGCAGCAGGGTGCTGCATGGAGAATTTGGAGCTCAGGTTTGATTTAAAGGGGCCCTGTTATGCTTTTTGAGGTTTTCCCTTTTCTATATTGTTTTGTGAAGTATTTTTGTGCTTGCAAGAAATAAGTAATACAGCCCCGAGTCTCTGTCTGAAACCACCAACTATAATACATCCATGGAAACCACTACTTTGGTGTTTACGTCCCCTAACATTGTGACATCATGATGTAGCAAATAAAATAGTATGTGAATAGAGAGATCCAGCTGACCAATCAGAGCAGACTGGAGCTCTCAGTTGGCAGGACACATTTATAAGCACAATTTCCATTCATTTAAGAAGTCATGCAGCTCCTGCGTTGTCAACAACAGGGATCTTTAAATATTTCAAAATAAAATGCCTTGGGTCAACAACTGATTGGATTCCGTCCACAGAGACTGTCAGGGGGCTTTTGTTTTAAAAATAGAAGCAGGGAAGTTTAAGTAAAACAGATGTCTTTGTATTTCCTCATCTCTGTGGCAGAGAGAGACTTTTAAACTGCAGTAAAAGGTGCTATAGTCACAATATAATTATCGAAACACCATTTCCCCCTCTATTTCTGCTCTCTATTTTCTTCGGCAGTGTGCACACACTAACTTGTTAACATGGTCAACAAAAAAAACAAAAAAACAACCCAGGTATGGTTTTGCTCAAACTATGCTGAAGCGTGCAATGTGAAACAGGCCAGAGGCACATAATGTGTTTGTTGAACATTAAAGCATGTCAGTCTATTCTAGTAGGCCCCCAAAATACGAATATGATCCCGAAAATGAGCATAATAGGGCCCCGTTAAAGTTAGTTTCGTAAATCTAACATTAGGCTAGTGCTTTTTATTTCTAAGTCAGTTTTCTTTTAGGAAAATAGACAGAAATAATTTGCCGAGGGCAGTTGGACAGCAGTTTAGACAGTTGTTTAGATGGTGATTAGAAGATTTTTTTTTTTGCCAGTATCGTGCTCATTTTGCTAAGAATGTTGGATATCAAACTGATGCTGAACAGGCTGTCTAGCTAGTTTTAATATGTCATTTACCAGAGAGGAGGAGATTTGAGTAGCTTAAAAGATTAGCCTATTTTGGTCGATTTATTTTGGTAACAGCAATAAAATGGTCTGCAGCTGAGGAATGACATTGTTGTTAACCTGGCAGTTAAGCACAAAGAGGCCAGCACTGGCAGGGGGAAGCAGCAGTAAAACAGAACATTAACCCACTAGAATGTTGTAGCATGTTGGGGATATGTGGGTCGCATTTTTGGTTTTGTAGCATTGAATTTGTAAAGTATTCTATGCTAATCTAATAAACACAACCCAATGTAGGGTTTATCTCCTTGCCCCTAGTTGCAAGGCATCCCATTATGCCTCAATATTCTCATAAACAGCTGTGGTTAATCCAGTAATTTACTGTATAATGTGGACATACAGAAATATACTATTTTCTGTTTTACAGTAATAGACTGTGAAGTAATTTCACAGTATGAATACTGTAAAATTACAATATTTTGCTGGTGTCTGCTGCCAGCTTTTTGCTGTTATTTAACATTAAAATATTTACAGTGTATACAGTTGATCATGGATGCTGCACTTGAAGGATGGATTTTTGATCTTTTTTCCATGGCTATTTATCATTGCTTTGGGTTTCCTAAATCAATATCAGTTATAAGTAAATGCTATGTATATATAAGAGTATTTTTACTGCTTAACCTTTTTGCCAGGCAGCCAATTTCAGCTGGAAAACTGTTACCAGCTTCAGTTCCCCATCTGTGTTCTCTTTATATCCACCAGACTCCACTGATAAAAACAGTCATTTTAGCACGTCGAACACAGCAGCTGCTGGTCTACCGCTACTTCGATCGGTTCATTAGTTTGTGTTATTGTGTGACTTAAGTAAATTGGAAGGAATCCTTTTAAAAGCCAGATATTTTTTATGGTGTTTTTCAAAACATACTATACCATAATATTTTGTCTGACATTTGTATGACATACTATAGTATAACTCTTTTTAAATGAAATTTTTGACAGCATACTATAGTATGATTTTCCATTATATTTGATGACATGTTTTAGTGTGACTTTCTATGACATTTCTTCGACATACAACACTATGACTTTTTGTGACATTTTTTGATGACACACTACAGTATGACTTTTTTTCTATTTTTGATGACAAACTATACTAAGACTTTTTAAAGGTTACTGATGACAAAAATAATATGACTTTTATGACATTTTTGATAACATGCATTTTGGACAATATTCTTTACTATAAGTTTTTTATGCCATGTTGGATGCCGTTCTTTAATCTGACTTTTTTTCATGCCATTTTGAACGACATATGATACTGTGACTTTTTTGTCCCATTTGGTACAACATGCTATACTATAAATTTATACAATTTTTTTTAAGACATAGAATATATTTATATATAGTTTACATTATTATACCAGTTGGGACGAGATAATATGACTTTTTCTAAGCCATTTTGGACAACATATACTGTGATTCATTTATGCAATTCTGCAACATACTATGCTTTGGCCATTTTATGCCATTTTTGAAGACATGCTGTACTGTTGACTTTTTTATGCTACTTTGGACGACATACTACAAAATGACTTTTTCATACCAATCTGGATGACATACTGTACTATGACTTTTTGACGACATTTTTTTGCCATTTTGGACGACCAGCGGTTCTCTGAATTTTTATGCCATTTTAGCCCACATACTATAGTATGACTTTTTTATGCCATTTTGGACAACATAGTATACTGTGAGGTTTTTAATGCCATTTTTGGTGACATCCTATGCCATCATGTTTTTATGCCAATTTGGATAACATCTAGTCCAAAATCACAGGAAAAGTCATACTTTTGCATGTCATCCAAAATGCACAAAAAAGTCATACTATAGTATGATGTCAAAAATTACACAACAGTTATATTGCAGCATTTTGTCCAAAATCACAACAAAAAGTCATGCTATTGTATGCCATCCAAAATTGCAAAAAGGAAAATAATTCTGCATACTTCTGCTCTAAATCGCACAAAAAAGTCATACGATAGAATGTAATCGGAAGTCAAACCAAAAAGTCTATAGTATAGTATGTCATCCAATAACGCTGAAAAAAGTCATACTATAGTATGTCGTCCAAAAGCGCAAAAACAGTTATATTAAAGGTTGTTGTCCAAAATTTTCTTCAAAGCAATTACTTGGCGGGCCAGAACATAATCAAAGGCTTATTTAAGAAATTGATTGATTTAAAAAAAAAAGAAGAATGCAACTGAAATTTGCAATAGACCCGCTTTATAGGACACACATGTTTGGGATATGTAGAGAATGGATAAAAATAACTCAAGAAATAACAGAGGACATGGATAGGCCCATTATGAAATAAAATCATGAATTGTATATATAAAATTGAGTTATCAAATGTTCTTAATGAGCCTGGTTTATTTCCCCTTTTCATATTGTGAATAATAAATATATAGCAGCCTATCTACCTACTGCTTATTTTTTACACACAAAACATCACCAATTTGACTTTCTTTTCTCAGAATTTTTTCTAGCAAGAGAAAACGTCACTATCAAAAAGTCTAAAGAGGAAAGTTGACAAATGACAGTGAAAATAGTGCATTCATTGAAGAATGGAGAGACAAGTACGCATTCATCCTACCTGGTTTTGTGAATGCAAAGCCAGTGTGTCTTATCTGCAGTGAAGCTGTTGCTACGTGCAAAGAATACAATATCAGACGGCAAGTCAATGGATAGTATCTTTGCCTCCGTGAAACAGGTGCTCCTATCTGCAAGCTCCGCTACTCGCTGCATAGACGCGCGGTGTGTCTCAACATGCTATTTCATGTGGTTTGCAGCTGTTTTTTGGATGTCATATTTTGATTTCCTCTTTTTTTTTGTTTTTTCTTTGGCTTTTCATGCCTTTATTATTGTGCAGTCAGAGAGTGACAGGAAAGGGGGAGAGAGAACGGGGATGACACACAGCAAAAGGCTGCATGCCTGACTCAAACCCAGGCTGCTGCAAAGGACTCAACATACTATACTATGGTGTTGTTGGCCATTTTTTCAACATGCTATATTATGACATTTTTGACCTTTTTTGCCACTTTGTTTACTACATACGCATCTCTACAAGCTATAATATGTCGTTTCAGCCATTATGACATATCAAAGTCTGACATTTTTCAACATACTATACTGTGGCGTTTTAGGCCATTTTTTTTAATGATGTTTTTGTCCCCCCCCCCCCCCCCCCACACTTTGTATTGTATGACACATCTCCCAGAACTTTAATATGTCATTTTCAACCCATTTTATGACATGTCAAAATTTGAAAATTTTCAACATACTATACTATGGTATTATTATTTATTTACCATTTATTCGACATGCTTAAAAATGATGTTTTTTGCCTTTTTTCCATATATATAATATGTTGTTTTCAGCCATTTTTATGACACGTCAAAATTTGACATTTTTCAATAAACTATACTGTTACGTCTGACATATATGATTTTTTTTGCATTTTTTAGTCTTTTTTCTACTGTTTGCTATGACATCTGAATACAAGCTATAATATGTCATTTTAAGCCATTTTTATGACATTTCAGAATTTGAAATTATCCTCATACTATACAATGGTGTTTTAGGCCATTTTTTTCAATATGCCAAGTTATGATGTTTTTGGCCTTTTTTTCAATTTGTATACTATGACTCATCTCTCTGACTGATCTTTTATAAAGTCAAAATCCTAAATTTCATGACGTATTTTACTAGGGCGTTATGACACTTGGACTTTTCAAGCCTTTTTTTTTTTTTTTTACAATTTGTATAATATGACGCTTCTCTACAAGCTATAATATGTCATTTTCTCAGCAATGTTCATGACAAGTCTTGGAAATACTAAATACTATGGCGTTTTAAGACATTTTTTCAACCTGCTAAATCATAACGTTTTTGGCCTTTATTTCCACTTTGTATTCAGTGACACCTCTCTGCAAACTGCAAGATGTCATTTTTAGCCATTTTTGGGAAATGTCAAAATTTGACATTTTTGTCAAAATATAGTATATTATGCGATTTTTGGCCATTTTTTCAACATGCTAAATTATGACCATTTTGGCCTTTTTTTGGCCTTTGTTTACACTTTGTATAATAAGATGCCTCTTTACAAGGTATATTATGTTGTTTTTAGCCATTTTTGGTACGTGTCAAAATTTGACATTTTTGCCATACTATAATATGTGATTTTTGGCCATTTTTTCAACATGCTAAATTAGGATGTTTTGGGCCCTTTTTGACCTCTGTTTCCACATTGTATACTACTACGCGTCTCTACAAGGTATAATATGTAGTTTTTAGCCATTTTTGGGACATGTCAAAATTTGACATTTTTGTCATACTATAGTATGCGATTTTTGCCATTTTTTCAACATGCTAAATTATGATGTTTTTGGCCCTTTTTTGCCCATGTTTCCATTTTGTATAATAAGTCGTGTCTCTACAAGGTATAATATGTTGTTTTTAGCCATTTTTGGGACATGTCAAAATTTGACATTTTTGCCATACTATAGTATGCGATTTTTGGCCATTTTTTCAACATGCTAAATTATGATGTTTTTTGGTTTTTTTGCCTATGTTTCCATTTTGTATACCACTACGCGTCTCTACAAGCTATATAATGTAGTTTTTTAGCCATTTTTGGGAAATGTCAAAATTTGAAAATTTTTGTCATACTATAGTATGCGATTTTTGGCCATTTTTTCAACATGCTAAATTATGATGTTTTGGGCCCTTTTTGGCCTATGTTTCCATTTTGTATAATAAGTACGTGTCTCTACAAGGTATAATATGTAGTTTTTTAGCCATTTTTGGGATATGTCAAAATTTGACATTTTTGCCATACTATAGTATGTGCGATTTTTGGCCATTTTTTTCAACATGCTAAATTATGATGTTTTTGGCCCTTTTTTGGCCTCTGTTTCCATTTTGTATAATAACTACCCGTCTCTACAAGGTATAATATGTAGTTTTTAAGCCATTTTTGGGACGTGTCAAAATTTGACATTTTTGCCATACTATAGTATGCGATTTTTGGCCATTTTTTCAACATGCTAAATTATGATGTTTTTTGGCCCTTTTTGGCCTCTGTTTCCACGTTGTATACTACTATGTGTCTCTACAAGCTATATAATATGTAGTTTTTAGCCATTTTTGGGACATGTCAAAATTTGAACATTTTTGCCATACTATAGTATGCGATTTTTGGCCATTTTTTCAACATGCTAAATTATGATGTTTTTGGCCCTTTTTGGCCTATGTTTCCATTTTGTATACCACTACGTGTCTCTACAAGCTATATAATATACTTTTTAGCCATTTTTGGGACATGTCAAAATTTGACATTTTTGCCATACTATAGTATGCGATTTTTGGCCATTTTTTCAACATGCTAAATTATGATGTTTTTGCCCTTTTTTGGCCTATGTTTCCATTTTGTATAATAAGTTGTGTCTCTACAAGGTAAAATATGTTGTTTTTAGCCATTTTTGGTACGTGTCAAAATTTGACATTTTTGCCATACTATAGTATGCGATTTTTGGCCATTTTTTCAACATGCTAAATTATGAATGTTTTTGGCCCTTTCTGACCTCTGTTTCCACGTTGTATACTACTATGCGTCTCTACGAGGTATAATATGTAGTCGTTTTTAGCCATTTTTGGGACATGTCAAAATTTGACATTTTTGCCATACTATAGTATGCGATTTTTGGCCATTTTTTCAACATGCTAAATTATGATGTTTTTGGCCTTTTTTGGCCTATGTTTCCCACGTTGTATACTACTACGTGTCTCTACAAGCTATAATATGTACGTTTTTTTAGCCATTTTTGGGACATGTCAAAATTTGACATTTTTGCCATACTATATAGTATGCGATTTTTGGCCATTTTTTCAACATGCTAAATTATGATTTTTTGGCCTTTTTTTGGCCTATGTTTCCATTTTGTATACTACTACGTGTCTCTACAAGCTATATAATATGTGGTTTTTTAGCCATTTTTTGGAATATGTCAAAATTTGACATTTTTGCCATACTATAGTATGCGATTTTTGCTCATTTTTTCAACATGCTAAATTATGATGTTTTTTTGGCCCTTTTTGGCCTATGTTTCCATTTTGTATACACTACGTGTCTCTACAAGCTATATAATATACTTTTTTTAGCCATTTTTGGGAAATGTCAAAATTTGAAATTTTTGCCATACTATAGTATGCGATTTTTGGCCATTTTTTCAACATGCTAAATTATGATGTTTTTGGCCCTTTTTGGCCTATGTTTCCATTTTGTATACCACTACGTGTCTCTACAAGCTATATAATATGTTTTTTTTAGCCATTTTTGGAATATGTCAAAATTTGACATTTTTGCCATACTATAGTATGCGATTTTTGGCCATTTTTTCAACATGCTAAATTATGATGTTTTTGGCCTTTTTTGGCTTTTTTTCCACTTTTATATACTAATAACTACGTGTCTCTACAAGGTATAATATATGTTTTTTTTTAGCCATTTTTGGTACGTGTCAAAATTCAACATTTTTTGCCATACTATAGTATGCGATTTTTGGCCATTTTTTCAACATGCTAAATTATGATGTTTTTGGCCCTTTTTTGACCTCTGTTTCCACGTTTTTATACTACTACGCGTCTCTACGAGGTATAATATGTGTTTTTTAGCCATTTTTGGGACATGTCAAAATTTGACATTTTTGCCATACTATAGTATGCGATTTTTGCCATTTTTTCAACATGCTAAATTATGATGTTTTTGGCCTTTTTTTGGCCTATGTTTCCATTTTTTATATAAAGTCGTGTCTCTACAAGGTATATAATGTTGTTTTTTAGCCATTTTTGGACGTGTCAAAATTTGACATTTTTTTGCCATACTATAGTAGAATGCGATTTTTGGCCATTTTTTCAACATGCTAAATTATGATTTTTTTGGCCTTTTTTGACCTCTGTTTCCACTTTTTATACTATACGCGTCTCTACAAGGTATAATATGTTTTTTAAGCCATTTTTGGACGTGTCAAAATTTGACATTTTTGCCATACTATAGTATGCGATTTTTGGCCATTTTTTCAACATGCTAAATATTATGATGTTTTTGGCCTTTTTTGGCCTATGTTTCCATTTTGTATAATAAGTCTTGTCTCTACAAGCTATAATATGTTGTTTTTAGCCATTTTTGGTACGTGTCAAAATTTGACATTTTTGCCATACTATAGTATGCGATTTTTGGCCATTTTTTTCAACATGCTAAATTATGATGTTTTTGGCCCTTTCTGACCTCTGTTTCCACGTTGTATATACTATACGCGTCTCTACAAGCTATAATATGTAGTTTTTAGCCATTTTTGGGACATGTCAAAATTTGACATTTTTGCCATACTATAGTATGCGATTTTTGGCCATTTTTTCAACATGCTAAATTATGATGTTTTTGGCCTTTTTTGACCTCTTTTTTCACTTTTTTATACTACTATGACGCGTCTCTACAAGCAATATAATGTAGTTTTTAGCCATTTTTGGATATGTCAAAATTTGACATTTTTGCCATACTATAGTATGCGATTTTTGGCCATTTTTTCAACATGCTAAATTATATGATGTTTTTGGCCTTTTTTGGCCTTTGTTTCCACTTTTGTATAATAATTGTGTCTCTACAAGGTATAATATGTTTTTTAGCCATTTTTGGGACGTGTCAAAATTTGACATTTTTGCCATACTATAGTATGCGATTTTTGGCCATTTTTTCAACATGCTAAATTATGATGTTTTTGGCCTTTTTTGACCTCTGTTTCACTTTGTATACTACTATGATGTCTCTACAAGCTATAATATGTAGTTTTTAGCCATTTTTTGGGACATGTCAAAATTTGACATTTTTGCCATACTATAGTATGCGATTTTTGGCCATTTTTTCAACATGCTAAATTATGATGTTTTTTGGCCTTTTTTGGCCTTTTTCCATTTTTTATACTATGAGGCGTCTCTACACAGGTATAATATGTAGTTTTTAGCCATTTTTTTTGGGACATGTCAAAATTTGACATTTTTGCCATACTATAGTATGCGATTTTTTTCATTTTTTTCAACATGCTAAATTATGATGTTTTTGGCCCTTTTTGGCCTTGTTTCACATTTTGTATACCACTAACGTGTCTCTACAAGCTATATAATATACGTTTTTAGCCATTTTTTTGGGAAATGTCAAAATTTGACATTTTTGCCATACTATAGTATGCGATTTTTGGCCATTTTTTCAACATGCTAAATTATGATGTTTTTTGGCCCTTTTTTGGCCTTTGTTTCATTTTTTGTATACACTACGTGTCTCTACAAGCTATATATATGTCGTTTTTAGCCATTTTTTGGATATGTCAAAATTTGACATTTTTGCCATACTATAGTATGCGATTTTTGCCATTTTTTCAACATGCTAAATTATGATGTTTTTTGGCCTTTTTTGGCCTTTGTTTCCATTTTAAATATGTATATGAACGTGTCTCTACAAGGTATATATTATGTTGTTTTTTTAGCCATTTTTGGGACATGTCAAAATTTGACATTTTTGCCATACTATAGTATGCGATTTTTTGGCCATTTTTTCAACATGCTAAATTATGATGTTTTTGGCCTTTTTTGGCCTTTGTTTCCATTTTGTATAATAAGGTTGTGTCTCTACAAGCTATAATATGTTGTTTTTAGCCATTTTTTGGACATGTCAAAATTTGACATTTTTGCCATACTATAGTATGCGATTTTTGGCCATTTTTTCAACATGCTAAATTATGATGTTTTTGGCCTTTTTTGGCCTTTGTTTCCACGTTGTATATACTAACGCGTCTCTACAAGCTATAATATGTCGTTTTTTTTAGCCATTTTTGGGACATGTCAAAATTTGACATTTTTGCCATACTATAGTATGCGATTTTTGGCCATTTTTTCAACATGCTAAATTATGATGTTTTGGCCTTTTTTGGCCTTTGTTTCCATTTTGTATAATATGACGCGTCTCTACAAGCTATATAATATGTCGTTTTTAGCCATTTTTAGGACATGTCAAAATTTGACATTTTTGCCATACTATAGTATGCGATTTTTGGCCATTTTTTCAACATGCTAAATTATGATGTTTTTTTTTGGCCTTTTTTTTGGCCTATGTTTCCATTTTTTATATAATAAGTACGTGTCTCTACAAGCTATAATATGTTGTTTTTAGCCATTTTTGGAGTGTCAAAATTTGACATTTTTGCCATACTATAGTATGCGATTTTTGGCCATTTTTTCAACATGCTAAATTATGATGTTTTTGGCCTTTTTTTGGCCTTTGTTTCCACTTTATACTACTAAACGCGTCTCTACAAGGTATATTATGTAGTTTTTTAGCCATTTTTTGGGACATGTCAAAATTTGACATTTTTGCATACATACTATAGTATGCGATTTTTGGCCATTTTTTTCAACATGCTAAATTATGATGTTTTTGGCCTTTTTTGCCTTTTTATGTTTCCATTTTTATAATAAACGCGTCTCTACAAGCTATATAATATGTTGTTTTTAGCCATTTTTGGACGGTCAAAATTTGACATTTTTGCCATACTATAGTATGCGATTTTTGGCCATTTTTTCAACATGCTAAATTATGATGTTTTTTTGGCCTTTTTTGGCCTTTGTTTCCATTTTGTATAATAACGCGTGTCTCTACAAGCTATATATATGTAGTTTCGTTTTTAGCCATTTTTAGGACGGTCAAAATTTGACATTTTTGCCATACTATAGTATGCGATTTTTGGCCATTTTTTTCAACATGCTAAATTATGATGTTTTTGGCCTTTTTTGGCTTTTGTTTCCACGTTTTATACTATGAGGCGTCTCTACAGGTATAATATGTAGTTTTTAGCCATTTTTGGGACATGTCAAAATTTGACATTTTTGCCATACTATAGTATGCGATTTTTGGCCATTTTTTCAACATGCTAAATTATGATGTTTTTGGCCTTTTTGGCCTTTTTTCCTTTTATGTATATAATAAGCGTGTCTCTACAAGCTATAATATGTGTTTTTAGCCATTTTTGGGACATGTCAAAATTTGACATTTTTGCCATACTATAGTATGATTTTTTTGGCCATTTTTTCAACATGCTAAATTATGATGTTTTTGGCCCTTTTTGGCCTTTGTTTCCACTTGTATACTACTAGGCGTCTCTACAAGCTATATTATGTTGTTTTTTTTAGCCATTTTTGGGACATGTCAAAATTTGACATTTTTGCCATACTATAGTATGCGATTTTTTGGCCATTTTTTCAACATGCTAAATTATGATGTTTTTGGCCTTTTTTGGCCTTTGTTTCCACTTTTGTATAATAAGTCGTCTCTACAAGGTATATAATATGTGTTTTTAGCCATTTTTGGGACATGTCAAAATTTGACATTTTTGCCATACTATAGTATGCGATTTTTGGCCATTTTTTCAACATGCTAAATTATGATGTTTTTGGCCCTTTTTTGGCCTTTGTTTCCACTTTATATACTATACGACGCGTCTCTACAAGCTATAATATGTCGTTTTTAGCCATTTTTGGGACATGTCAAAATTTGACATTTTTTTTGCACATACTATAGTATGCGATTTTTGGCCATTTTTTCAACATGCTAAATTATGATGTTTTTTGGCCCTTTTTTGGCCTTTGTTTCCACTTTTGTATAATAAGTACGTGTCTCTACAAGCTATATTATGTCGTTTTTTTAGCCATTTTTGGGATGTCAAAATTTGACATTTTTTGCCATACTATAGTATGCGATTTTTGGCCATTTTTTTCAACATGCTAAATTATGATGTTTTTGGCCTTTTTTGGCCTTTGTTTCCACTAAATATATACTATAAGTCGCGTCTCTACAAGCTATATTATGTGTTTTTTTAGCCATTTTTGGGACATGTCAAAATTTGACATTTTTGCCATACTATAGTATATGCGATTTTTTGGCCATTTTTTCAACATGCTAAATTATGATGTTTTTGGCCTTTTTTGGCCTTTGTTTCCACGTTGTATAACTACGCATCTCTACAAGCTATAATATGTAGTTTTTAGCCATTTTTTGGGACATGTCAAAATTTGACATTTTTGCCATACTATAGTATGCGATTTTTTGGCCATTTTTTCAACATGCTAAATTATGATTTTTTGGCCCTTTTTTGGCCTATTTTTTCCATTTTGTATATATAACAATCGTGTCTCTACAAGCTATAATATGTCGTTTTTAGCCATTTTTGGACATGTCAAAATTTGACATTTTTGCCATACTATAGTATGCGATTTTTGGCCATTTTTTCAACATGCTAAATTATGATGTTTTTGGCCTTTTTTTGGCCTTTTTTTCCATTTTTTATACAACTACGTGTCTCTACAAGCTATAATATGTATGTTTTTTAGCCATTTTTGGGACATGTCAAAATTTGACATTTTTGCCATACTATATAGTATGCGATTTTTGGCCATTTTTTCAACATGCTAAATTATGATGTTTTTGGCCTTTTTTGGACCTTTGTTTCCACTTTTTATACTATATACGCGTCTCTACAAGGTATAATATGTAGTTTTTTAGCCATTTTTGGGACATGTCAAAATTTGACATTTTTGCCATACTATAGTATGCGATTTTTGCCATTTTTTCAACATGCTAAATTATGATGTTTTTGGCCCTTTTTTGGCCTATGTTTCCATTTTTTGTATAATAAGCGTGTCTCTACAAGCTATATTATGTGTTTTTTTTAGCCATTTTTGGACGTGTCAAAATTTGACATTTTTGCCATACTATAGTATGCGATTTTTGGCCATTTTTTCAACATGCTAAATTATGATGTTTTGGCCTTTTTTTTTGGCCTCTGTTTCCACGTTTTATACTACTAATATACGTCTCTACAAGCTATAATATGTTGTTTTAGCCATTTTTTGGACGTGTCAAAATTTGACATTTTTGCCATACTATAGTATGCGATTTTTGGCCATTTTTTCAACATGCTAAATTAATATGATGTTTTTGGCTTTTTTTGGCCTTTGTTTCCATTTTTTATATACTATAGGCGTCTCTACAAGCTATAATATGTAGTTTTTAGCCATTTTTGGGACATGTCAAAATTTGACATTTTTGCCATACTATAGTATATGCGATTTTTGCCATTTTTTCAACATGCTAAATTATGATGTTTTTGGCCTTTTTTGGCCTTTGTTTCCATTTTTATATATATAATGTGTCTCTACAAGCTATATTATGTTGTTTTTAGCCATTTTTAGGACATGTCAAAATTTGACATTTTTGCCATACTATAGTATGCGATTTTTGGCCATTTTTTCAACATGCTAAATTATGATGTTTTTTGGCCTTTTTTGGCCTTTGTTTCCACGTTGTATATATAATAACGCGTCTCTACAAGGTATAATATGTTGTTTTTAGCCATTTTTGGACGTGTCAAAATTTGACATTTTTGCCATACTATAGTATGCGATTTTTGGCCATTTTTTCAACATGCTAAATTATGATTTTTTGGTTTTTTTTTACCTCTTTTTTTTCCACTTTTATATAAAACGCGTCTCTACAAGCTATAATATGTTGTTTTTAGCCATTTTTGGGACATGTCAAAATTTGACATTTTTGCCATACTATAGTATGCGATTTTTTGGCCATTTTTTCAACATGCTAAATTATGATGTTTTTGGCCCTTTTTTGCCATTTGTTTCCACTTGTATATATACTATGATGCGTCTCTACAAGCTATAATATGTTGTTTTTTAGCCATTTTTGGGACATGTCAAAATTTGACATTTTTGCCATACTATAGTATGCGATTTTTGGCCATTTTTTCAACATGCTAAATTATGATGTTTTTGGCCTTTTTTGGCCTTTGTTTCCACTTTGTATAATAATAAGTCGTCTCACAAGCTATATATATGTCGTTTTTAGCCATTTTTGGACATGTCAAAATTTGACATTTTTGCCATACTATAGTATGCGATTTTTGGCCATTTTTTCAACATGCTAAATTATGATGTTTTGGCCCTTTTTTGCCTTTGTTTCCATTTTATATACTATAACGCGTCTCTACAAGCTATAATATGTTGTTTTTAGCCATTTTTGGGACGGTCAAAATTTGACATTTTTGCCATACTATAGTATGCGATTTTTGGCCATTTTTTCAACATGCTAAATTATGATGTTTTTGGCCTTTTTTGGCCTTGTTTTCCATTTTTGTAATACAATGAGGCTCTACAAGCTATAATATGTTGTTTTTTTAGCCATTTTTGGGACATGTCAAAATTTGACATTTTTGCCATACTATAGTATGCGATTTTGGCCATTTTTTCAACATGCTAAATTATGATGCCTTTTTTGGCCCTTTTTGACCTTTTGTTTCCACGTTGTTTTTTATACTACTAACGCGTCTCTACAAGCTATATAATATGTTGTTTTTAGCATTTTTGGGACATGTCAAAATTTGACATTTTTGCCATACTATAGTATGCGATTTTTGGCCATTTTTTCAACATGCTAAATTATGATGTTTTTGGCCCTTTTTTGGCCTTGTTTTCCATTTTATATATAATGACGCGTCTCTACAAGCTATAATATGTTGTTTTTAGCCATTTTTGGGACATGTCAAAATTTGACATTTTTGCCATACTATAGTATGCGATTTTTGGCCATTTTTTCAACATGCTAAATTATGATGTTTTTTGGCCTTTTTTGCCTTTGTTTCCACTTGTATACTACTACGCGTCTCTACAAGCTATATATATGTTGTTTTTAGCCATTTTTGGGACATGTCAAAATTTGACATTTTTGCCATACTATAGTATGCGATTTTTGGCCATTTTTTTCAACATGCTAAATTATGATGTTTTTGGCCTTTTTTGGCCTTGTTTCCACTTTTGTATATAATATGTACGCGTCTCTACAAGCTATATATATGTTGTTTTTAGCCATTTTTGGACGTGTCAAAATTTGACATTTTTGCCATACTATAGTATGCGATTTTTGGCCATTTTTTCAACATGCTAAAATTATGATGTTTTTGGCCTTTTTGGCCTTTGTTTCCACTTTTTTATACTACTATGACGCGTCTCTACAAGCTATATATATGTGTTTTTAGCCATTTTTGGACATGTCAAAATTTGACATTTTTGCCATACTATAGTATGCGATTTTTGGCCATTTTTTCAACATGCTAAATTATGATGTTTTTGGCCTTTTTTGACTTTGTTTCCACTTTTATATACTATACGCGTCTCTACAAGCTATAATATGTAGTTTTTAGCCATTTTTTGGGACATGTCAAAATTTGACATTTTTGCCATACTATAGTATGCGATTTTTGGCCATTTTTTCAACATGCTAAATTATGATGATGTTTTTTGGCCTTTTTTGGCCTTTGTTTTCCACTTTGTATATACAAGTGCGTCTCTACAAGCTATAATATGTTGTTTTTAGCCATTTTTGGGACATGTCAAAATTTGACATTTTTTTGCCATACTATAGTATGCGATTTTTGGCCATTTTTTCAACATGCTAAATTATGATGTTTTTGGCCCTTTTTTGGCCTTTGTTTCCACTTTGTATATATAACGCGTCTCTACAAGCTATATATGTTGTTTTTAGCCATTTTTTGGACGTGTCAAAATTTGACATTTTTTTGCCATACTATAGTATGCGATTTTTGGCCATTTTTTCAACATGCTAAATTATGATGTTTTTGGCCTTTTTTGGCCTTTGTTTCCATTTTGTATAATAAGTCTGACGCGTCTCTACAAGGTATAATATGTGTTTTTAGCCATTTTTGGGACGTGTCAAAATTTGACATTTTTGCCATACTATAGTATGCGATTTTTGCCATTTTTTCAACATGCTAAATTATGATGTTTTTGGCCCTTTTTTTTGGCCTTTGTTTCCACTTATATACTATACGCATCTCTACAAGCTATAATATGTGTTTTTAGCCATTTTTGGGACATGTCAAAATGACATTTTTGCCATACTATAGTATGCGATTTTTGGCCATTTTTTCAACATGCTAAATTATGATGTTTTTGGCCTTTTTTGGCCTATGTTTCCACTTTTGTATAATATGTCGGCGTCTCTACAAGCTATAATATGTTGTTTTTAGCCATTTTTGGGACGTGTCAAAATTTGACATTTTTGCCATACTATAGTATGCGATTTTTGGCCATTTTTTCAACATGCTAAATTATGATGTTTTTTGGCCTTTTTTTGGCCTTTTTTCCACATTTTTATATAAATACGCGTCTCTACAAGCTATAATATGTCGTTTTTAGCCATTTTTTGGACGTGTCAAAATTTGACATTTTTGCCATACTATAGTATGCGATTTTTGGCCATTTTTTCAACATGCTAAAATTATGATGTTTTTGGCCTTTTTTGGACCTCTGTTTCCACTTTTATACTATAACGCGTCTCTACAAGGTATATATGTAGTTTTTAGCCATTTTTTGGGACATGTCAAAATTTGACATTTTTGCCATACTATAGTATGCGATTTTTGGCCATTTTTTCAACATGCTAAATTATGATGTTTTTGGCCCTTTTTTGGCCTATGTTTCCACTTTTGTATATAAGTACGTGTCTCTACAATATAATATGTGTTTTTAGCCATTTTTGGGAGTGTCAAAATTTGACATTTTTGCCATACTATAGTATGCGATTTTTGGCCATTTTTTCAACATGCTAAAATTATGATGTTTTTGGGCCTTTTTTGGCCTTGTTTCCATTTTTAAATATACTATACGCGTCTCTACAAGCTATATAATGTAGTTTTTAGCCATTTTTGGGACGTGTCAAAAATTTGACATTTTTGCCATACTATAGTATGCGATTTTTTGGCCATTTTTTCAACATGCTAAATTATGATGTTTTGGCCCTTTTTTGGCCTTTGTTTCCATTTTATATACTATAAGCTTCTCTACAAGTATATATGTGTTTTTAGCCATTTTTGGGACATGTCAAAATTTGACATTTTTGCCATACTATAGTATGCGATTTTTGGCCATTTTTTCAACATGCTAAATTATGATGTTTTTGGCCCTTTTTTGACCTTTGTTTCCACTTGTATATAATGACGCATCTCTACAAGGTATAATATGTAGTTTTTAGCCATTTTTGGGACATGTCAAAATTTGACATTTTTGCCATACTATAGTATGCGATTTTTGGCCATTTTTTCAACATGCTAAATTATGATGTTTTTGGCCTTTTTTGGCCTTGTTTCCATTTTTATATAATAAGTCGTGTCTCTACAAGTATAATATGTTGTTTTTTAGCCATTTTTGGACGTGTCAAAATTTGACATTTTTGCCATACTATAGTATGCGATTTTTGGCCATTTTTTCAACATGCTAAATTATGATGTTTTTGGCCTTTTTTGGCCTCTTGTTTCCACTTTATATACTATACGTGTCTCTACAAGCTATAATATATGTTGTTTTTAGCCATTTTTTGGGACATGTCAAAATTTGACATTTTTGCCATACTATAGTATGCGATTTTTGGCCATTTTTTCAACATGCTAAATTATGATGTTTTTTTGGCCTTTTTTGGCCCTTTGTTTCCACTTTTATATACTATATACGCGTCTCTACAAGGTATAATATGTAGTTTTTTAGCCATTTTGGGACATGTCAAAATTTGACATTTTTGCCATACTATAGTATGCGATTTTTGGCCATTTTTTCAACATGCTAAATTATGATGTTTTTGGCCCTTTTTGGCCTATGTTTCCATTTTGTATAAATATATAAGTCGTGTCTCTACAAGGTATAATATGTTGTTTTTTTAGCCATTTTTGGGACGTGTCAAAATTTGACATTTTTGCCATACTATAGTATGCGATTTTTGGCCATTTTTTCAACATGCTAAATTATGATGTTTTTGGCCTTTTTTTGGCCTTTGTTTCCACGTTTTTTATATATACGCGTCTCTACAAAGTATAATATGTAGTTTTTAGCCATTTTTTGGGACGTGTCAAAATTTGACATTTTTGCCATACTATAGTATGCGATTTTTTGCCATTTTTTCAACATGCTAAATTATGATGTTTTTTTGGCCTTTTTTGCCTATGTTTTCCACTTTTTATATAATAAGACGCGTCTCTACAAGCTATAATATGTAGTTTTTAGCCATTTTTTGGGACGTGTCAAAATTTGACATTTTTGCCATACTATAGTATGCGATTTTTGGCCATTTTTTCAACATGCTAAATTATGATGTTTTTGGCCCTTTTTGGCCTTGTTTCCACTTTTTATATACTAATACGCATCTCTACAAGCTATAATATGTCGTTTTTAGCCATTTTTTGGGACATGTCAAAATTTGACATTTTTGCCATACTATAGTATGCGATTTTTGGCCATTTTTTTCAACATGCTAAATTATGATGTTTTTGGCCCTTTTTTGGCCTTTGTTTCCACTTTTTGTATAATAGCGTCGTGTCTCTACAAGTATAATATGTTGTTTTTAGCCATTTTTAGGACGTGTCAAAATTTGACATTTTTTGCCATACTATAGTATGCGATTTTTGGCCATTTTTTCAACATGCTAAATTATGATGTTTTTTGGCCTTTTTTGACCTTGTTTCCACTTTTATATACTACTACGCGTCTCTACAAGCTATATAATATGTTGTTTTTAGCCATTTTTGGGACATGTCAAAATTTGACATTTTTGCCATACTATAGTATGCGATTTTTGGCCATTTTTTCAACATGCTAAATTATGATGTTTTTGGCCCTTTTTTGGCCTTTGTTTCCATTTTGTATAATAAGTCTTGTCTCTACAAGGTATAATATGTTGTTTTTAGCCATTTTTGGGACATGTCAAAATTTGACATTTTTGCCATACTATAGTATGCGATTTTTTTGGCCATTTTTTCAACATGCTAAATTATGATGTTTTTGGCCTTTTTTTGACCTTTGTTTCCACTGTTGTTGTATATACTACGTCTCTACAAGGTATAATATGTGTTTTTAGCCATTTTTTGGACGTGTCAAAATTTGACATTTTTGCCATACTATAGTATGCGATTTTTGGCCATTTTTTCAACATGCTAAATTATGATGTTTTGGCCTTTTTTTGGCCTTTGTTTCCACTTAAATATACAATGACGCGTCTCTACAAGCTATATATTATGTTGTTTTTAGCCATTTTTTGGGACATGTCAAAATTTGACATTTTTGCCATACTATAGTATGCGATTTTTGGCCATTTTTTCAACATGCTAAATTATGATGTTTTTTGGCCTTTTTTGGCCTTTGTTTCCATTTTGTATATATATAAGCATGTCTCTACAAGCTATAATATGTTGTTTTTAGCCATTTTTGGGACGTGTCAAAATTTGACATTTTTGCCATACTATAGTATGCGATTTTTGGCCATTTTTTCAACATGCTAAATTATGATGTTTTTGGCCTTTTTTGGCCTTTGTTTCCACTTTTATATACTACTACGAGGCGTCTCTACAAGTATAATATGTTGTTTTTAGCCATTTTTGGGACGTGTCAAAAAATTTGACATTTTTGCCATACTATAGTATGCGATTTTTGGCCATTTTTTCAACATGCTAAATTATGATGTTTTTGCCTTTTTTTGACCTCTGTTTCCACTTTTTTATATACTAATACGCGTCTCTACAAGTATAATATGTGTTTTTAGCCATTTTTGGGACATGTCAAAATTTGACATTTTTTTGCCATACTATAGTATGCGATTTTTGGCCATTTTTTTCAACATGCTAAATTATGATGTTTTTGGCCTTTTTTGGCCTTGTTTTCCACTTGTATACTATACAATGACGCGTGTCTACAAGGCTATAATATGTTTTTTAGCCATTTTTGGGACATGTCAAAATTTGACATTTTTGCCATACTATAGTATGCGATTTTTGGCCATTTTTTTCAACATGCTAAATTATGATGTTTTTGGCCCTTTTTGGCCCTTTGTTTCCACTTTGTACTATAACGCGTCTCTACAAGCTATATTATGTCGTTTTTAGCCATTTTTTGGACGTGTCAAAATTTGACATTTTTGCCATACTATAGTATGCGATTTTTGGCCATTTTTTCAACATGCTAAATTATGATGTTTTTGGCCTTTTTTGGCCTTTGTTTTTTATACAATAGGCTGTTCTACAAGCTATATTATGTGTTTTTTAGCCATTTTTAGGACGGTCAAAATTTGACATTTTTGCCATACTATAGTATGCGATTTTGGCCATTTTTTCAACATGCTAAATTATGATGTTTTTGGCCTTTTTTGGCCTTTGTTTCACTTTGTATACAATGAGCGCTCTACAAAGCTATAATATGTAGTTTTTAGCCATTTTTGGGACATGTCAAAATTTGACATTTTTGCCATACTATAGTATGCGATTTTTGGCCATTTTTCAACAACATGCTAAATTATGATGTTTTTGGCCTTTTTTGGCCTCTGTTTCCACTTTGTATACTATAACGCATCTCTACAAGGTATAATATGTGTTTTTAGCCATTTTTGGGACATGTCAAAATTTGACATTTTTTGCCATACTATAGTATGCGATTTTTGGCCATTTTTTCAACATGCTAAATTATGATGTTTTTGGCCTTTTTTGGCCTATGTTTCCACTTTTTATACAATATAACGCGTGTCTCTACAAGCATATAATATGTTGTTTTTAGCCATTTTTGGGACGTGTCAAAATTTGACATTTTTGCCATACTATAGTATGCGATTTTTTGGCCATTTTTTCAACATGCTAAATTATGATGTTTTTGGCCTTTTTTGACCTTTGTTTCCACGTTTTATATACAACGACGTGTCTCTACAAGGTATAATATGTAGTTTTTTTAGCCATTTTTGGGAGTGTCAAAATTTGACATTTTTTGCCATACTATAGTAGTATGCGATTTTTGGCCATTTTTTCAACATGCTAAATTATGATGTTTTTTGGGCCTTTTTTGACCTCTGTTTCCACTTTTATATACTACGAACGCGTCTACAAGGTATAATATGTAGTTTTTAGCCATTTTTTTGGGACATGTCAAAATTTGACATTTTTGCCATACTATAGTATGCGATTTTTGGCCATTTTTTTCAACATGCTAAATTATGATGTTTTTGGCCTTTTTTGGCCTTTGTTTCCATTTTTTGTATAATAAGGCTTGTCTCTACAAGCTATAATATGTAGTTTTTAGCCATTTTTGGGACGTGTCAAAATTTGACATTTTTTGCCATACTATATAGTATGCGATTTTTGCCATTTTTTCAACATGCTAAATTATGATGTTTTTGGCCCTTTTTTGGCCTTTTTTCCACTTTGTATACTATAACGCATCTCTACAAGGTATAATATGTAGTTTTTAGCCATTTTTGGGACGTGTCAAAATTTGACATTTTTGCCATACTATAGTATGCGATTTTTTTGGCCATTTTTTCAACATGCTAAATTATGATGTTTTTGGCCTTTTTTGGCCTCTGTTTTCCACGTTTTATACAACTACGTGTCTCTACAAGGTATAATATATGTGTTTTTTAGCCATTTTTGGGACGTGTCAAAATTTGACATTTTTGCCATACTATAGTATGCGATTTTTGGCCATTTTTTCAACATGCTGCTAAATTATGATGTTTTTTGGCCCTTTTTTTGGCCTATGTTTCTTTTTTATATAATAAGTCTTGTCTCTACAAGGTATAATATGTGTTTTTAGCCATTTTTGGGACGTGTCAAAATTTGACATTTTTTTGCCATACTATAGTATGCGATTTTTGGCCATTTTTTCAACATGCTAAATTATGATGTTTTTGGGCCTTTTTTTGACCTTTTTTCCACGTTTTATACTGCTACGCATCTCTACAAGGTATAATATGTAGTTTTTAGCCATTTTTGGGACATGTCAAAATTTGACAACATTTTTGCCATACTATAGTATGCGATTTTTTGGCCATTTTTTTTTCAACATGCTAAATTATGATGTTTTTGGCCTTTTTTGGCCTTGTTTCCATTTTGTATAATAATACGTGTCTCTACAAGGTATAATATGTTGTTTTAGCCATTTTTGGGACGTGTCAAAATTTGACATTTTTGCCATACTATAGTATGCGATTTTTGGCCATTTTTTCAACAAGCTAAATTATGATGTTTTTGGCCCTTTTTTGACCCTTTTTTCCACGTTTTATACAACTACGTGTCTCTACAAGGTATATATGTCGTTTTTTTAGCCATTTTTGGACGTGTCAAAATTTGACATTTTTGCCATACTATAGTATGCGATTTTTGGCCATTTTTTCAACATGCTAAATTATGATGTTTTTGGCCTTTTTTGACCTCTGTTTCCACTTTTATACAATAACGCGTCTCTACAAGGTATAATATGTAGTTTTAAGCCATTTTTGGTACGTGTCAAAATTTGACATTTTTGCCATACTATAGTATGCGATTTTTTGCTCATTTTTTTCAACATGCTAAATTTATGATGTTTTTGGCCTTTTTTTGGCCTATGTTTCCATTTTGTATAATAAGTCTTGTCTCTACAAGGTATAATATGTAGTGTTTTTAGCCATTTTTGGGACGTGTCAAAATTTGACATTTTTGCCATACTATAGTATGCGATTTTTGCTCATTTTTTTTCAACATGCTAAATTATGATGTTTTTGGCCCTTTCTGACCTCTGTTTCCACGTTGTATACTGCTACGCATCTCTACGAGGTATAATATGTAGTTTTTAGCCATTTTTGGGACATGTCAAAATTCAACATTTTTGCCATACTATAGTATGTGATTTTTGGCCATTTTTTTCAACATGCTAAATTATGATGTTTTTGGCCTTTTTTTGGCCTATGTTTCCATTTTGTATAATAAGTCGTGTCTCTACAAGGTATAATATATTGTTTTGAGCCATTTTTGGTACGTGTCAAAATTTGACATTTTTGCCATACTATAGTATGCGATTTTTGGCCATTTTTTCAACAAGATAAATTATGATGTTTTGGCCCTTTTTGACCTCTGTTTCCACGTTGTATACCACTACGCGTCTCTACAAGCTATATTATATTGTTTTCAGCCATTTTTGGGACATGTCAAAATTTGACATTTTTGTCATACTATAGTATACGATTTTTGGCCAATTTTTCAACAAGCTAAATTATGATGTTTTTTGGCCCTTTCTGACCTCTGTTTTCCACGTTGTATACTACTACGCGTCTCTACGAGGTATAATATGTAGTTTTTTAGCCATTTTTGGGACATGTCAAAATTTGACATTTTTGTCATACTATAGTATGCGATTTTTGCTCATTTTCAACAAGCTAAATTATGATGTTTTTTGGCCCTTTTTGGCCTATGTTTCCATTTTGTATAATAAGTCGTGTCTCTACAAGGTATAATATGTTGTTTTTTAGCCATTTTTGGTACGTGTCAAAATTGGACATTTTTGCCAAACGAAAGAATGCAATTTTTGGCCATTTTTTCAACAAGCTAAATTATGATGTTTTTGGCCCTTTCTGACCTCTGTTTCCACGTTGTATACTACTACCCGTCTCTACGAGGTATAATATGTAGTTTTTAGCCATTTTTGGGACATGTCAAAATTTGACATTTTTGTCATACTATAGTATGCGATTTTTGGCGATTTTTTCTGCATGCTAAATTATGATGTTTCATGCCCTTTTTGACCTCTGTTTCCACGTTTTTATACTACTACGCATTTCTACAAGGTATAATTGTAGTTTTTTAGCCATTTTTGGGACATGTCAAAATTTGACATTTTTGTCATACTATAGTATGCGATTTTTGGCCATTTTTTCAACATGCTAAATTATAATGTTTTTGGCCCTTTTTGACCTCTGTTTCCACGTTGTATACCACTACGTGTCTATAAGGTATAATATGTTGTTTTTAGCCATTTTTGGGACATGTCAAAATTTGACATTTTTGCCATAATATAGTATGCGATTTTTGGCCATTTTTTCAACATGCCAAATTACGACGTTTTTGGCCCTTTTTGACCTCTGTTTCCACGTTGTATACTACTACGCGGCTCTACAAGGTATAATATGAAATTTTTAGCCATTTTTTGGGAAATGTCAAAATTTGAAATTTTTGTCATACTATAGTATGCGATTTTTGGCCATTATTTCAACATGCTAAATTATGATGTTTTTGGCCCTTTTTGACCTCTGTTTCTACGTTGTATACTACTATGTGTTTCCAAAAAGTATAATATGTAGTTTTTAGCCATTTTTGGGAAATGTCAAAATTTGACATTTTTGTCATACTATAGCCATTTTTTCTACATGCTAAATTATGATGTTTCTGGCCCTTTTTGACCTCTGTTTCCACGTTGTATACTACTACGCGTCTCTACAAGATACAATAGGTAGTATTTAGCCATTTTTTGGACATGTCAAAATTTGACATTTTTGCCATAATATATTTGGCGATTTTTTGCCATTTTTTCAACATGCCAAATTACGACGTTTTTGGCCCTTTTTGACCTCTGTTTCCACGTTGTATACTACTACGCGTCTCTACAAGGTATAATATGAAATTTTTAGCAATTTTTGGTACGTGTCAAAATTTGAAATTTTTGTCATACTATAGTATGCGATTTTTGGCCATTTTTTCTACATGCTAAATTATGATGTTTCTGGTCCTTGTTGACCTCTGTTTCCATGTTGTATACTACTACGCATCTCTACAAGGTATAATATGTAGTTTTTAGCCATTTTTGGGACATGTCAAAATTTGACATTTTTGTCATACTATAGGATGCGAGTTTTTGGCCATTTTTTCAACATGCTAAATTATGACGCTTTTGGCCCTTTTTGGTCCATGTTTCCATGTTGTATAATACGACGCGTCTCTACATGGTATAATATGCAGTTTTTAGCCATTTTTGGGACATGTCAAAATTTGAAATTTTTGTCATACTATAGTATGCGATTTTTGGCCATTTTTTCAACATGCTAAATTATGATGTTTTTAATCTTATTTGACCTCTGTTTCCACGTTGTATACTACTACGCGTCTCTACAAGGTAAAATATGTAGTTTTCAACCATTTTTATGACATGTCAAAATTTGACATTTTTTGACATACTATACTATGTTGTTTTCTGGAATTTGTTAGACATGCTCAATTGTGACGTTTTTGACTTGTTTTTCTTCTATTTTCCCCACTTTTTACACTATGATGCATCTGTACAAGCTACGATATGTCGTTTTTTTAGCCATTTTTATTGAAATCTGACATTTTTCGACATACTTTAATATGGCGTTTTTGGACATTTCTTTGAAATGCTAAATTGTGACTTTTTTGGCTTTTTTAGCCTTAATTTCCACTTACTATGCCAAGAGTGTAAGCTAAAATAGCTGTCTATGTGCTCTTCATTAGGGTTCCCTGGCTCTACCGCAACATCCACCAGCAGCACCACCAGCACCACATACCCTTTGCTCTGGCAGCTCAGGACAGCAGCCCACTGGAGCTGTTATTGCTGCTGCTGCTGGCTCTTAACAGTGCCTGGCTGGTAGGCTGCCACCCTCTGAGTGAGGCTGTTTTCCACCTCGTCAACAGCTGGCTGGCTGTGGAGGACCACTGTGGCTACAACCTGCCCTGGGCTCTGCACAGACTGCTGCCCTGTCTGGGAGGAGCCCCCTGCCATCAAGCCCATCACACACTCCACAGTGTCAACTACGCCCCTTATTTCACCCACTGGGACCTCCTCTTTGGCACATACCGTGCCCCAGTGCAGTATTTACAAGCAGAGTGACAAAACTGTTGCACATAGCAAACTGAGGATTTCTCAAGTTACAGCAAAGCCGTCAAATGAAGGATTCAGTTTACAACAAATTGACCATTGTAATTTCAGCCACCCACTCCTACAGTATCAAGACATTATGAGAGTTGTAGCTACAAATTGCCTTTTATAAGAAAATGATTGAAATCTATTTTATTCTCTAAACAAGACTTCATACTTTTTATTTCTTTGTCAACGATCTGAGTATTCACTAATGAGCAAACTTAATGTTCACATACTTTATTTACAATATGAAGCCAACAATGGCACTGTAGCACTCAAATCTACAGCTGCTCTGAATCAAGTGCATGCTGCACCAGATGAGGAGAGCAGAGGGACGACATAACAAATCAAGACAATGAAACAATGGACAAATGCTTCAAACAATGTGCAGCTCATTTGCCTTCGTGATATGGGAGTGCTTTTGGATGGATTCACATGCTTTCATTTAGTAGGCGCTCATAGGTAAAGGGAAGATTACATATTGAGCAGATGTCTGCTGATATTCACACATTCAAGGCTACTCAAAGAGAAGTTTGAGGTACTCTCAAATTGGTATGGTTAATTGGAAGCTACAGCCAAAAGAAAGTTAGCTTAACTTAGCATAAACACTGGAAATGGGAAAACAGCGAGCACGCCTCAGCAGAGACTCCAGGAAGTGACGACACCTGGCACATAAAATGTAAAACAACAAAACTTATGTAAAGATGAAACTAACATGTATAGGTATAGAAATGTTAAAATGTTAATTGGTGGGCTTAAGGTCCTGAAATGTGAATCTTTATCATTTTATTTCTAGCAAGAGCCAATAGTCTTCCTCTGGGACAGAAATATGAAGCCAACAGCAGTGCCAAAAACTGCAGTTCCTCAAATAGCCACTTGAGGCTTGCTCCAAAAGCTAGTCAATCCCCATAGACCCCCATGTTAAAATGCTGAACTTTACAGCAGGAGTAAACATGTGTACAGCCTGGTACAAATAGTCTTTATAGCTAATTTCAACATCCATTACAACTTTACATTTAAATGTTATCAAGACTTAAAGTTCTACATAAGTAAGGTCGCTTCAGGTGACAAGTGGGCATTTGTTGGCAAGTTGCTATCACGCCAATGTTGATTAGCCAATGCAACCATGGTGCAACCCAGATTAACAAAGTATAGGCATAGCTGTGACTGTCTCTATTTCAACGCGCTTTTGGTCCATGAAAGTTAATTATTACTTGTTCAACATTTGGTTGTACTATAAGACCCTCTTGTGAATCTGATATTCAGTTTTTCCTGTAAATACATTTTGTTTAATTGGTGTTAAGCCTGGTTTAACAGTGCAAATTAGCATTAGCATCATCACAGATAACTATGTTGTTAAATCCACCGTCCTAACTAAGCCAGAAGCTAGCGTTATCTCCAGCCTCGTTACCAAATATGGTAAATCCAAAATTCCAAGAAGGCGCCGGCAAAAGCGCCCAACTCAAGGCATCAAAATAGGATGGTTTATGCTAAGATAAGCTAAATTGACAGCTGGCTGCAGCTTAATATTTACCATATAGATGTAAGGGTAGTATGTTTCTTGTAATCTAACTCTTAGAGGGAAGGCAAATAAGCATATTTCCCATTTTTAATATAGCTAAATCATTTGATATTTGTCTTTCAATTATCATGAAAGGTAAAGCAAGTTGTGCAAATTCTAAATATTGTATTTGGACTGTCTACCATTTAGGATTAATGTAAATATTTTGAAGTGAACATTCCTATTTGAGCCAAATATTTATGTATGTTGTTGTATGTTTGTATTTTGTAAAGATTCTGCTATGTTCAATGCTCTATTTGGTCACTTAAGTATGAGAAAATGTATGAAAGCGGGACACTGGTTTGGTGTTTTGATGTTGGCCTCAGGTTCAAGTTTCTGCTGTGCTGCTGTGGTGAGTGATTTGTATGCCCTGGGCCCCTCAGCTTCCTACCCCGTCTGTTAACAGATTCCATATGGATTTGGCCGAGCAATGAAAACCACATGTTTTTAGAGATGACAAGTCTTTTAGTCCCTTTGTGCATCTGTAACCTTTGTAATTTGTTTTACAAGGGAGGAATGGCAATCAATACCTTTAAAAATCCGACAATAACAACATGCTCAGGGTTTATTTCCCACAGAATTGAGCTGGAGTTATGCCAGGTGATTTCTGGCTACCTTTCCATCATGCTGTGCTCACATGAAAAAAAGGACAGCAAAGAGGTCCAGATTGCTCAACTTTCCTACACTTCACCACAGTGAGGTATGGGGTCTAACACTGAATGAAATGGTGTCAAATGCATTTCCTGTAAAGAGACAAGTATATTTCGCATTATTTTACCTTCGCAATGATGTGTCTTTTTCAACATGATTTTAACATGTAATAATAAAACACATTTTTCTCATACTCTTGCCTCTCAATAACAACCTTTTATATATTTTTTGAGGGTCTCTGGTCAGCGAAAGTCATTAGTTTTAATGAAGAGTGACAGTTGTGCCGTTCTTTTTGTGCTGACTTAAAGTGAAGACATTGTTCTGAGAAAGCAGTCTCGTCATCCTACAGTATTAACTACACTGAACATCTGTTTTTCATTTCTAACTCTTCCAAAGTACCAATATTTCGCAAGATCAGACTTGAATGCAAATTGCTAAAAGGTGTTTGAAAAAGTGGAGGAGCTTTTGCATATGGTCACAAAGCAATGTTTAAGCAGTGTAATATTCTTGGGAAATTGGAGGACAGAGCACGACATGAGTGCTGGGTGGTGATGTTGCCAAGAGATGGAATGATAAACATGTGACCCAAAACGGAAACAATCAGGCCCTATTACAGACCCCACGTCAGAGTCAGGGTGAGTCATGCAGCTTTGAATGACACACACCAACATGCACAGCGAAACACACGTCCACATCCTGCAGCTGACGTCAGGATGTCAGCCGCTGAAGCATTACAGGGTTTTGACACACTGTGAGAACATGCGCCGTGTTTGTTTACTTGCTGTAAGGTGTGCTCCTAATTTAATCACGTAGGCCAAATCCCTCACATAATCCAGCATCCAAACAACAGGAGAGATTAAAATTCTTTGGATAGACGGAGTCAAGTCAAAACAAGAGAGAGAAAAAGCACAGAGCACTTGCCAACAGTCCTTATCAGAGCAAATACTAAAGACTTCCCATTTCATCATATTTCTTGAAAGTTTGCTATTCAGTGACAAAAGCCAGATTCATATTTCTTCCACCATTGTGTAAATATTCAATTAGTGAGCTTTACATAGCTGAGACCTCCTGTTGACACAATAACTGGCTAAGGTTCTTGCTCTCTGGTCTGTAACCATTTTTAGATGACCGTTGCTCTCATCTTACAACAGAGGTCAGCAAAGCGACCTGTTTGCTGTCTGAAACATCTCAGTGCACTTGTCATTAGTGGGCTGCTGCCAAAGACGGTTTTTGGGGTGGCTTTGGACATGTTTGAAGGTTATGTATAGCACATGCAGAAGCAAAGTAGAATTTTACTTTATGGTGATTCAAAATGATAAAATAACCATAAAACAGAACCATAAGGGAGAGTAGAGGCATTACATATTCTTCGTTTTACAACAACGTTGCGATGGCATTATGTTTGCATTAGTTATATTTACATCAGACGTGCCACCCACCTGCATTTTCATAAGCTGTGACTAAATAAGTAACTATACTAATAAAATTAAAGGAGCAGTGACAAAAATCAAAACTACATAATTTTCCTCTTACCTGTAGCTCTATTTATCAATCTGGACATACTATACTATGACAATCTTTTTGCATTTTTATGACATACTATACTATGATTTTTTATATATAATAAAGTATGACAGTCTTTTTTAATGTTTATGATGTTTTTTACATACTGAACTATGGCATTCTAATTTTTATGATATATTGCACTAAACCTTTTTTTGCATTTTTGCGACAAACTATACTATGACCATTTTTTTTTTTTTTTTTAAATACAATGCAATGATTTTTTTGACATACTACACTGACTTTTTCTGACTTTCATGACATGCTATACTATGGCCTTTTTTGTTGTTTTTTTTGTTTGTTTTTTGGGGGGAGGATTTGTTAAAAGATACTATACTATGATGTATATTTTTGATTTTTATGACATTCTATACTATGACTTTTTTTCTGATTTTAATGACATTATATACTATGGTGTTTTTTTTGTTTTGTTTTTTTGCATTTTTATGGCATACTTTATATAATGACATTTTATCCTAATTTGTTTGACATATTTTGCTGTGACTTTTTTTTTTGTTTGCATTTTTAGCATTGGTCATGTTGCAAAAGCCTGTTAGTCTTAAAGTTTTTTTGCATTGTGTCTGTATCCTACAGTGGAACTTACGCAAACCGAGCACAGACATCTCACCATTTAGTTTAACATGTATTGTTAACAACAAAGACATGATAGTAAGTTCTCTGCATTTCATAGCACCAGTCTGGTCTGTATCCTTTATTCATTTTCAATTTGCCCTGGTACTTGAAAAGGAAAATACAGTGATCTTGCAATCTAGTTTAATATTCACAGCTAGAAATAGAGAGAAAAGAAAGAGATACTGGAGTCCAGATCTTTGTTTGTTTTCTGTTGACATTCTCTCCTCACGAACAGGTTTTTCATCACAGCTGTCTGCATCTGCTAGCTGTCAGAGTGAGCATCAGGCCATCCGTTTTGTTCATTAGCAGGCCATCCACTCATTTTCCCATGGTTCTTTGTTTGTGTGTCATGTATGAACTATGACCTGTAAGCTGATACTGTTGGACTGAATGATTTCAGCATTGCATTGTCTCATTGGTCAAGCAGCGTCTTCCTAAAATATCAGAAAGAAAAGTTGGTGGACCGAAGATGCTTTGATTGATAATTGTAATGTGTAAAAATAGATAATGTACAATTAACTGTGAAAAATGACATCAATTTAGTTTTTAACCTAAAAATATTTACTTTTATCTTGATATGAGGTAATCCTGATGACATTTTAATGGTGTGTAAACTTTCTGACACAGTAAGCATCAGTGATTAAAGGAGTACTTCACTTTGGTAAGTACTGACATACCCACTAGGCCCACAATACTTGGATTATACTGCAGTTGTGTGACAGTTTGCAAATGGGCATTTTGTAAGCTTTTGATAGAATGTTCACTGTTTTTTGGATTCTTTGAGGCATGTGGGAAAAACAAAGTTTTCTTTACGAATTGAAGGTAACATGATAAGTAATTGATACGCAAACGGTAATTTTGTGAGTGAGGTATGTCTTAAATTTGTAGATAAGGACACTTTTCATTTAGGATTTGTTCAGTAATTGTTCTTTATTGTTTTTGAAATCATTACCATTTATCTTCCCAACAGAAACAATTTTGTGCTGCAAATGCATTGTCATGGATACACAACCTGCTTTACTCTTCGTAACTTACAAATGTACATATATAGTTATCTACTCTGTTGTAAAAATCAATAAATTAAACAATAAATAGTCTTTACTTGACACAAGCAGCAGAGGTATCAAAAGGCTTTAAAACAAAGAAACCATATTTCTGTAACTGCATTTTCTTTGGATATCCATAAAGTTAAGGTAACAAGGTGCCCCCTGTTCTATTCACGAGTTTGGCCATCTGTCCAAAAAAGGCCGTTTTTACCATAAAAGTGATGGATGACTCAACTGAGTTGGAGATATGTTAGGGGCACATGGTGCTGGGTCAGTGAGTTGAGACAGTTAAAATTGTTTGTTGCCTAGGAATGTGGACAACCCCTGCCCCCTTGTCCTGTCCCACTCCCCCATCCCACCACCTCAAAAGTTACCCAGAATGGCGTTTAGTTCTCCAAGCCTGAGTGGTGGCATTCATGTTTCTCAACCCCCCACACCTTGGTATCACTGTGCAAGGGGGAGTGGAAAAGAGGCATGTGAAGTGGGAAACAGGGTTGGAATTGATAACCCTGCCGCTGGGACCCCTGCACAGCGCCTACGTATCAGGAGGCTGCAGGAGGCAGGAGGTCAGCCTGGAGAGTTCATGTCTTGTCAGGTTGCCTCAAGGGGGGTCATTTCACAGCGCCAGGACACATGAAGTGCTGATTAGTGTTTGCATCGAGTAGGGAGGCCAGAGATAAGTGGAGAGGAAGACAGATGTCAGGGGGAAGGACAGGGAGGGGGACTACTGGCCCACTGGTTCCCACCAGGCCGCACACACAGTAGGATGTGCTTGGTTTGGTCCTTTGGGAAAACTTGTGCCTTTTCAGTCTTGTGGGTATGAGGAAACACCTTGGCATCACAACTGGCAACATATCAACTGCAGATCTGCAGTACACTGTCTTTGCGCTGTATGAACGATGGCAACTTATATTCATGCCTTTAGATGAAGTACTTGTTTTTGTTTTGCTGTCTATTTGTCCACAATCATTTATTTGGAGAACACTTAGTTTCATGAATAGTGAATTTGCAACTCCAATCTTGCCGAGTAACCCTTACAGAGATTCCAGCAATAGTCCCTTTGTTGAAGATAATTTAGGCTAACCTCCTTTGTCACCTTATCTGTTGTTCTATGTCTTTCCTCTTGTTGTAAGACTTTACTAAGAGTTGAACTCTCTCAAAGCACGGACTATCTGCAGCCACACTCAGCCACCACCATGCCTTCAAACTTGTACTTGTAGGTGACCACACCTGTATCATCCAAATACAGCAGGGAAATGGGGTCAAGCTTGGTGGGTACACAACAAGCTCGTGCCGCCTTCTGAGGACTGTTAATGTTAATCAAAGTCTGGACAATGGCATGCTTGGTGGGTGTGACGTGCTTTGTCAGGGGGAAGGAACAAATGCCAGTGCACTCAAAGGCATCGTAACCAGTGGGTGCCAGGATCCAACTGTCCCATCCAATATCCTTGAACTCAACGTAAAGAGACTGCTTCTTGCAATGGTTTCCCTTGGCATTGCGACGAATGCGAGATGCCGTGTCGTAAATCAGATTGGATCGCATTTGGATAAGGTCCTCTTCATCTGGCTCTGCCTCTTCATCTCCCTCATTCCTGTCCCTACCCAGCTCATCCCACACCCCGTTTAGGCCTGTCCCCAAGTCGTTCTGGGAAACCATGTTGGAGGTTTCATGGTCAATCATCTCATTCAGCTCGCGCTTGTCTTCACGGTGATCGCTACTTTGGTCGTCAGAAAAAATAATCAGCAGAGGTTTGTGTTTCTCCTCAGGGCTAGTGTCAATCTTCATGTCCCCTTCAGTTGGATTCATGTCTTTGTTGTCCTCTGTGATTTGAACATTATCCTCATTTGCCATGCTGGCAATGTGCACTTCCAACCGGTGTGTGGTGCCACGCTCAGATTTGCGCCAGCGTTGAACAGCAGCAGTGAGGTCAAAAGCCTCCCAGCCATTATCAGTGCCATAGACCTGGCGTGACGCCAACTCCCCCAACTCTATCCGCTCTCCTCCTCTGCTAAACGCATCACCTCTCACAGGGTTTTCATCAGTCATGTTGTCATCTCCAACCTGCAATTCCACTTCATAGATAGTAACCTTGCGGTCGACACCAGCATAGAGGTGGCGGTCAGTCTGGACAAGAGTGTAGAGGCGAAGCTCAGCCGCTGTGATATGTTCATGATGAGGGACTGATACATTGAAGAGGAGTGGGTGACGTCTGACTCCTCCAGTGCCCACAACACTGGGAGATGAATCTGGGAAAGAGAAACGGTCAAAGATGATCTTCTGCATATATTTTTGAAGTCTTCCTAATAAGATTTTTAGCTGAGTTCTGCAATGTATCTTAACTCTGTCCTAAAATAACCCTATTGAGGAATCTGTCCTGTTTCATTCTTACTTGGGAAACATTTAACTATTATCTTTTCTTGCAAGCTGATTCATTTCAGTATGAGAATAATACTTTTATATGAATATTGCCTTGCACCAAGAAGTAACAAGCAATAGCGTCATGACTAAGGCTTGGATTTAAACAGCTAAATTTTGGTTTGTGCATGCTTGAAGCTTCAGTCTACTTAAAAACTGTTTGTATTCACTAGAGCACCCTTGTTCTCGGTTTCACTACTTACATTCTTTGGCCTTATGTCAAGAAGTATTCAATAAAAAAAGCAGCAACCAAGAAAGAGAAAGTAGTTCTCATTTTTTAACCAATCAATATGATCAACAGGGGCATCATCATATAGGACAGAGAATCCTTACCTTCATTTTTGAAGCTTCGTATGATGTTGGAGGTGGGCATGGCAGTGCGATCATTAGCAAAACGGTTGTAAAGCTCCATCATGTACTCAGGTGGCTCTTCTCTTGTGCTTCCAGGAGACAGGGGTGGAGGACCCAAGCCAGTCAGGTTGAAAGTCCGAAGAAACTGTTCTTTCAGGCTCTCCATCAGGCTCTGCATATCCACGTTGTTGTCCTGCTCCAGAAGTGATGGATCCACCACCCCTCCATGCCCATCTCCTAGCCCTGGAGCAGGGCGATGTCTCTGATGGGCATTTGAAATTGGGCTGCTCAGTCCACAGAGAGGCCCCTGGAGCAGAAGGGTGGAAAACAGCAAGAGCAAAGTTGTGGAGCTGCAGATGGTTCCCAGTTGAGAGACCCAAATACTCGCCATGGGAAAAATTATCTGCAGCTTTCTATTGTTCGCCCTCTGGGGTTGTCTTTAGATGAGTCGATGCAAGAGTAAGACAAAATTATTATGATCTCTGAATGCCTCAATCCAAAGGTTAATTAATATTGTGGTCAGTTCATCTGCAAAGAAAGTTCTGGATCCTTGGCAGTACACAGTAGAGTTGTTGACCCTTGCACTGACCACTGGGAGCCTCCCTGCAGGCGTGTGTGTTCCTGCTGCTGTCTTGATCTCACAGCATTTATTCACTTGCACACCTTTTGATGTCCTGTGCGACAGGGCTGCAGTTCCGGAGACAGGGTGGCCGAGGCTTGGCTTGGTCCGTCCGAGTCATCTCTGTTGCGTCCTCTTCTCTGACAGTCTCTCTATGTTCTGCTCTCTTCTTCCCAGCTCTTTCTTTCTGTCCCTTATCTATGATATGGTGGGCTCTGCATTGCTCAGTGCTTATGGTCTCTTTGCTGGTGTGTGTGCGTACGTGCCTTCAACTTTGTGTGATGCACATGAGCGTGTGTTATCTCACAACTTCCTTAATGAGGATTTTGTAAACACTGTCCTGTAGCCTCTTCCTTGTGGAAGCGCTATTTTGTTTGGGTGGGTGCTCCAGGGTTGATATTCTTCATTTGTTTATTTGCTTTGTAAATGGTGGAGTTCTGCAAGCTGCCGCCTAGGCTCCATTGACTATTTCTTTTAGACAAAATATACCAATGCTCTGTTGATATTGTTGAATGTAACAGGATATATCTATTAGACAACACTTGTCCAAATGAAATTGAAATGCAATGAGGTGTGAGGCCTTAATGATCAAGGATGAAAGATACTGAGCTGACGGTTAGTCTGGAGGGCATTTCAAGTCGTACAAAATAGTCATTTATGTTCATTCAACAAAGTAACAATCCTCCACCCCCCACCCCCCTCTGTGCTTGACAAAATGTTCTTTTTACTTCCTTTTCTAGTAAACTGAAACTGTGCCTGCACTAGGTTATCTTGGTTCAAGAGGCTCCATAAAATGTAAGAGTAAGGTACAACTCAAGAATACGTGGTTTCAAGAGATGTACAGGGAGCTTTAGACATAAACTGTACATGATGAGACAGACTGCCACTGCTACCAAGAGGCTAGTCAGTTCCACCTCTATTAATGACATTCGAAAACATCTAAGTCATTGTTTTGCAAGTCGCAAGTAGGTCTCAAGTCTGTGCAACTGTGTCCCAAGTCAAGTCCCAAATTAAGACAGGCATAAAATATTTTTTAGGTGAAAGGCTCAAGTCCAAGTAAAGTTATGAGTCGTTGGTGTTGAAGTCCAAGTCAACTTGAAAGTCTTTTTAGATTTGTCAAGTCTGGTTCCTTAACAGATTTGAATAACTCATCTGTTCATCACCTGAACAGATGAGAACAGATGCTACTACACAACCGTCCTTCATTCCTGAGATTCTTTGTGTGACCTGCTGATACACTCCTGATTCTTGCGCGTCACAGAGATGGGAAAGAATGGGCTTTTTCCTGCCTCTGCCACTCATCTGCCAGGCTGACAGTTGACAGACATGCTGTTATCTGTCACGCTGTTAAACTGCTGCGGCAACACACTGTCACATCTTCCTGATGGTCGTAAGAAGGCTTGATAATGACAATGTCCTGTTGCACGCACACACACACGCACACGCACACACGCGCGCACACACACACACACACACACACACACACACACACACACACACACACACACACACACACACACACACACACAGATTTGCACTGTCAGTCCCATCCATATGGTGTGCATCATGGACCTAAGGGTGTAACGTGATTTTTTTTTGAAAGTCAGTGTTTCTATTTTTAGATTGAACCTTCCAACAGACAATGTTTTGTGCAGATACCAAATGTTCACATTTTATGCTTTCCATCTGTTTTTCCTTCACAGTGTTGTGTTTTTTTTAGGGATAGAGAATGTTTGGAAAACCAACACACTTCCGTATAACACTATCACTGCAAAATATATTACAAAATCACTTCAGGTTGAGAGTACTTAGTATTTAGTAAGCTACTGATCAGTCTTACAAAAGCAGGTATCTTTAAAGCAGTATTAAATCATTGCAGTGGAAATCATAACATTGACATATTAGGACTGTTACATGTCATCATGAGGAATGTTCAGGCAAATAATTGACTGTTACACATCTAGCAGACACAGAGCAATTTTCATCAGTAACAACATTCATCAGAGTTGTGTTTCTTGCTGCCCCACACTCTCTGAGGTGAATTATAGTGATATCTGATCTCTTTGCAATGCTAGAGTTAAGGCTAATTGAATGGAATTGAAGTGTTGTTCAGTGGGTACGTAAGGGGAAGACTCAAGTATATCAACAGCTGTCAAAAGGATTGCCATGAAATACATTTATTGTCAATTTGGACCAGTGCCAAGTGGGCCCTGTACTCACTGGTACACAGTATTGGCACTTCCACATTTTACTTTTTGCTGTACTGTGAGTTTTTCTGTTACACCTTCACTATTTACTGTAATTTTTGCCCTCTCTTCATATCAGGCTCTCTGGGTGATACTTAAAGGCCCTAAATAAAGCACTTTACCCACTACATGTGCTGGCCCTGGGGCACTACATGATGCTCACCTGTTCTCGTTCTTGCTTTTCTGTTAGGAACTAAGCAAAGTTACATTAGAATAAAGTTGGTTTGCTCTAAAAGGGCAACATAGACAGAACAGAGCTTCGAATATCAAATCCTACATTGCAAAAGGCAAACCAGAAGTAACAAGCTGATTTAAGTGGTCTCCTAACAGCAAAGAGCTTTTACTGATGTAACACTGGTACTGGCAAAACCACCTGCTGCTAACACCACGCTAGTGAATGGTTCCTGTAAGCAAACTGATTCATGAAACCACTCTTTTGGTCCACTTAGCAAATGGTAGTATGCTAAAATGTTAAAGTAAGATGGGTAACTAAAAAATTATACATGCATTAGCACCTAAGTCACTGTTAGCATGCCAGCCAGCTGATATTAACATTAGCTCAAACCTGTCCTCATCCAAAGTTGTCACACATGTGCAGGGGACTTCCGCATCTACGAGTTAGGCTCTCGTCATCCTTCTGTGTCTGCTGTTGATGTCAACACAAACACATGCTGGAATGATGCTGCTCATGGTTATGTTTAGGCAACAGTAGCACGCTGGGATGTTTGCAAGTCAACATGCCAGCACCAATGGTTAGGTTAGGCAACATGGTAACGGATGCTTAGGATTAGGGGAAGGAGGCACATGGTAAGGTGTCGAAAAAAATCACAAAATTCAGAGGGGAGGCAAACACTGTACTCGCACATGAAAGTCCAGGGTTTGTCGGATCCATCCACAGCCCCTCATGCCCTCTCTATAGGCAACCTCGGGCTTATATTATATCCTCACCCGCAGCATTTCAACCTGACGCTGACCTGTCGCAGTCATGTGGACATGGCAGGTGACCACCAGAATATTATAATAACAGCGCAACCAGTTCTGTCCGGCTACATTCTCACCTGACCCATCAAGAAGCGTTTCATGCCACCATGAAACATAGCTTTTAGCGTTACGCCAAGAGAACTGTCAAAGCAGCGGTATTTACGAGTTTGGAAAGAGAACTGGCTAAAGCATGTGCTCACAGAGCTGTATGTCTGCAGAATCTTTATGCCAGACTTAACAGTTTAACCCTGCCAGCAGATTCTCACATCATGCACAATGTCCACAGCTTTCAGGCCTGTATCTTTTATCAACTTCACTGACAGGACATTGCCATAACATTTTTATGTAAGCAGTTTATGCCATCTGAAAAGCAGCTAAAAGGTATATCATGTATCAACAAAAACACTTGAACGTGCGCTTTTGTTTTATTAATTTACCACTGAAACGATACATCAAATAATGGATTATTCACTCCATATATGACACAGTATTTGTACTACCCATTAACATTATTCAGTCCAGTCGATCTCTGACCAAAGGGTTCAGTCTAATGCTGATGTTTGTGCATTTCTGTGGACACACCAGATCAAGGCAGTTCATACACACATGACTCCTGCAGCAGGGAGACACAAACTGTTTTAGTCATTAACGTGAAAAGTGAGATTAAAGCCTATTCAGATCTCTTCTAAACAAACTTTCCTCAGAGACACAAACAAATGAGCCAATGATTTATCTTGAGGATCAAACAAAGCTCAAATGGAAACGATCCAGTTTCATCCCACTGGAGGAAAACTGTATTTTCCATAACCAGTTTATGTGACATTTGCTCTGTTGAGGTTTACAGAGTCATAAATCCACATACCATTTAGTCTGAGAATGACTGTTAGGTGGGAGCTTGTGGCGTTTTGGTGAGGAACTGCTGAATGTCTCTCTGCAGCTCCTCGTTGCGTCTCTGGGCCTCGTCTCGGCTACGCTCAGCGTTTCTCAGGCAGATCTCCACAGCGGCCACGCGACGGCGTTCTGCCTCCAGGGCAGACTTGAGCTCTGCAACTGTGGCTTTCAGATCCCTGTTCTCCTGCTGCAGACTGCCAGAGACATGGAGAGACACAGAGTGTTCAGTCAAGTCCAGAAAGATGTCTGATTCAATCTGATATTGAGCCCTAAAATGCAAAAAGGCAAACTTCTGCCTGCAGTGGCAGATTGTGCCACTTGTTTTCAGTGTAAATCAACTTGTGTTTCCTGGAAGTAAGTGGCATTTGCTTGATTCTAGTCCAGTGATCTCCTTTAGTCTGTCAAGATAGGACTCTCATTTCTGCAATATTCTTAGAACAAGAAATACTGTACTTGAAACAAATGTTAGGATGAGGCTCAATATGAAACCAAACTAGTCGTCAAAACACACGTTTTGCACATGTCACATGCCCCCAGAAAAAATCCTGAATATATTTTCCCTTTCAATTTTCGGTCCAGTCCTGGTGTTTGAATTGAGGAACTGAATGCTTCTGCTTGGGCTGAAAGAGTTCTATAAATACAATTTCAAAAACAAAACAAAACAAAACAAAGCAAAAAACGAAACAAAAACCCAACATTCAAAATCATTAGGATCCAGTGAATACCTCAAGGTTGTCAAGGTAGTATAATTCATGAAATTGTCGTTTTTTATGTTCCACTTGATGAAAACATTTTGTAGTGATAATTAACTATTTCATCAATTATACCCAGAGGAAATAAGATCTCTTCTTTGTCCGCCCTACAGCTAACTGACAGGGCTTTCCATACCACCTGTTATTTGTTATCTGCTGCCACAAATAGATATTCCAGTTTTGGAGCTGGACGGTACATGAAGAACACTGTTGAAAAATATATACCAGTTAGTTACAGACTGCACCACACTCTCAGAGCGCAGAGCATAACCTGGACACAGACAGAGCAGTAGAATGTCAGACAAAAGTGAAACTTTTTACTCTGCTGGTTATAAAAGTTTGCATTCACTCGCAGAAGCTGCTCATCCCATCCACCAATCTGATCTGATCGGTTGTGAATGGATCGACAGATCAATTATCCATCCTCTTCTAAATTTGGATAGGGGAAACAGAATGATACAAAGACACACAGACATGAATCAAAAAATAAAAAAAAGAATAAAGGCAAAACAAACTGCTGTTGTTATCTAAATAGCCTGTAAGATAACAGTAAGATCCAAAAGACAACTTGATTGGCCTATAAATGAGCCTGGACAACTTAAGAAATTTGTCTCAGTGAACAAATTTAAGTCTCAGCTTCTATGTATTTTATCTGTTCTCAACCCTGAAAAGCTTATGAGCACAGCATTTTACTGTTCCTTATTTCTGCTGGGGGTCGCGGGTGGGGGGTATAGAACAGATCAGAATTTAGTTATCTCCAAAAAGGAAGCTTGTTTATCTCTCTCAATGTCGAGGAGGCTCCATCAGGTGTGTAGTGAGTTAGTTGTGATTCCTCAGCTGAACTCACCTGTTCACAGACTGCTGGCTGTCTGTCTTCTGCTCAGACCTGCTGTTGACCTGCTGGACTGAACCGCTCGCTGTCAGGTTCCCTGCACTCTTCTGACGAGTAAGCACCTGGGCAGGCTGGAAGTCGCTGTCAGATTTTTGGGAGTCAGCAGTAGAAGAAACAGTGTTGTCGCTTCCTCTTCGGGCTGTTAACCTATCCTCTCCCTCCTTGTTACCTATCTGAGGCCCTCTGAACAATGAACCTGAACTCCGAAGGTCCAGGATCTTAAAAATGTCCTCTGACAAAGTCCCGCTCTTCTCCTCAAAGCTCTCCTGGATGTGACTCCACCGGCTGAGGGCGTCCGCCTTGGCTGCCATTCCGGTGAGGGGGCAGTTAAAGGTAGGGAGGGTCTGAGTGCGTTTGCGGGGACTCCCGAGCCAGTCATCTGTGGAAGGAGAGCAAGGCTCCTGATGCATGTTTTTGGGGCTGCTATTCCCTCTGAGCGGACCTGGACTGTCGTTGTCCTCCTCCTCTTCTGGCGACTCTGACAGAGATGCATCTCCCATCTGAGAAAAATATAATTACTAATACCACATACAAGTCTTTCATGTGCAAATGTTATTTTAGAGCACAAGAAAAGAAATGGAGGCAGAAATAAATTTCAGCTGAGGAATAACTAGAACAATAATAAATATGGTGATGGCAAAAACATGTGTTTAACTTCTTTCACAGTGGTTGTGAGGTTAAAAGCTTCATCATTCCAGCCAACCACACTGCAAATTTATAAAGAACCACAGTCAAACACCCTGTGGATGGTTTTTAGTATAATACGTTCAAATTAAATACAATTTATGTTCCTGGGAACTTATTACAGTAAATCACAATCATAATCAGCGAGATTACTATATTTGGTTTAACAGAGCTATAAGCCATAATCCCTCCATGTATTTAAAACCACATTACATGTTGGTGAGCAAGTGCTCAGAAGAAAATTCAATTCATATATCAGTGTGGGAAAAACTTTGTTATTCACAGACGCTGAGACTGAAACAAAATAAATAAATCAAAATTTGGTGTAACAGCACCAAAACGTTGGATTTCATGTTGGCATATTCACACAAATTAGCATTTTATGTGGCTCACAGTCAGTCGGGTACTATACCCTTTGGTACCTGTAAGAGCCACTTAATCACATTTTCTATACTTGTTAAAAAATGTTAATGATGGTATGTGACATATTATATAGGTTTTAATATTATTCAAGTTTTAAAACAGTCTCTCTATACGTTGAATGGTGTATAGTAGTAGACTAAGGTAATGTTACATTTATATTTGCATTACTTATTATATTATTTCTGTTAGAATGCAGTTATGTACCACAGCTACAGTGCCAGTTTAGTCACTTTAGTGCACACGACAAAAGATGATAGGATGATGACTGGAGGTGCTGGAAGACACCAAAAAGTCTACGTAGGTGTGGTGTCGATACAAGTTTTTGGCCGTGCTTTATCGTGTAGGAACTCGTTGAACCGTTTCATGAGAGATAGGAATGGGACATCAAGTTGGTAGTAGACCAGACAAGATGTGATTTTGGAAGCCCTCTGTATTTTTCTGCATTCCAAAATAAACTTCATAAAAGTTTTATCCTGCTTTACGTTAGCATTTGGATTTACAAAATGGAGCTGGAACACGAGTCAAAACTGAGACACCTTGCAGTCTAAGAGGCCTGGGAACTATCATATGTTGATCCAGCTACTATATTAACTTTGCCAGCAGGTATTAATACAGTAGACTGTAAACAGAGCTGTCAGTAGCTCCTCTCTGTATAAGACATCCGCTAGTAGTTTAATCTTGGAAGGTATTTTTTTCTCGGGGCGTCATCAAATCTCAAAATAAAGGTTTACATTATGGGAAACAGGCTTATTTACTTTTTTTTTTTTTTTTTTTTTAATTTTATTTTTTATTTTTATTTACTTTCTTGCTGGAAGTAAGATTTCATATTTGTCTTTGAAATGTAAAGCTACACACCATTAGCTTAGACTAGAGACTGGAAACAGGGGAAACAGCTAACTGGCAGTTTCAATACACGAATATTATGAACCAAAGAGTTAGTGATATTAATATTATTACAATTTCTATAGATTTTTATTTTATGCTGTCAGTCAAATCAGTCTTCAACTTTGTTTATTGTCCGTTTTGTGTCCTTTTTTGGGGAAATGGACAACACTTAAAAAACGAGTGTAGGCAGGTGGAGAGAGTTTGTAACAATAACTATCTAAAAGTGTACAATAAAAGCAAATACAATTAATGGATTGGAAAAAAGGCAACCAGAAGGCGTTGGGAGGGGACAAAAAAATGAGAATTAATTGAATTTAAGAAGAGCTGGATTATTTACACAATACTACCATATGTGTTATTAACATGATATCAATATTTAATTTTGAAATATTAGGGTTATCATCAATACTGGTGTGTCACGACACCCCTAGTTACGAAAATCTGCCGAGCAGTCCAAGTGAAGTCACAAGTCATGGGAGTTAAAGTCCAAGTTGAGCTGTAAGTCTATTTTGATTTTGTTAGATTGAGTCGTCAAATTTGTGCCACAGGTCTGATTCAGTTTGAGTTCACGTCTTTGGTAACAACTATTGATGCGACTGAAACCTAGCCAACTTTCACATTGGATACATGACAACTAATTGTTTTGGATATTGTTGTATGTGTTTTTCCTCCCACTGGCCAATTTCCTTGTCCTGTTTTTTGGATATGTTCTGATGTTATGCATATGTAACAACAAAACATGCCCTTAAAACAGGCCAATAACAATATTCCAGAGGCTCGATGTGTGGTCAGCTACCTCTGCAGACTCCCAGCCAACGAAGCTTCGGGGAATGTTCTTCTGGCTTTCAGCCTTGTTTAAGGGAGGGGAGGGCAGCACGTCTTTGGACAGAGGAAACAGATCCTCATGCTGTCTGATCATCACTGTCATCAGCTTCTGGATCTGAGGAGTTGCTGCGAAGAGAAACAAACACACGGCAAGATTATGATCAGAACGTCTTCTCTTTAGCTTCTTATGCAAATCCTTAATTCGTAAAAAGTTCGTCTGCCTTTTCAAAATTCACTTGACCTAAGTTAATTTTTTATTGCACTTTTTTGTTCTTTTTTTATGTACATTTAAGATTCACAGGCATAGACATACCATGTGTCAGTATAAGTCATAATGCAAGAGTATTTAACGAGACTTGCCTCAATAACTTATAAGGTCTTAAGCTGTTTAATGCACCAAATATACTGCCTAACAATGCAGTCATGGTGCATATTACCACATATAACTGCTCAATAAATTTAGCAGCAACACTTGTTTTGGATTCAGTGTATGTTAAGCAACACAGTTTTCACAGCCAACACACATAAATTTAGCACAGATCTACACACAAGCTCATTTAGGACACATGAGCCAACTCTCACCCTTCATCACAGTTATGGGGTCTTCTATCTGAGGTTTGAGTAGGTTGATCCCCATCACTGTTGCCAAGTTCTCCACATTCATCTTGTTCACCTTGGACTGCAGCTGCACCTCAAACAAAAACCTGCAAAGCAAAAAGACATGACCAACAGACACAGGGGAACTGGTGTCATGACAGCATGTGGCTGATGTTTTTAACCATAAAATGTGAAGTAAAATGTCTTGCTCAAGTACATGTTTGTCAATAAGCATCTTTCTGTGTGTGGGATGTCCTCTATAACCACTAAAGCATTGTGGTAGTTCTCTGGAATGTCCCATAATGCTTTGCGCTCCAGCTTCCACTCACCTGCAGACATAACTGAGAAGGTTGTAGTTGACCCTGGGGAGAAGAGCAATTTGTTTCTCCAACTTCTCCCAACCCTGAGAGGACACAAGAGTAAGAGATTACAGGACCTCTCCTGTATGTACACACACACACACACACACACTTACACAGAGAAACCTTTTTTTTTTTTTTTTTTTTTTTTAATAGATATAAGGGTACCTCTGTGCTGCTGGAGTCCAGCAGGTTGGTGCAGTCTAGGAAGTCTTGGTACTGAGTCCAGGGCACCACAGGCTCAGGAAGCTCGCGCAAGTACAACTTGAGCAGTGACGCCACTGTGTGGACATCTGTGTCACTGCGACAAATGAAATATATCTGGTGAACATCCACTAACACACTGACTTTCAAAACTTCAGCACGAAACAGTGTTAGACCAGTGTATCTTTTTTGCGCATATTCTATAAAACTATAAACCTGCCAACTACATCACAGAGATGAAGTTTGCTTGATTACATGTTGTTTGTGAAAGTCTTGGACAGGGCTTACATTTAATACACAGGGTCTTAGAACTAGGGGCAAGTCAAAATCAAGGACTTTTCAGCTTTTTTAAGCACTTATATTTATTTGAAAGGATGACATTGTTTTCTCCACAACCATCTGTTGCAAGAGAATTGTGCAAGTTTCTAAACAGAGAAAACACATTCCCACGATCTTAAATGAACTAATTGTTAATTTACTGGATCAATTATTAATACATGTGGTTGGCAAAGCGACAGTAAACAACAAGGCAGTAAAAGCCCAAACTAATAAATAAAATAGGATTTACTGCCAAATTAAAGCTCAAAACTTGTGCTCTGGTGTGACTGGGTTTCAGGCCGGCAAAACATCCTGGCACTGAGTATTTAATGCCTTTAGAAAAATATTTGCAACACAACCGTTTTTAGCTTCTATGTTTAACCCTTTGAAACCTGACCAAATTGGTTTGGATTTTGATCAAACACATGGGGAGAAGGCAATGATCTTAACAAGATATGGCCCACAAATTAGCAGAAAGTTAGTAAAAAAGTTACAAGAAAATCAGGTGAAAATAAGCAAAATAAAGAAAATAAAAATAAATAAAAAACAAAAACAAACAAGAAAATGAATGCTCCGAGAATGCCTTTTCTAATAATCCTCCCCTTTTTAAAGCTTAATTTTAGGTAATTTTCTTGTCACCTTTAACTCATTTCTTGTGCTTTGTGGGATATGTTTTCTAAAGAAATCAAACCAATTTGCTCAGGTTTATAAGGGTCAAATACCTTGTGAAAGGCGTCTGAACGTTGCATAAGAAAATTGATGTTGATCCAGGTTTCAAAGGGTTAAAACATTTAACTAATACATTTCATAAAATAATTATTCAACTGTTCTCTTCTCAGTTATATTCAAGTACACTTCCAATGACCAAGTCAAAAAATGTCTTCTTTTCAAGTCATCCAGTATTTAAATTTCTGAGCGCAAAATTCAAGTACTTCAAGCACCTCAAGCACCTTGTACAAACCATGAATACAGTCTGGTCACTGGATTCTACACCACATGCATACATACGTTGCTGTTATTATTTTTGGGCTTTGAGTGATAACTTAGAGTTCTTTTCAGCCATGACTTATAAATGGTATTTACACAGTGGGATTTAGCATAAACAATCTCTTTGCAAAGTCCTCTTGGGTTTAGCTGTTCTTGGACATTTTTGAGCCTCTGGGCCTAGTATTGTGTGTCTAGCTGATGCAGCAGGCTTGGATTCAATTTTGTTGTTTGGACTCTGCCAAGACTACTAAACTGTGTGTTCTTTGTTTTATTTTTGGCCTGAAAATTGACATCAAGTATCTCCCAGTGGTCTTTGTTGGCTGCTCTTGGACTCTGCTCACATTAGATTACAAACAGGTTAGTTTAAACGGATGTTTTAATCAACAGTGCTCTGTCAGAGGAGTTTGTGATGTTGAGTAATGCAGGCTTCCTCCTGAGTGCCTGCCAGAACAGGATGTGGTATCGCCTTCAGCTCTGAGCAGACAGAAATCTATCAGACGCTGTGCATCTCTCACATCTCTCCATTCTTTCTCAGAAGAAGAAAAGGCTGATGCTGATTGACTGCGGTCAGGACTTTTTGTCCTTATATAGCAGTGACCCTCTTAGGCTCCTGCATTTACCAAACAGGGTTAAAGAGGACTTAAAGTGATTTCCAAGGACATTTTTGACCCTATTAAGTGATTTGAGTGAATGGCTCTTTACACTAGTTTATAACTACTTTATTTCAATAAACACAATGACCCTATATACACTGTGAAAAAATATCTGTTGTTTGATGTTTTTACAGAAAAAATGGCAGCTGTGGTTGCCAGAATGATTCTGAAAAAATACGGTGAAGATGTAACAACTTTACAGAACAACCCGTAAATTTTATCATTTAAAACTGTAATTCAACTGTAAAACTGTTTTAATTACAAAATTTTTAAACAGAAATATTTATACTGTCCATTTGGAATAATAATAGAAAATAAATTTCTAGAAAATACTTTCTAGAAAATAAATTTCAAAAAATAAATGTCACTGTGTCATTGCTTTTCTATTTGCAGCTTTATGATGCCATGATTTTACTGCACTTCGCTGTTAATTCTATGGACATTTTTTTTTTTCACAGTGTACAGAATAAACCACAAACATATGCACAATACCACTACTTCTAATAAAACACATTTTATAGAATCAGATCAAAACTTGTTTTTTATCTGAGTTAAAGCCTTCCAATAAACAAGAATAATGCAATATTGAGTTAGACAATACTGAAATCATGGCTCCTTTATATTGTATGGTTCATATGGCTGTATGCTGAACAGAGGAAACCATACCTGGGAAAGGACGGCCTCTCTCCTGCATCGAAGGCGTCTCTGAACTGTTTGACAGCGTTGTCCTGACCCGGGAGGCGGAAGATGCCCTCCTCATTCAGACCGTGTTCTTTGATGAACTCCACACATTTCTGCACCAGGATCGGCACCAAGTGAGGCCCAAACCGCTGCTCATAAGTTATTGTGTCCATGAGACTCTTTCCAAACACTGCAGACAGGCAGAGAGGTGAGACATGACATAGCCGGACCAGAATGTCTATATAGTATAATCAGAAACATTTTACACATTCACATTAACAACACTACTGTTCCTTTTCACATAGTGTGTAGAGTGCCCGTGCTTTAAACCAGTGGTTCCCAACTGGTCCAGCCACAGGGTCCTTGATTTTGTCCTTAGCAATTAGTTCAAGGTCCACAATTTTATTTCACAGAATGCACACAACATGTTGGCTTAGAACACAGTGAACTAAAACATATGGCAAGAATTAAGTGCAGTTGCTTAAAACAAACAAACAAACAAAAAATATAGCACTGTAACCGAAAAAGTGCATTTTATTGCATTAAGCTAAGTGATGCAAAAATGCTGCAACGGCAGAGCATGTAAATAAGCCAAATAATACCGAGAACGGGGCAATAAAATAGTAACTTAACAGCAGAAAAAATAAAAGCCCTGTGGCAGAAATTAAAAAGAAAGTGTGATTTTTCTCAAACTTGACATGTTCAGGAGTCACTTGCGGTCCATTCAGAATGGACTTGTCGCAACCCATTTTTGAACCTCAATCCACCAGTTGGGACCCACGCCTTTAAACACTTTTTGTTGGAAAAAAAGACATTCTTCTTCATATTCTTACAATGAAGAAGACACTTTGAGAAATAGCTTATTTTCTTGCTGGGAGTTACAGTTGTTAGCCTAGCTGGTTAGCTTACAGCAGCTTAGCAGAAAGACTGGGAACAGCTAGCCTAGCTCTGCATAAAGGTAACAGTAAACCTAATCAGCATCTCTAAACATTAAAAAAAAACAAAAAAAACAAACCATTTTTTTTCTTAAATCTGCAAAAAAAAAAAAAAAAACACTGCTGGACTATTTCTTACAGTGAGAAGTGACTTCCTGGCTTCTTTCTTTTTATCCTGAGCTAAGCTACTCAGCTGCTAGCTTTAGAGGTTTCTGTGAGACTGATATTTTTTATCGTTCGGACAGAGTCATGCTCGCTGTGTCCCCCTTTCATGTCTTTATGCTAAGCAAAGCTAAAAAGCTGCTTGCTGCGGCTACATATTTAGCATATAAACACAACAAGAGCATTGAGGGTTACCTTTGGAATGAAATAGGTTGCTATTACTAGTTACCCTGTTAAAAATGTATAAGTAATATAACTACATACATTCCTTCATCAAAGTAATGTAACTTATTACATTTAGCTACTTTTCATATAAATATTTTGAATGGGGCAATAAAGCTGAAAATATCTGGGAATGGGTTATGTCAGAAGACGGCACAGAGAAAAGATGCAAAGCTACAGAATGATTGTCATATTTTACATATAATCTTTTTTAAACAAAGAAGAGTACATTCAGATGTAAGTCCTTGTTACTAACTGTGATTTAATTACAGATTTTTCCCAGTAACTGTAACTGATTACAATTGTATTTATCATGTAATTTACTTACATGTAACTCGTTTCTGCTCTCTAGTATAAGTCTTCTCATCTAACTTTCAGCAAGAAAGAGAATTCATATACTTGCTAAAACATCAAGCCATTCTTCTAAAAACCAAACACACACACACACACACACACACACACACACACACACACACACACACACAAACTACACACAAGTATGATAACATAAATTTTTATTGTACCTCCACTTGTTGGTACTCCAATGACCCTGCGCAGAGTGCGGACCCACACCTCCTCCATGTCACTTTGGGAGTTTGCCATTAACACATAGGGACATCGCTCTCTGTCTCCCATTGTACCTGTGAAATGATGGGTATTGTTAGAGAAATGCATCTTAGTACAGCAAGACATTAAGCCAGGAATCTAATCTCAAAGTCAACCTCTAGCCTGTTGTTGACTACAGCGTGAGGGAAGATCACTTTGGGTACGGTTTGCAGCAGTGCAGAGAACTGCTTAGAAAAGTAGAAAATTAAGATTGTTTTCTTTGTGACATGAGTGATTCAAAATGGTGAAAAGCTTGTGACTGGCTGTACAACTGACAAAACTAGATAAATACAAGTGTGAAGTTAAATATCATGCTAGCTGCAACATCAACCAAAACAAAACCTGGTCCCCCAACACTTACCTAAGCTCTAACAATTTAATTTAATTTAATTTAATTTAATTTAATTTAATTTAATTTAATTTAATTTAATTTAATTTAATTTAATTTAATTTAATTTAATTAAATTAAATTAAATTAAATTTAATTTAATTCAATCGGGGCAAGGGTTATCTTTCAAATCTTGCCTTTGATTAAGTATCAAAATGTAACTCAGGTTGTGAAATTACTCAGAAAAGATGAAAAACCAAAGCTCACTCAAGATTGTGCAGAGTACAGGCCACAAAGATGGTGTTGATCTTGTGACATCAGGTTGACTTTGGTCATATAAAGATTTCCAGGAAAGATTCAAAATCCTATCAGTTTGTGGTAGTTTCTGACTTTCCACTGTGCAGATAAGTGCTGACTCATACTATGAAAATAACATGTAACCTGATCTGGAAATAGTAATAAGAAATAGTAATAACTTAAAAGCACTAGCATAGAGATGTCAAGAGGTTGATTTTTTTCTGCAACTTATGTGGAAGAAAAAGATGACACAAGGCCGTGAAGAAAGGGCCCACCATACACAGTACTGATGCATCACTGCTACACACAAAACCATCCTCAGGGGCCACACATCAGCTAAAGTCAGTTTTGCTCTCTTTCGAGGGTCGATTACAGGCTTACGTGGTATGATCTCAAAGAGGTACTTCCCGGGGTCATCTGAGTTCGGAGGGAGTTCGTTGACTTTACTGAACCGCAGCTGGATGACTCCCTTGAGAACAAAAAACAGGAGCACAAACATACATACAGAGAAAAAGCACATTAGTTTTCACATTAGATGTCAAGAACCAACCAAAACAGAAAAGGAATACAAAGACGGAGATGTAACAACGGATACCCAAACAGTCTTATTGAAGACAAGCGAGAAAGAAACTAGGGTAGAGTTAGGATTAAATAAAAACCAGAGGACAAATAAAGCAAGACGCAGGAGGCATTATATCAATATAAAATAATACAAAGAAAAAGACCACAAAAAAAGATACATTTTAAAATATTTTTAGAAAAAAAAAAGACGTTACCACATAAAAGTAAGTCTATAAAGATGGGTTTTGAGAAGTGATTTAAAACAAGTCACTGATTCTGCAGCCTTATCTCCTCAGGCAGGTCCTTCCAAAGCCAAGGGGCCCTGATGGCAAAGGCACGGTCACCTTTAGTTTTAAGCCTCGACGGCCAAAAGGGCCCCACCTGTGGATCTAAGGTTGTGAACTGGCTCATGAGGGACCAACATTTGTTATGCTGCTTGGGGACAGACCCAAACAAGCTTTAAAAGTGAGCAGTAAAATCTTAAAAGGAAGCCAATGTGGGGAAGCCAGGATTGGAGTGATGTGATGTTGTCTTTAAAACTTCTGTTAGAGACACTTTATGTTACGGCATATACAGTATTTTTCCCAGTTTACCCAGTTTAGTATGTGTGCAGCCCACTTCCTCTATGTCTACCCATAATCCCACTGTTTTAAAACCAAGGCCAAAAATGGAAATTAAGACATTTAATGACTTTCAACCAGAAGATGCGGGGGTTGGGTGCCTGTCCTTGTTCAGTGTCTCTGAACATGATTATGTTTTTTGTTCACATTTTGAATGAATGCTACTCCCCCTTCCTGTTTCACTCTCACTTATTTCTAAACAGGAAGTTCATCGGAAGGAAGGGAGAAAAACGACACATGTAAGAGGAAATGTTAACATAAGCCAATTTTATTTATACTTTTTTGTGATATTTTACACATTAGTGCTCCAAAAGTTTACCACGCTCGCTCGCACAGTAAGGGGTTTTGTGTAGCCAAAATCCTGGGTTGTAATGACACCATGGACTGTCAGTCTAACTGTCTTTACACAACCTCTGTCCACACTTTGTGAGGAGAGAATGAAAATTTTGTGTCCCACAAAGACAAATCTACAGTATTATAACAAAGGCTGCAGGGTGTCGGCTGGATTTGTCCTGTGGGAGAGAACGTAGATAACAGACCAAATTGTAACAAAACAGACTTTCAATGGCAGCAGGTCTCTTCTGAGAGACTTCAAGCACCATTTGCTTAGTTTACAGGAAGTGTGCAAAGTTAGCCACACAGCTAGCGGGTCTGTGGTGTTGAATGGAAATGATAAAGGGCTCATTTCTTATCAAGCAATGAATTAATATATGAATATACAAGACATCCAATACAAGAAGATTTGCTATGACAGTCTTGTGCTTGCATTTAAGTCCCTGCATGTACCAAATTCACAAGCTATTGCAGCCTATTGATGTTGGAATATGTGGTATTTGTATTAATCGCATTGAAAATGTTGAGCATGTGTTTTGTGCAAACAAAGGACAAAAAGAGGACAAACATTTACATCACAATTGAGAAAATATCGTTGCTGCAGTCTAAAATCCACCAAATTTCCAGTGTCTCACCTGGACAGTGGTCTCCTTGTCATCCTTGTGGTAGGTCAGAGTGCTTCCTCTCAGCACAAAGTAACGCTGCTGCCAGTTCTTGACTAAAGACCTCTGCTGTTTCTTGAGCCAGCCGGCCTTCAGAGGCCTCTCCATGGACCTGGGGGAGTGCGGCGAGCCCGGGCTGGGGCCTCCCTCTCCAGGTGTCACACTCCTGGATCGCGCTGCCAAAAACCACAAAGAAAGCTGTTGGTAAAAGTGTCAAGAAGAACCTACAGCTTGCTGTGTCAGAGCCAGAGCTGTGAAAGGTTAACAAAACAACGGCGTTCGTCTGGAGCAGAGCTCTTCCTCTTTCTGATATGAATATGCAACAGCCTATCAAGATCAAGCTCACTGTAGTCTATTTTTATTCACCACCTTTACATTTTCAGGCTGAAAGGAAACTGTTGGTCTGAGCTGACCAGCTTCCTGTGGAACGTGCACAATAAAGCTGTGATTGTTCGACATAAATAACACAGTGGTCTGCAAGAGACCGGCCATCAAACAATAAGACTGAAAGATCAGAGATGAAGTTCTGTGTAGACTTGACCCTTTGAAACCTGGGCATATCGGCTTGATTTCTTTCTAAAATATTGGAGCAACTCAACAAGAAATGTCCCAAAAATTAGTTTTAGAAAATTACAGGAAAATAAGCAAGCAAAAAAAAAGGAAGAAAAAAAGGAAAGTAAAATGAAATAGAATAACATGAACCAAAGAAAGTACTGAAAAAAAATGTTTGTAACATAATTTTAAATATATATTACAATTTTCTTGATATTTTTGAGCTTATCACTTCATTTCATTTGCACCTTTTACACATTTCCTTGCAGTTTGAGGGACATTTCTTGCTAAGTTGCTTTTTTACTGCCTGTTTTTTTTTTTTTTTTTTTTAAATTTGCACTGAAATTAACTCGAAATACTCTTTTGAGGGTTTTTTTTAATGTTACCCCTAAATGATTCTTGTCACCTTGAGTGATTGTACGGGGCCATGATGTGATGGTTTAATGGAGTGATGAAAGAGCTGAGGCAGAGGTCTACGTGGCCAAGAGAATACAGAATCAGATGGGGACGGTCCAAGTAACACACAGGACTGTGGGCTGCAGAGATGAATGGACTGAGATTGAGCCCATATGCTCAGTTGTTCTTAAATTCACCGTGTCTTGTTAAGAAAGATGATAGAGGAGAAGAGAAGAAGCAAGGCCACACCGGGGTAAACAGGAAACTGCCACATCAGCACTTGAGTGCTAGTGACACTTTGAAGGTCTCCACCTAGAGCTTTGGAGAATCCTTTGGTCTCATTTGTTATAGCGTCACCCTCCCTTGATCAGTGGAAAGTTATTATGCTGTTGAGGAACCCTGAGCCCACACACAGAGGCCACTGTCACACCACACCCTGTGCTTACAAACACACAGCCCCTTTAAGCTGGCCTCAGTTCATGATGAGCACCACAAAGACGTGTTCAATGGCCACCATCAAAAGGAATTTACATGCAAGACTTTTAGGTCAAGATGGGTAGAGGAGAGAATGATATTTAGAGTTTATCTCTGACTGTGTGGAGGCTTTTTATAGAATAAATACAACTAAGGACATTTGTCATTACATCAGGTTTTATGGATGAATACTGTGTGTAGAGGCCAGAATTTCTATGATCATACACAATAATATATTGATCGCAGCTATGGTTTTGACATATATTTTTTACAAGGGCTCCTCTTTCTATTAAAGTCTTTGTATGTGTTTGCACCACCCACATAAAAGAGGCAGTAAGACACATTTCTGGTAAAATATCTTTACGTCTAATGGTGTGTTCATGTGCATCATTCATCACTTGCGTGATGTTCAGAAGAGTGATAACGATCCTCTCGTCTGTCTCTTGACAAGAAAGCAAAAATCATATTTGCCAAAATGGAAAACAATTCTTTTAACCCTGAATGAAACAGCAGATGAATGGAGTTTACTACATTAGTAAGAGTCAGTGTTACCATCCAATCCTGTACAGGTTTGTGGTTGTCATTTCTAATCTTTTCGTAGGGCCTGATGCAAGACACATGCATCATAACCACGCTCACATATATAGGCACATTTACATACAGACAGCTGCAAAGTTCTGCACAAACTGAACTCTTGCATCAGCTTCCTGCTGAAAACCTGTGTCACTCCACTTCCAGGGTATAAAAAAATCAGTCACAGTCATGGTCCACAAAACATCTCAAGGTGAAAGAATCACAAGGGGGTCACCAGCTTTCAGGAAGTTATGCTTCCAAAGCAAGAACATGATATTAACAGCAGCTGATATATTTAATCAGCACGAAGCAGATAAAATAAAAGTGCTAGGGGCAGTAACTTCCCTTCACAGTTGAACAACCTGCACTACAGATCGTGAACATGATTAAAGCTAGAACACAACTGAAGCACGTTAGCCACCAGGACTGTACTGTAGGGAGTTTATCCAGACACTGCTAGAGTGCAAACCTCTTTTATATGAATGCTGCAATTGCTGTGCCATCGGAGACTGAGAGGGAACAAGGCATGTTATTGCACTGATTCCACCTTATGCAAACAGTAAGCATGGTATTAGCATGTCTAGACCTCTGCACAGTCACTGCACAGGGTTTTGCATGCACAGTTAGGCAAACACATAATGCAATATCGTTAGTTTTAGATGGCTTAAGAGAAGCACTTTAACCCTTTAAAACCTGAGTTAGCTTGATTTCTTTCAAAAACATGGGAAACAACAAGAATCAGTCACTTAAGAAATTAAAAATAATTTAAAAGTACATGAAACTTATCAAAAAATAGGAGAAACAAAAAAGAAAAGTTGCTCACTGCCTTTTCCCCCCATGTTTTTAGGAGAAAGCAAACCAATTTATGTGGATTCAGAAGCTTTTAATACTTGCGACGGCATCTGAACACAGTACAGGAAAAGTGATGTAGAGTCCATGTTTCAACAGATTAAAGTTGTAAATGTCAGGGTTAGTTTTAATTTAGAAAAACATAATTCTATATTACATGACATTGATTTTTGTACAGAAAAAATGGCCCAATAGCACTCTGATTTCCACCACCACAAAACAAGCAACCACCATCATGCACAAAAACTCATACTAATAAAATGAAGTGCAGAATCACTCACTTATTATTATGTTTTTTTTTTCATTTCCATCCAACCAATATGATGGTGCTTCAATGTCACTGTAAATACCATAATTCATATGCAAAATTAATAATATTCTTGAACACAAACTCAAAATTTAGATTTACTCTATTCATTTGATTAACATTTTGTACTCTGTTTTACTACCATCTCTGGTTTGATGGAAAAGGAGTAATGGTTAAAGGAACAGTTACTGTAAGGTGCCTTAAAAGTGAAGTGCTGACATCCATACTGCTGACAGTGAACGCAGCACGGCCAGCGGCTTACCTATGCGAGCTGTCTCAGCCTTGAAGGTGCTGAAGTCCCAGTTGCGAGGTAGTTTTAGAGACATGGTCCTTAACTCATAGCACAGGTCAGCAAATCATTTCACACATAAACCAGAGAACACACACACACACACACACACACACACTCACTCACTCACACACAAATTGATACACATTCAAACTGGAGATATCGCAGATCACACTTCCTACTTCCTGTGTGTTAATCTTTCTTCTTCTTTTTTCAGCCCTTCTAAATGCGTCCTCTCACGCTGCCTTTACTTCCATGTTCGTACTTGTACTGATAGAAATTGCTCTCAGGCTGATTCACTAAAAGTTGCAGGGCTCAGGGCTTCATGTAACGCCGGTAGGGACTTTTCAGATGATTCATCTTCAACTAGAGTCACACACACCGAAAAAAACCCACCGGTGTCTTCTTGAGAAATGGTTTACACCTCTTGGTTTGACTCCTTGAGTGAGTGCGTCGCTTAACAGCTCAGGCTGCAGCAAAGAGGCAGGATGGACAAACTGAAGGTCAAAGCTTGAAGAATCATCGACTGACCCTTGAACACACAGAGTGCAATGTCGGTAGGTGTAAGGAAATCAACTGGATATCTATTTCAAAAAGAGGAAGAACACCAACAGGGAAGAAACCAGTCACCCACAGTACATCACTTTTTTTTTATACCTTTAATTTTCTTTAAACCAAGGCGAAGCACATTTCAGCATCAAAAGAGCACAACTTTTCTCTAGACAAATGTACAACTCAACACAAACCATTGCACAGTTTTAAGAATAATATAGTGAAATCATACAGCTTTATAAGAAAATCTGTAACCACAAAATTAAATGTCCACAACGAGAGGAGAGCCTACAGCATGTGGGACAGTCACAACTCCCATACATTCCTTTTCAGAGGGTCCTGACAGGGCAGGAGTCACAACAGCTCAGTGGCACTGTGTTGATTCAAAAGGGCACAGAGGTGTTTCCTGCGTGCCATGAAACAAAAGAAACAATCTTTTTTTTTAAAATAGTGCTATGTCCATCCCTTATATTCTGCCTCCCTGTGATAAAATATTAAAGGGATAGTTCAGATTCTTTGAAGTGGGGTTGTATGAGGTTCTTATCTATAGACAGTATATTACATACAATAGATGGCTGTTGGCACATCCCCAAGTTTGGAAAAAAAGGCAGGAGTCCACCATGAAGTGTAGCAATGTATTGCTATGGATGGGGGCCAGCAACAAAACATATTTTAGCCACCTAAAAAAATTTATGACATTTAAGGTGGACGCTATATTGTGAGTATTTTCACCACTTTGAGGAAAAGAGAGAATTACCTCATACTTTCCTATGACTTCTATTATTCATCCTATGCACCTATTCACAAGTTTTTTGAAGGTGTGCATAAGCCTCCACATTCCTATTTTCACTACTTTACCTTAATGTCAGACAGCGATTTCAAATAGGAAAATTAAGCTGTTACATCACTCTCTTCAAAGCCAGACTCCATTGAGAAAAACAGTGATTTAACGTCACTGAGTACAGGAGCTGCTGTTCTAACCGCTACCTCAATTGCTTTGTTTTTTTGTGCTGTTTTGTGACTTTAGTATTTAAAAGAGAAAGTTCTAATTCACCAAAGACACAAAATAACAGCAACTTAGTAACTGATCGAAGCAGCAGTAGACCAGCAACTACCAAGTTCAGCAACCTAAAATGATTATTTTCCTCAATGGAGTCTGGCGGCTTGAAGGAGAGCATGGGGAACTAAAGACGTAAACGGCTTCCCTTCCAAACGCGCTGTGTGATGGAAAGGCAGAGCTGTGAAAATACTCTCAATTTAGCATACACTTATATTAAATATTGATTATTTTGGGTAGAACTTTTTTTTAGGTTGGCTAAAATGCGCCTTGTTGCTGGTGCCCATCCACAGCAGTACACTTTTAGCTTTGGTGACACTATTCCAGCCTGCTTCTCCAAACTGGAGACATGCTGACTGACATCTACATTTTATACACTGACTATGGATAGGTACCTCATACAACCCCAGTTAAAACAATTCATACTGTCCTTTTAACTTTAGGGGTTAGTGGAATGTATCAAAACAGCAGTAACAAAGGGTCAAACCTTTCTGCTCAGTTGCAGCATCAGTGTTATGAGCCGGCCACAGGAGCTTCAGCTCTCTCTAGTGGCCGACTGGAACACCACACAGAGAAATGGCAGTACAGAGCTGCAGGGGGCTGAAACTTCAAACATCAAACCACCACAGAGGCAGCAAAGAAGTATATCTACTGAGACACAAGTCCTAAATTCACTTTCTGGAAACATCCCAACTGCTCAAAGGGAGACAACGCAACACGGCGCTATGAGTATCTGCGTGGCTTCAACTTGCACTTTGACACAGAAGTTGACACACAAAAGCTACCGGGGAAGAGCCTAGAAAACACCCAACTGCACCGAAGTCACAGCAAGAAAAAAAACAGAGAAAATAACTTTTCTGCTATCTCAATACTCTCTCCTATATAACAACATGTTTCTAAACATCTTAAATGTACAATATAGTAACTTTGAATCGGTTTTCTTACAGTAAATAAAATAAATACTTTTAGAAGTTAAGCGTAAGACTGGCTGGTTATCATAAACCAAAGATATGAAATGATATCAATAAAAATATGAATGGAGGGACATTGAAATAAAAAAAACGTGAAGTGGTTTATACAGTGGCTCATTCCATCTGGAAACTCTTATAAACTGATTGCCATAATGAAGCAAATTCTGGGTTACAAAACATGAGTCTTTTGATTAAAAATATATAGGAACATTTGAGGACATAATCTGATGGGTGAAAATTTTAAGGTTGCAAATTATTTCCAAAATGACCCTGATTAAGTGAAGCAGCCATTTACTGTGCACACATAATAAGACATTTATAAGCCTTTTTGTATGAGTACCACAAAGAGACACCTGGATACTGTCCTTCATATCCCTGCTACACTGACTGCTGTGTATATGTTCATATTGCTGTTTTGTCCTATCACAACGAGTACAGAAATAGTTCTGCCTGGGTTACATAAACACCTGTAGTATTTCATTTAAACCTCCAGAGTTCATTTGGCTTTTACTGACAAGGATACATCTGTTCTTCCCTCTGATTGTGTAAAAACAAAAATGATGAATGTGCACAAACATGATGGACAGGACAGGTGACTGGTTGATGAGTATGGTAGAGCCTATAATCTTTTTCTAAGCAGAGTTGAACCCACACACCGTTATGTTTGCTGCATCCTCACAGCATCGCCTTTTCTCCAAACACCACGCACGAAACAGATTATTTAAGATCGTCACTTTCAACAATCAACACATTTTGGAATCTTTTGGAAATTTAAAGCACTTTCCTAAACAATATCAACAAAAACTCACACGTTTCCACAGTCTTTGAATGCAAGCGAGTCCACTCGTTGCACACTATTAGTTAGAAATAAATTAATCTAAGTTTAATTGGAATCAGTGGCTCAGCCCAGCCCAGTCACCAGAAGAAAATGTTGGCATTGTACGTTTCTGCAAACCACAGATACATTTGTAGGTTTAATGCAGATTATATGAGCTGACTGTGCTGTTGTGAAGTGGGGGTGGGGGTGGGGAGGTCGACACCTCGGTGAGATGCCTGCCAAGCTGCAGACCACTGTTCAAGACCAATAACGAAACTGTTTTAGCGAGTCATCACTACATTTTCAGCTACTTTTTAGCCATTAAACATGAGCATTTTTTAGTGACCCATCACTGTGTTTCCACAGACGATCATGCCACAAAAGCAGCCATTTTTCGGTGCTGCAAAAAGCTGCTTTTTTTTTTTTTAACACAGAGACATAGCTGCAATTCCTGCCACGATAATGCCAAAAAAGCAGGTATTTCAAGCCAAAACATGATTTTGTTTTTTCTAAATCATAACCAAGTGGGTTGTGCCATCTAACTACGCTTTAATCACAGCACTGTTAAAACATAAAGTTTCAACAGATCTGCAACATGATGTGTAAATATAACATATCTGTGATTTTCAGAAATGTACAATGTCAGCATTTCTTTTTGGGATCAGGTTGCTCAGTCAGACTTAAAGTAAAGTAACTCACTTTCAGAATAAAAACTTATTGAACCTAATAATAACAACTGCGATGGCAGTTTTAAAGGTCTACCTCAGTAATTTAGTGTCTAGATTCATGAAAATGGATGCATCAGACTCAAAGGTATCCTAACTTCCAGTCCCTAGTATGTGTATAGGACCTGATCATACATTACCCATAATGCAACATGATCACATTTTTTATCTGACTATCCCTTACTGTTAAATGTCTCATGTTTTTCATAATGCAGGTTTTTTTGTTACAAGTCTCCCAGTTATTTTCTATTTTCATGAATTTACCAAAGTTCCATCCACTGCCACAAAATATGACTCATTTCACAAGCTGATCAGCACTTCTTGTGATGAGTGGAAACGACTGAATTAATTCACAATGCTTAAAGAAACAGAAATGAACTCAAAACTGGAGAATCCTCAGCTTTTATATTTTACCACCAAATTGAACAAACATTTGCCAGTGGTATAAACATCACTGCGTACACGGCAGCTGACTGTACTGGCAAACAACCTGAACATGAGATGCAGAAAATCACAACTGCTGTCACACACAGAGGTCCAGTCAACCAGCGATAGTCTCATATTCTGGCTTTCTGTTCTGAAGCTGTGAACATGGCGAGGTTGCAACACACACAAGCAGATATTGGCAATGTAGAAACCATTAACGTGTCCTACTTGTGCGGACCAATTCCACTAATGTTACAAACAGAAGCCGTAATGCAACATTCCCTCCACCTTAAAGAACATGTGTAAAAACCTTAAACAGCTCTTAAGTTGTAAAAAGTAACAGGTCAATTAAACCAAACAATAAAAAATGACTTGTTTCACCTCTTTCTTCTTTGGCCATGAAATAGCAACCACGGGAAGGGGAGATTGTGACTATTACACTGAAATGAGTGCTGGTGTCTGTTGCACTGGCCTTCAGAGATATCTTTTGACTCGTACTAAGACACTATTTTGCACAGAGCATCGCTAACTGCTCCTCACAGCACTAAACCAACAAGAGTGTGGGACTGTCAGACTGGATGCACTGATCCTGTCGAACACTTCAGGGTAACCGCTATTACTGCTCGATAATACATGATGTCAGTGATTTGGCTGAGCGAGAGAGCCTTTGAAATGATGAATGGCGGCAAAAACACAGGACACACACACACGCGCACACACACACACGTGGCTGATGGCAAAAATGAATTCTGTCTGAATAAAACAGACACAACATTAAGATATAATAGAACATACCAAATATAAAAACCATCTATGTATAAATAGAAACGATCACCACAAAGAAAATTAAAACTTAAATTTGGGGGAAAGGGTGCAGCTTGGGTAACGATACAGTGAGTAACAGGGTTGAGAGCAGTGCATTAAAACTGAACAGAAATGTACAATAAAATATTAACACACATTAATAGGTATATATAGGAATAATCTGTATACAAGTAGAAATGTACAGCTGACCGACTTTTTGTTCAACAGTGTGAGTGGATACACGTTGGCAAGATTGGAAATGTGGAACAGTACAGTAATTCACTAACTCAACCTGAAAACACTGGTGTTCAGAAACATGATTCACAGACTGTGTGGACACAAAGACACTCGACTCTCGTACCCAAATGGAAATGGAATGACCCAAGGCTGGAGTTTTTTGTTGTTTTTTTTTCTCTGATGTGTTTTGGCCTACACAGTCTCCCAGAGCTCCAGGGCTGCACAGTGGCCCTCAGGTGCTGCCCTCCTCTCTGGTCTCCCTCTCAGGGCGAGTTGGTGTGTGTGCAGGTGGCTCTAGGCAGCCGCCTCCTCCAGCGCTGGCAGCAGGCCCTTCTCTGTCAGGTGAGCCTTCAGTGAGTTGAAGATGTGGAGCTGCTGATCGACACGCAGGGCCAAGAGCTGCTGGATCACCTTGCTGGGGTTGGGACCCCTGAGAGGAGGAAGATCATCAGAATCAGCTTACGTGTCCACATACAAGGAATTTGACCCCATTAGTGCATTAATATGTACATTAATAACCCGTTCATAAACGGGATTTTGAAGTAACCCCTTAAATATCAAGCCAAACCCTGGACCAAACCGGTTTACCGAATTTTACTTGGTGTTCCACATGATTCAGCTGTCAATCCTGAGTGCAACACACCATGTCCCAACAGAAAGTGAGTGTATAACTATCACTTAGCGCTGCCCAACACCACAGCCCTGTGTCCATACTAAATCCATTAAATGTGCACTTTTGTCATTTAATGTAAACGAACCATGTGGCTATCAGCTGTGCTCTCGAGTTCAGACTGGAGACGTAAACACTTAAAAGATGGGTGAGTAACCGACTTACTATCTTCCTACTTCTGTAACGTTTGCTTTCTGAATCAGCAAACACGCACTTTATATTGTGAACTGGAAATTACATACAATATAGCCGATGGCAAGTAACATTAGTCTAGCTTGTTTTTTAAGCAATGGTCATTTACCTTAGCAGAAGCTTTCAGCTTCCCGGTGATCTCCGTCCAGCCAGCTGACACTGTGTTTAGGTTTTTGTAGTGAAATAATAAGCTTTCATAAAAATAATTCCTCATTTCAACTTCGTGATTCAGCCGGTCCTCTTCCACTGCGGTGCTTTCGAAGCGCGCATCAAATATAAATTAAAAACACATCGTCCAAAAAAAGTTCATCTTGCAACAGCGCCTGCAGCCAGACAGGACAGCTCTTTCCTCTGCTTCAAATCCAAAATGTTGTCATATTGGCAAAGTTTTAGTCTTTTTAAAAGACTAACTCTGCCATGTCTACTCTCATCATCCCAAAAAGTAAACTAACAAAATGTGGCATTAGACTTTTTTTCTGACTTTAAAATGTGGTCACCTGATGTCACAACCCTAATTCAAGCAAATATAGAAGAGAATAGAACTTTGTCACTGCATAAAGACAACAAAACAGCGAAGCATCTCCCCAAGCACATAGTGCAAATAAAAGATTAGTCAAGTGCTAAAATACCATATAAATATTCACAGTAAAAGAAAATTAAAATAACATTTATCAAGTAAGTGCAAATCAGTAGTCCAGGGGCAAAGTGCATGTGCTGAAGTACATGTGCAATTATGGTGTGTGAGCCCACACTCTATGTATGTCAGTGCATGTAGTGTGCAAATATCAACGTTTAACAATGTTGGTGGCAGCTGGGCACGGACATAATTAAACTGTTAATGATCAGTTTTTTTAAAGCATCCTGTTTAAGCATGTAAACATCATATTCCATTTTTTATAAACCTTGATAAGAGCTTTATCTCTTTATGAGAAACCCAAATCTGCTAGCTGGAGTTCTCCGAAAGAAACCGTGGTACTGTTGCATTAATGCACCTTACTGGGTGCTGCAGACTACCTGAGCAGGTGCGGCTCCAACCAAGTAAAGAAACAGAAATGCAAACTTTTCAAAAGCAAAAGCGGATCACTTCTGGAGCGATGAAGACATAGAGTTTTGTATTTTGTTGATGAAAGAGGAAGCATAACTTAATTCGCTGCTGCCCTGCCCTACACTGTGGTAGTGACAGTGACAGGCTGACAACAGCAAAGTAGAGGACAGTGTTATAGTATAGCTGTTCTGAGGAATAATGGTAGCTGAGTACGTAGTGTGTGTTGAAAGACAAAGGCAGAGAGGGGAAGAGACAGAAAGGGGAAGAGACAGTGGATGAGCACACAGCAGACAGCTGCTGGAGATCAGAGCAGAGAAGAAATTAGTATTTGAGTTGTCAAGTGGTAGTGACAGTTGTAAAGTGTTTATTATCTTGTGTCACCCTTTTTTTTGGTAACTGTCACAGGCACCAGGGCAAACTCACCAATGTAACAAGTAACCGGGTTAGTAGTATTTTTTCATGTTATGTTAATGTAAAAACACACTCCATTTGACCTTGCTGTACTTAATATACTAACACAGAAATAGATATACAGTTAAAGTAAGGGCAGCAAAGCTAGAGGATGGTAAAACATTACCATCTGACCAGTAATCAAACATACATCTTCTATCTAAAATCAGACTTTTTACTAAATCCCTCTTTTGAACAGTGATTGTCAAAAAACACCCAAAAACCGGTTTGCATGTCAAGTACAGCAAGAATACTATTATGCCTGATTTTCTTTACATGTTTGTTGGTCTTGTTTCGTCCTGTCCTGTCTGTTTTCCCATCTCCATCTACCCCCATGTATGCATTACCTGTCCTCCCTTGATTTTTCTTTTTGTACTACACTTTGTGCTCACTAATAATACATAAGTAAATAAATAAAAAATAAAAGGTAATAATAATATGATGGATATATCACACACACACACACATACACAAAAGTAACTAGGCTTGTAAAGAGAGAGTTAAGCAGTTAAACAGTGTGCTTGTCTACTCTAATGTTAAAGCAACTATATTACTACTTACTGAAATACCCACAACTAATGCATCTTATGTGTAGTTTTTCCCCATTGCAAGGCAGACAGTCCTTCACATTTTTACCAATACATTTTCAAAACTTTTCCATAATATTTAATTCATTTCATTTATATGGTCAAGCACAAATCTTAATTCCCTTTTTTAAGCTATGTTTAAAAAATGACTAATAAATCTACCTTTTAAATATAATATTTTACCCCATCACTATGACTTTATTTAAATATGTTAAGAGGGGTAGGACTAAAAACATTAACACCAACACTTACCAGCCATTTGTAAACAAGCAAACTGCTAGCGTTTGGTATATTTACTAACAAATTAGACATTCTCGCAACCAAAAAGCTTCAACCAAACTGGCAAAAACGGGCACTTTGCAAAACATCAAGGCCTGGCCCCTTTTTGGGAGACAGATAACCGAAGATCCAATCTACTATTACACAGTGCAGCACTTGATTTTAAATACAACATATTTCGTGTAATTTTAGACATGTTTTGGGATTTTTATGTACATATTTTAAACGATACCTATAATGATGTATACTCAAAACTTTTCCAAAATTTTCTGTTAATAATTCCAAAAAACTTCCAGGCCTGAAAGACAGTTTTTCTAATTTCATAAATTTTTCCAGAAATTTCATGACCATGGGAACCCTGGAGTTTAGGCTAACATTAGCGGCTGAGTTCTTCTCCTTGTACTTACTGGATTTTGACCCAAGCATATTTCAGTGAATGTAGGAGCCCATCAGCTGTCGCCTGGCGACGATGTAGCCTCTGGGGGTAAAAGCTAATATTTCAGGAGTCTCGGTATAGCAGCACATGTTCGAGCCAAGACTTCGTGTTGCGTGTACTAGTAACTGTTTACATTTCTATTAGCAAGATAGGTCCAGACAACATTTTGGCAAATCTCTATAAACAGGTATCTGTATATTAATGCAGATAAAGAGGTAATAAAAAGCTAAATCTAAAAGATAGGTTACAAGATTGCATTTTGGACAACGTGTCTCTTGCTTTTGAAAACTGACTATCAGAGACAGTGGCTGAAATCAAGGCAGCCCACTTTAGATTTATTTCCTGTATCTGTGTCACGTGGGTTTCTCCATTGACCCGCCCTTTTAGGTGACTAGCGGCGGCCCAGTGGAAAAAGTCAACAAGAGTACAGATTATGACCGTTGTTCCGAGGTGTCTTCTGTTGGACTAGAAACCACAATGCTTCTGATACCAAAATCTTGCCCCGTTTTCTACAGATTCTGCATACATATGCAGATATGTGTTGACTGAGATCACATTATAGTTAGTTCAACTAGTTAGTCAGATTTTTCTCTTGTAGAAGGGAAACGTACAGTTTGAAAATAGAAACAATAAAGCACTAAACTGACCGTGCAGTTGCTTTCCCAAGTATTTTATACAACACTAAGCATCCAAAAGGAATTATGGAAGAAAAAACTTGCCTAATTGTATAAACTTCATTTTTCATGAAGTACTATTATACTAAGTTCAACCAGCTACTCTGAAATACCTCTGACCTATAAGCTTTAGCTGCATTATTAGACAGCACTAATTTATGCTGGTAGTATTGAAATGCACATAACACCCCTCTGCAAGGATCTCATTTTCATATGCATCAGCTGGAGATAAAAACTCAACACTGGTATTTAACATTGGTAACTAGTAAGATAGCTGGTAAGATCAGCCACTGACAGTTATTTCAATGCCAAAAACAAGAAATGGGAAGCAGTTTTTGTCTACCTACATAACTTATGACTTAAATTCTGTCAGTATGACTACTGTAACTTGTTAATTAATATTTTTAACATACGAACATATTAAGTGTCATCATTTTGTGTTGATGTGTGTTTACCTGATGAAGCTGGCAATGTAGACATTAACAAATGTGGCCATGAGGTACTGGCAGTCGAATCTGTCCATGATGCCACCATGACCCGGGATAGTGTTGGCAAAATCCTGAAAGGACAGAGGACACGTGTGCTTGGACGGCTCCTTTGAACGTGATGCAAATAGAGCGATGTCGACAGACTTCAGTTGACTTGACAGACGTGAGCGGGTCAATATTACGGATAAAATAAACAGTCAGCAGACTGACAGTGCAGGTGTCTGTCATCCTTACCTTGATCTTGAAGGCTCTTTTGAAGCCACTGGCAAAGAAGCCACCGAAAGGTCCCACGATGGAGGCGAAGGAGGAGAGAGCAATGCTGTGGATCTGGAACGGATAGAGACGCACTGTGGTCTGTGGAGAGAAGAAGGAGGTGTTACACCAAAATTGAGGCAATTATCAACATTTGATTACATTTGATTGGATCTTATTTAGCACAGAAAAAAAACAAAAATGGCATACATTATAAGAAAAGGAGATATGCAGGGGAAACCCAGAAAACCCTCAAAGGGCTTGACAAGTGGGATTCCCTACAAAACTATCAATCAGTATATATATTTTAATATACAGGCTACAATCAAATTATAAATAAGAAGGGGCAGACAGATGAGAACAGAAATAATTATGTAAATAAAAGGAAGAAGAGATGGAAAAAAAAAAGAAAAAACACACGTGAGGCCATTGTTGTAGTAGAATATTTTCACAGATTTTTTAAATGATAAAAGAGAACGTTTAGCCAGGTGAGGAGGAAATTAAGTCCATATCTTGGAACCTCTGTATGTGATACTAGATTGGGACGAAGTGGTCCGTGATGGGGGGACGCTGGAGTGCTTTTAGGGCGGAATAATTATGAAATTGATTGTTAGCATTCACCCAACAAGGGACAGACTAATAAAGTGTTACTCAAATTTCCCTTTTACCATTCCTTTCCTTTTTTCCTGCAATACTTAGCTGGATTTGTTCCATATGGGAACTGAAACTATAAAAAAGTATTACATATTAATGTATGTTTTTCCACACCTTTGCAGAGGTGCTATATTATATCAGCTATGTATTGTCCAACTCCAAAATGTTGGAAAGGACGCAGAAAATTTACATTGCACTTTTAATATCTTGGATCCCTCCTCTATTTTGGCATATTGGCACAACATACTGGTTACTCCAATAATGTTATTTAATTCTCTCATATTCACATTAGATTGAATGTGACTTGTGGAGCTGTAATGCAAAGAGACGCAACAGAAGCCAAGAAACTGGTGGAGAGAGCAGGTGGAGTGAAGGTGAGTCTTACACATCCAGTGACAGACTCCAGGATGCTGGGCAGGGCGTAGTCCTGCAGCTGGAAAAGATCCGATGGCTCACAGTCCACCTGGAAACTGTTGGAGTCGTTGTTGAATTCCACCGGGCACACAAAGTAGCGGTAGCCGGCCATCACGTAGGAGAGCTGGGAGGAGAGCAAGCTTCAGTTACTCTGCAGTGGCATCACTGGCCTGCTGGCACTCATTTCAATCAACAGAGACAGATTAAAGCCGGGTTTATCCTTCAGCGTTGAATCAATGCCGTACCTACAGCCTTACCTAAACGTCACAGCAACACAGAACTCACATTTATTTTTTAAAACTGAAAACCATTTCCTTCGGTGAAAACAAAATTTACTTTTATTTCACAAACAAAAAGAGTAGAGATAATTTCGCAAACTGTGAGGCTAATTAATGCAAAATGATGCCATAGGCTTATGCTAGTAACGTAAGCTTGTATTTTATTTAATTTTTTTCACAAAACAAGTCTAGTAAAAGACAACTGTTTGTCGGTGAATGTTGTGAGTTCTAATGGAGTCATACCTTGTATCTCTGTTAAATGTTGCTTGCTATTGCTCCTGGCTTCATATGAGTGGAGGAAAAGTTGCTTGCCGCAAGGCTAAGTTATGCAATGTAAAATGTCAAAGACTTCTGCTAATAACGTGAGCATGTTGTATTTTTGGGGAAAACATGTCTAGTGAGCAGGGTTTCCTACACATTTTTACATATGTGGCAGGACACTATAACTAAATCATCTTTGCCACAACTACATTTTTAGAGCTGGACTGTTAATTAGGAGTGCTATTGGAATATACAGCATATACACCGTTTGGGTATTAATAGCGTACTTGGAGCTTCAGGCGCATTGACAGTTGAATCTTAATCGTTCATCCAGCTGGGTCTAAAAGTATACTTTAACTCCATCTGCTGCTTTCACAGACCCGAAAAACGTAGGATATCGGGGCGATGACACATGATATGATTATATGAGAATGCCTAAGGCTCTGCTTAGAGCTTAATATAGTGTAGAACAGTTTAAGTGATAGCATTCTAGTTATATTATACTACACAAATGCTTCATTTATATATCTTGCACACCAGAATGAAACAGCCACAATGCTCATCAACTTCTAAAAAATGGTTTCTGAGATCCTGAGTAAAATGTAAACATGTTAATAGCTCAGGAGATAGAGAAATGTGCATTAGCACTAATTGGTAGCACAAACCTAAATCTCTACCTGTTGCATTTTTTATGGCTTATTATAATGTGCGCAACTGTGGCTGGAGTGTTTGTCCACACCAAACGGTGTGGAAGCGTAAACAAGCAAGACACATTTAAAGAAATCTGGCTACATATCCATCTAACTTTTAAATTAGGTAGTCGAATGTCAAGGCCTAAGGTTTATTAAGCACTGCTTTGAACCATTTCTTTGTAAACAGCCTTAATGTGGTTGACTTTTCAACTGTATTTTTCTTTCTTAATGAAAAATAAAATGTCAAAGCTATGGTGGGGATCAAAACAAAATGTAGAAATCTCTATGAAGGCATGAGATATAAGTCCTGTCTTACCATGATGCCAAACACAATGGTGGAGAACAATCCTCCGATGAATCCCTCCCATGTCTTCTTCGGTGACAGCTGCAGAGGGCACAGTGAAGGTGAAAATACCACGTTAATGTAACACACAAGACTCTTAATGTGTCCATAACATAAGTCAATACCTCTTTATTGCTTATCATGTTTGACTTGCCCTGGCATTACAACTAAATCCTGAGAGGAGAATAATCTTCGAATATTGGGTATTAATCTACTAAAAACTTTAATTGTTGGAAAAACAGTCAGGACATCTGCATTAACAGTTTGTAAAGCTAAGAACAACAGCGATAGAACCAACCTTGATGAGAGGGGTGCGGCCGAAGAAGAAACCAAACATGTAGGCCATGATGTCATTACAGATCACACAGGAAATTGGCACAATGAACCTGTTCAGACGAGAAGAGTTTACATGTGTGATTCGTACATGAGACTGGGTGAAAATATATTTTATGAAACAGGACGTGTGGTAGGCAAATTGAAAAAGTAAAGCATTTCACAAGCTCATTCTCTGTACTTGCTCAAGGCCTTCAGATTAACATGAAATAACATAACTGGATTTCAACATGATTAGATTTTACTTCTGGTGTAAGCATCAGAGAGAAGAGTCCACTTTGCTGCTGGAATATATTGTGTATAAAGGAGATAAAAGACTGTTTACTCACCAGATCATTCCCTCAAACAGGTTGTGAATGATAAGGTGAGACTGAGTCACCACAATCAAGAGAGTCACATGGGTCCAACCAAACTGTGGAGACAGTACAACAAGATTAACCAAGTATGTTTACACCAGCATTACCATAAATGTTCCCAGTATTAAACCATTGCAATTTATGATTGAGACTGGGAGATGACATTCTAAATATTTTCTAACAGGCTGGATATATAGTCAAAACATTTTCTGGATATAACAGGGAACAGTTATATATTAAAGAGATGGGTTTTAGCTGCAACATGACAAGATAATAGCTTAATTAAATCCGCAATGTAACTGGAAAAATGAGGAGAGGATGCGTCCCCTCCTCGACATTAAAGGAACGCCTCATCCCTCAGATGACCATTTGTATATCAGTCACTTTCCCTGTGTTATGTTGATATATTATTTTATGTCTCCGGTGAACAAAGGATTCAAAAACTTCTTGTTGAATTTCAGTAAAGAGGGGCCACATTTAATAACAGTAAAACTATATCAAAACATCTTTTCACAAACTTTCACACAATCGTGTAGTTTAATCCAAGTCTCATTATTACAGTCGTATGCTCTGTACTTTCCAAACAAACAGCCCTTTCAGACAGGGAACTAAACTAAAAAAGAAACGTATGCACTCTTCAAAGCCAAACTGCACTGACAAAAACAGCAATGTTACCTTGCTCAACACAGTTGCTGTTGGTCTATCGCTGCCTCGATCAGTTATTCTAACTGTGTTATTGTGTGACTTTGGTGTTTTAAAGGGTTAGCTTGGATTCAGAACCGTCACAAAATAACAATAAAAAAAACTACCAATTGGGCCAGCAGCTCCTGTGTTCAGTGGGGTAAAAATTGCTGTTTTTGTCAATGGAGTCAGGTTATGAGACTTGGATTATAGTGCACGAGTTGTGTTACGCTCGTGCCACACTACCTGTGTGAACAGCTTGTGTGCATCACAGAACCTGTTGTTCTGGCTTTTATTTCAGCACAGGTTAGAGCAGCCACACTGCCGGCATGAGCATCCCTGCTCAGGCGCGCCTCAGCTACGACACATCCAGATAAACGGAGTCTCACTGATTTTTACCACGTGACTTGCACGGCTTTTACCAAAAATAAACAGTGAAAATGGTCTTTTGATACAGTTTCAACGTCTTCATCTGTCACAGACATGAGGAAATACAAATGTATCTATTTCACTTAGCCTTTCCTGTTTATGTCAACACATCCCTTTAGTTTTAAAGGCTTCTTATGTGAAATCTTTGCAGGGCCTCCATGGCCTCATTAATGAGTGCAATTTGTGCTTTTAAATGTGGAAATATGGTATTCTACTGACAGTGCTGCAGGAACAATGCTGTCCGAGTGAACACCACAAGCTTGCAAGCAGTGGCAGTTCGTCGAGGATGCCATCAGGCGCTGCTTGTGCATGCAGTGTGTTCAGGGCATTAAGAGTTTGTAAATGGATGTTTTGATATAGTTTTCCTGTTGTTAAATGCATATTCCTTTTACTTCCATTTCATCAAAACTGTTCTCATTATTTGAGGCATGCAAGAAGAACAAAGTTTACTTCACAAATTTAATGTAACATGGGGTGATTGATTGGTAAAAAAAAAAATGGCCATTTGGGGGGTCAAGTACTTCTTTAAGAGCTAGCTGCATTCCTCACAGACAGACAACAAAAGACTGTGGACATCCTAAACTGACATTTGGAAATGTTTGTTAATGTGTAGCTGTAAAACTGCAGGTACTCTGTAAACCCTCCAAGGATAAATATTTTAGTTAAGTCTACTGACACAAGAGCAAAAGTTGTCTTTCAGTAAGTAAATAAAAGCTCTTTCTTTCTGTGTGGATGTGCTTCATAACCACAACATGGGATTACTATGTAGCATAGACTGAGTGGTTCTGGATTTTGTGTTAGATGCCTTTTGAGTCACCAAGCAACAGTTTTGCTGATTCGTTTTCTGGTCAACACAACCGACAGAACACAATTGACATTTCTATTAGAGCAATCCCCAGCCCACTTCTCCGTCCTCTTCAGGGCCCGTATTTTAACGAGCCTCATCAATAACCCAGTAGCCTTGAGGCTGTAGGCCACTCACCATGTAGAACTGAAGGCGGTAGTGCTTCTTCACCAGACTCAGCACAAACATGCAGAAACCTGCAACAACATGATAAACACTGTGTGAAATACTTAATAGGGACATAATCGCATCTACAAGAGGGAAATTAATTATGTAAGAGTCGTGGCCACCTTTGGTCAAACTCAGCTAAATTTAGCTTGACCTATTTCAGACAAAGCCAGGCGTTAACGTGTAGTGAGTAGGTGAGGATAGCTGGAGCTGTTTTTATACAGAATGAGGTGAGGGGAGGATGTTGGAAAGCAGAAAATGTTTGAGACAAAAGTGATTTTAATGCTGTAGACTCTAGGAAGCCGGTAGCTTTTAAGTTTTACACTGACATTTACGGTCTCAGTCAGACACAACATCGTCAGCATATGACAAAGCAGTGCAAATCTGAGCATCTTCTAGCACTTTGAGGTATAAGACCGTTATCTTTAAAGCTTCTCTGCTCGAAGAGTGTGAGATGTGAGAAAGCTCGGCTATTCAGTTTCACCTTGAATGTAGTAGGCAAGAGGCAGAAGCAGTCATGGGGCTTCCTTCCTCACCACATCCTGTTTGGCATCAGCCAGCAGCTACAGTAGACTGAATTACTAACTGACAACCTGCAGCACAGGAAGTGGGACATTTCCAGTTTGCATGGTGCCCGAAATAACTTTGGAGGTATTTAACCTATTAATGTACACTGAACAAGACCATAAAGTTTTACAGATTTTCATCGATGAGCAGTTTTTGATTTGACATTTATTCATGTTTTCTTTTTGGAAAGCCTTAATAACAGTTACATGCACATAAGTATTCCCCTATTATTCAGAATAAGACAGAATTCTGAATTTGATGTGGGTCATGTAAACAACATTCCGTTTCAATATGCAAAATTAGGTCATTTTTGTAATTTTGCATTGTCTGATTAGCATGTGGGATATGCTGGTATTATTCAGGTTTTAGAAAAATTATTTGGGCAGGCATACAAGCAAATTGGAATATGTGTTGGCTGGTGTAGATATGCATGCAAACGAAATTCCCCCATTTTCTGGTCGTAAGGAGAAACACACCTACTTTTAAACTTAATGAAAGACTTGGATATGTGCAAATATCGCAGCACCTCCTTTTCAAGAAGGTGAAGGAAGGAAAGAAAGACTCCAAAAAGTCTGCCATTGGTCAGAAAATGTGGAAGAAAGGGCTGCATGTAAACAGGATGGTTCTTGGAAAACTCTTTTTCATCAGGCAAGTAAACAGCCTAATAGGAATATTGTCTTTTTTGGAATAAGGGCAAAAACTGTAGTACTTTGCGCATGCGCAATATACTCACTGTAATCTGCTGAAACAAGCCTGAGAATTCCTGATGCCATCTTATCTTCACAGCCCTGTCTCTACAGTGTCTCTACAGTAGCCCAGAATTGACAAACCAAATATTGGCTCTAAATAGTATCCGTATAATATTGATAAGAGGTATCTGGGTCAAAAATATTGTGATATTTGATTTTCTCCACATCACCAAGCCCAGTATGTATGAGAAAACCTGTGTGGCCAGAGTTTGGTAATAGTGTTTGAAGTGCTACTGCTTTGTGGTACCCCACATGTGACTTTTCTCTCTGCTTAGCCAGCACAGTTGAATACCCTTCACACAAACAAAATGTGGTTGCTGCATAATAGACATGACATGAGCCAATACTACATGACACCAATTAATAAATTCCATCTAGCTCACTGGCATGATGATGCGACAAATGTACAAAATCAGATGACTGTGAAAGTGCCTGCAGTAAGTGATTCAAGTTAAGAAGATCCCTCCCACACGCAGACATGAGTACAGACATTATTGCAGGCTTTATTTTCAGTTGGGTTCTCGGTGTTTGTACCTGTGAGGTAGAGGGCAAAGGAGATGAAGCGGTGGTATTTGCTGAGGATGCGAAGCGGCTCCTCCCTTTGCACCAGTGTGAAGAAGTAGTCTGTCACAGTCTCACCATAGAAGAAGTAGTTCACACACAGCAGGAAGTACCTGTGGAGCGGAGGGGTGGAGCAAATGTACACAACTCACGCCTTTAAATTATGACAGCAGCTAACCAGACTCTGCATTCAGTATGCCTGCAGAAAAACCAGCGAGGCAACATGAATAAACTTTGGATGCCACATGGAACTAATTTTGATTTTTCATCAGATTTTTCCAGCTCAGGCATAGTGAAAGGACTCTGCTATCTATCACACTACACCATACACTACTACTGCTAAAATCACAGCACTGAGGATTCACAATGTTTCGCTTTTTTTTTTGCTGATTGCCTTAATAATCTAGAATCTACCCCAAATTTAATCAGGTCAGAAAACAAACCTCAGGCAGTCTGCAACAAAATAAAACATGAGACAAAACAATAAGAAATAAGCAAGCAAGGATATTTGCTGTGTTCACAACACCTAAAAAATGTGTGATATTGTGGGTGGTTGTGTGTGTTCACCCTCACCAGCTCAACGTCCTGAACCAGGGCAGGTGGTAGGAGTGGTAAACACTATAGCCGATGGTGATGATTTCTTGGAAGCACTTGATCTGAACACAGAGGACCTGCACAGGGAAACACTGTCACACGGGACCAACCTACTGGAGCATCAGAACTCTGTGTGTGTGTGTGTGTGTGTGTGTGTGTGTGTGTGAGAGAGAGAGAGAGAGAGAATATGTCCTAGTCCTGGTGTCCTAGTGACACAAAATGGCTGACAGGCCTATTTTCAGAGAATTCCCAGATGACCGGAGGAGCAACCCTGCTTTCTATTAAAGAGGATGGATCCCATTAACATGAGTGATTGCGCTTTTCATTTGTGTGGTAAAGTTCAATTGAACTTGCTGCAGATAGAAATTGCTGTATGAACCTGAATGCTCTGCACAACTCATTGAGAAAATGAACTGTGCACGTATTCTAAATACACAAATAAATATATGATGAATGTATGAGGTCACGGCTCATTACAGGTTTTTATGTCACACTTTAACTCCATAAAACCTGGATCGATGTCACTTTTTGTGTGCTTCATGCATATGCCTTTCACAGGTAATTAAACCATTAAACCCACAGTAAATAGCTTTGAACTCTTTCAAAAACATGAAGGAAAAAAGGCAATGAGCAAACTGACAAGAAATGTCCTGCAAACTACAAGAAATTAGTAAAATACTTTTTTTTTTATTATTTTTTTTTAAAAAGCTTGGGAGAAATGTCCAGAGAACTATATTTATAACTATTATAATTAGATATCGAAAAATATTTTTACAGCATTATTATATGTATTATATATCATAATTATAAGTATTTTCAGGTCATTTCTTTGTTTATTTAACTTTCCTGTTTTTTCTTGTAAAAAATGGAATTTCCTTTATTTCTTGATGATTTTTGAGTAATTCCTTCTCAAGTTGCTCATTGCCTTCTTCTGATGAATTTCAAAGAGATTTTGCCCCTTTTTTCCAACAGCTAAATCATTAATTCATTGTGACACCTCTTTTTCATTACTCTTGGAGGTAATTCCTGCTGGCGTTTCACTCCCCTGAAGCAATACATTTTCTCAAAAGCTCAAAAACTACCATCAGTGCTGTTTGTACTCACAATCATCATAAGCACCATGGGGCCCAGGTAGATGATGAAGAAGAAGAAGGAGATCATGGCTAGTGTGAGGATGCCTCGTACCCACCAGTTCTTCCATCTGAAGGACACACACATACTTTTATTTTACAGTTGCTATTCAAAAGTCCTTTAAAAACTGGAGCAGGTTAATCAAAATAATGTTTTGGTTATTTAACTTAATAGCAGAAGACTAAAAAATGAAAAAGTTATTATTTGTGTGAGCTGTCTTGTGTGAGACAGTGGGCACAGATGTGGTAATTGGAAGTGGCAGGTGTGCGTTAAAATTGCATGACAGAATACCTCAAGGATAATTTCAGTGTTTGAAAACGTCCTTCAAGACACCTTGATTTACTATCCTTTATATGTGTGATGACTGCTAAAGAGGACCCATCATGCTCACTCTAGGGCTCATACTTATAGTTAAGGTTCATACTTGAACACGTTATGCTTTTTGGTTGAAAAAAAAAAAGATTTTCCTTATACTGCCTGTGCTGGAACACCTGTATTTTTTGTATTTTTATAAAATTTTTTGAAACATTGGCCATGTTTAATATGAACATCCTTCACTGTGACACTACGTATAAGACACAAAATACAGAAACGCAAAATAGGTCCCTTTTGGGATCCATATTATTTTGTGTTAAAACAGTAATGTAGCTGTGTCTCATACAGGGACATCCCTTGTTTGATATTAATAACGTTTCTGCCCGGAACACAAGTTCAATGGTTCACATCTGCTGCTCTGCTCCTCAGTGTGAGGAGGGATTCCTTTGACTGAATCACACCTCCACATATGTAGCAAATCTGTAAAGTCCAGGAAAAACAAGGGTCTGTAGCTCTATTAATAAAACAATGGAGTGACTAAGAACAACTCAGAATACAGAGTTGTCACTTAGATAAAAGATGTCAAACTTCCAGAACTATTTTTATGGTCCTTACAGGGCATGCTCAAAGCCCTGCTTCACACTCATAGTGTCAAATACTGTTAGGATCATAATTCTCAGCAAGATGGTTTTTCTCTTTAACGATGATCATACCTTGAGGAGAGTCCAGACAGGGCCTTGTTTAAAACCTCCGGGGTGTCATCAGGAGGGACGGGCACCTCTGGGACCCCTGAGTCAACCTTGGACTCGCCATCTGATGCCCCATCTTTTTCCACCTTCAGCTCGCTGTCTGAACCCTGGCAAACAGACAGAGGAGGAATAAGACCCTGATATTTGGCGAAGATATGTTGCTGTATCAATAACACATCTGGTGCACCCATAAAATCATCAAAACTTGGGTATAGTTAGTTAGTTATTTAGTTTTTATTTCTGTGCCCATTGCACACGGGATCACAAGACACCATCACAATTCAAAGCTTTTGTCATCTTCAACATTTACAGATATCGGCACAAAACAAAAAAGTAGGTACATAAAATAAATAATGTATGACCAACATTCTTGCAAAAAAAATGAATTTACAGTGAAAAATAACTTTGACATATTTAACAAATCTACAGTTTATCTTGACAAAGATCTTGTGTTCTCATAGCCCATGCTTTCTCCAGATAATGAGCTAATCTAAATGTTTCATAATAAATAACCACCTTAATCTTTGGGCTCCATATAAACTATATCAGTATCTGTTTTTATGTTACTAAAGACATAAAAAACATAAAAAGGGCATTAAAAAACAAAATGAAATAGCTCTACTGTTGAAAGTAAAAACAAAAAACATAATTTATGACATTAGTTTTAATAGATTAAATTAACATAAAATATGAACTATTTATAAAATAAGGAAATTTATCTTGCATTTCTATTTTTTTGTGGCTGTATTAAAAACGTAACTGAACAATGACACCACTGTACTGTATCAAACCAAACTGTAAATTTTGTGAGTCGTTACAGCCCTAATTCATAAGTTCCATTTTATAAATTGTGCCTCAAATGTTTTTATCTTCTTGCAACTATACAACAATATGACACATGACTGTATTCACAGTACTTCAAGTAACACATGGCCCGTGGAGTTAAAGAAATGTTAATGGAGCTAATTATGTATGTCATGGTGTAAACAGTCTATGAGTAAATACTCTGGACATGGTGATGGCTACAGGGATGGCCTCAAAGTAAATCACGTTATTGTAACTAGGTTAGATGGCTCGCTTTTTTTAAATTTGCCCTTTACAGCAAATCATACACCATGTTCCCCGATACTTAATTGCAGTCAGCTGCAGTGGCTGAGAAATATCCTAAAAATATGTTTTCCATTGTTGCGCTTAACTTCACTTGGAGCAAACTGTCATCTGACTTCCTCAGCTGGACACAGTAATTTTTAATGACATCATTGAGTCAAACAGTGTCAGTAGAAAAGCAGAGATGAGAATAAATGCAGAAGGAAGTAGAAGGAAGGAGCAGCCAACCAGGCTCCAAACAATTAAATGCAAAGTTCAAAAAAGTTAGTCATCTAGAACACATCAGTTTATCAGTGCTACGCTATGTGAGCAGTAATCTTACACTAAAGGCATTTTATCAAAGAACTTGAATCAATATTTTCTTGGAATACAATCAGGCTGTGATGATCAGTTTTTCATAAATCAAGACAGCCTAAATGCAACTCTCTATGAATCCATTAAAGCTGAGGTAGGCACTTTCATTTTAGCATCATTGCGCAGAAAATCCCCCGAAAAACTTTGAGCATATTGTAATTTAATGTATTTAGAGAGAAGAATAGGCCTCTGTGCCTCTTCTTGACTCTGTTGTCAGGCTTTAGAAAATCTAGCCTGTAACAGGAGACTTTGGCCAATCACATGTCAGTTCAGAAAGATGGTTCCTATTGGCTGTTCCATAAACGTAGATATGCGTAATGCCTGTCTGCCTTGTGAAAGCCTGATTCTGTAGTCGTGAGTCCATCACTCAGTGCTGGGGGGTTTGTGCAGGCCGATTGGCGAGAGAGAGAGAGAGAGGGAGAGGGAGAGAGCAGGGGGAGGAGGAGGGGCTGAGTGCAGCTGAACAATGAACTATAATAAATAATCAATATGTAGGAAACAGTGGATTACTGTATGAAGCACATGCATTTGCCAGTAGTTGTCTGGTGGGAGAGCAACAGGGGGAAGATGTATTTTCAAATTCTGCCTTTTTTCCAAATTTCTTCCTACCCTAGCTTTAAATGTTGAAACAGTATAAAGTAATAACAACATAAATAAAAACAGGATAATATATTACTATTTGAAATATAATTTTCTTACACTTATATTACTAATACTAATAATTACTAACTATAATAATGGATTGTATCCAAAAGTATCTTAAATGGTAATAAATAAAAAAATAAATAAATAAATAAATTTGCCTGCTAACAGCACTAATGCAAACAATTATAACAAACTGAACTGCTTTTCCTTACAAGATGGCTTCATATGGAAGCAGATCAGTCAGAATTTTAAGCCAAACGGGCTTTTTCAGCTCTGGCTGATTGCACCTCTGCTCAGGTTGACGCTGGGAACGCAGCTGGGTTTTTTGAGGTCACCAAACTCTATAAACCTTATAGGAGTGACAAAGGTCTAAGTTGCTCCTTTCTGACAGGCACAACAAAAACTGAAGGGAGTGAGATATCAAATGACCATTCAAAAGCTCGGTCTTCTTTGGCTACGGTTGCTACGTCTGTCCAGCTTTCCATTCTGAAAAAGCTCACCCGAGATGTTTACAATAACAGTGGCAGATTTGTTACCATTTAAGATCATAAGTATTTTTGCCTTTAAGCCTTTAATTTCACACAAAAGTAAACAAAAGCAGATTGTATTGCTGCAGCTACGCTAATAAACGCTAACTCTTGGATGAAAACTACCTATAGCTAGCCGACGTTTTAATGTTTGCAGCCTAACCCCTTTTAAAACAAGGTGTCTGCCTTATTCCATTTATCTTTCATCAGAATGTTTCACTTTATTTTGAAGATAAGGACTTAATTAGGGAGATGTCACGCACGTATCAGCACTTCGGCATCGGCAGATATTGGCTTCAAAATAAATACTGAAAAAAAGTGGATATATTGATATAGGTATCAGTTATCTGTCAAATGAGTTGTTGCATATCGGAAAAAAAACTAATATCTTGCATCCCTAGAAAACACCTATGGAGGTGGGTCATAGATGTATGATGCCTTTAAAGTATTAATCCACATCCTACCTACCACTTAATTCACAATACATATATATTCTGTGATCTGTTTGAATGGATATGTACTCCAAAAATATGGATATGTTGCTGAACAAAGAGCAGCAGCGTTATTATATCAGAGTGGACATACAGTATTAAGCAAACAGCAGCAGGACTGCCAGTGCAGGGGTATGTGTGGGCGGCTCACACTGCGCCAATTCATTTCCATCCATATTGTTGATTTCCCAGAACCATCTGTTCACCGGGGGAGGCCTGTTCAAGACACACTGATCCCTGCCTCTCCATGGTAACAACAAATCAAAGGATGGATGTCATCAGACGGTGGCAGTGACACACAGCTACACACAGTCACACACAGTTACAACTCGTCTAATAAAAACCGAAAGGTTTCTTCAGGTTAGTCAGTCAGTCTTTCACTTCTCACCCCCCCACAGACCTCTCTGCTGCATGTGACCAAATTAGGCTTGGAGTTCTCACCTAACACACAGCAGATAGTCGACTTGCTGTTTTGTGTACCCACTGAGATTAGACGCTACTACAGTTAGATATTTTCTATATTAATAATAAACCTTTGTGCTTTTTGCCTTAACAGCAAGCCACTTTCCACACATTGTCTTTACAATGCTGACAGCAAACATACAGCAAAGGCTTGGCGGGAATATTCCTGCCAGCATCTACTTTCTTAGGACTTAAGTTCCCTTTCTTAAATGGGCTAAAAGGTATGAAAGACTATGACAATGTAGGATTAACCACCTCATAATTTTGTCAAATGAGTATGTAAATCTATGCAATAACAAAATCATAAAACAAGAATGAGTACACTTATATCTTGAATGCAATTCTTTTGTCATTCACTGGTCTCCCAAGCAGGGTTTCTACAACTTACACAATGTTAGATTTAGGGCTTTTTCAGACTTTATAATGCCACTAAGACTTAAAATTAAGACCACTTTTACAATAACGAAAACTGAGGAAAAACCACAAAAACCAACATGAATTACTTAGCTTTAGGGACCATTTTGCAGTTTCTGGGGAAATACTTGGCATTTTTTGATGTGTTTTCTTGTTGATTATGAGTTTTTTTACTCTGCATGTGGGACTTAACTGCCTCGATTCCTATCGTGCCATGTTTGAAAAACTCTTTGCATGAAGTACACCAGGTCTCTTCGGCATTGCAAAATTGCAAAATCTTGGTAAAAAAGCCAGTTTTTGTTGAATTTGCACCTCCCTCTATCATCCAAGATACAGGATGAGTGCTACAGCTACAGTCTTAAACATTTTTAAGACTTTTTGATTGATTTACAACATTTTAATACCACATAAGGCTTTATTTCAAGATTATTTAGTCTAATGCATTTGAGACTTTGTATGGGAACCCTGTCAAAGACTTTCACAATATGAAGGCACAATGAAATGAAAAATGAAAAAACTACCTAATGAAAATCTGCACCTATAATTCAGTTTTACAGTATGATGCTGCAGTCTTTCTGTCCAGTTCCTTCAAAGAGCTACATAATCTGCATTAACAGGTGAACCAGTCAAATCCACAAGGAAAAAAATCTGCATCCTCCCGCAAATCCTAGCACGTTATATTTGTGTAAGGTACATTAAATGTAACTGTGCATTTGCTGGAGAGTATTTAGTAATTAGTAATTATAGTAATAGTAGTAATTATGTACTCATATGGCAGCATATTCTCTCACTTTGTGGTTATAAAGAAAAAATAATTAATGCTTTAAAAAGATCCTGTGCAAGTTAAAACAAGACTATTTTCTGAATGTTAAAAAACATATCTCTCAACATATTAATGAAAAACTATGTTACGTGGAAAATATGTTGTAATAACATGAGAAAGACCACAATAAAAAAGTAATGTTCCTCATTATAATGGAAAGCACATTTTTTTCATGGCATTAATACTTTAACCCTGCCATACTGATTCAGTTAGCTCATTACTGAGATTCAATGTTAAGGCTGAGGATCAGATTTTATCAGCTGCAACTCAGTATGTGTCCACCTTTGTTCCAATGTCTCTAAGCAAAACACTGATTCCCTCACTAGAACTCATCTATAAGAAACCAAATCTAAAAAAAACCTTTTAATTTGAACAATTCCATTGACTTTCCTTCAAATTATACAAAACTCTCCCAAAAATAGTATGCAATGTCAATAGTTCAAACTGCCAACTGAACACATGCAGCCCCATTCTCTGTCTGTTGGTTCCTATGGAGACAATATCCGTCAGTCAGATGCTCGAGTTAAAAATAGGCGCTCACTTCACATTAACACTCCTCCCCTTCCATGCTTTCTGGTAGACCAGCATCAACACTGAGTGTTTCCGTTTTGTTTATCTCCAATTCAAAGAACAATCAAGACCTCCAAGCTATGAAAGGATGAGCACAACAATCTACCAAGGTGATCTTTTCTGGGATTTCAGAGCTTTTGGACATCTTAGCAGAGAAGTGTGGATACATCGGAAATAAAGCAAAGAGGAAAAGAGGTGGTTTGTGATTCATCTTCTCAGCTGTCATGTCTTCAACTCATGAGGCACAAATATTTTAGAGCAGCTGTTTGAAAATGTTTTGAATGGCTAAAGACCACACGTATGTTTAGATGGTCACCTAGAAAGAGACTTCCAGACATCGCCTGAAAGAACACACAATGTCTAAAATTAGAAAAGTACACAATCAGATGGTGCACCACACAGATATCCAGAAATGGTGTTGAAGATGAATTCTGAGGAATTCAAGTCAAGTGACTCATTCATACCTTTGTGAACTAAATTTATCTCTACTCCTCTTTATGCAAAAAGTGCCTTGATAATGTCAGATAAAGTTCATCTTCTAAAGCGTATCCCGATAAAAAGTTCACAGCAGGGCCAGAATAGATTTAACCTTTTTGATCGCTAATGTGGCTGGACGGGGATCCACCAGAGCAGTTTTAGGTCCTGCAGTGATAAACTTTTATATTGTAGTCACCCTTCTCCTAAAGCCCATGACAAATAACTATTTGCCTAAATTTCCATATCCACTTAGGACACTTGCGACACACGATTATGATGGTTTTCACACCTGCACTTGCATTTTGCCCAGCTTTCACAACACTAAATATTTCCTAGTTTTAGTCAAATAATTGTCCTAGTTGGAAAGGTGGGTCATTATTAAGCTAATGTGGTATTCTTTATTTGTCGGGATGTTAACTTTAGGATAGGATTAAGATGGCCAGATTCTGTTGATTCTGTTTTACATTAGTAATAAAGTAACTCTACTTGTAAAAACTCCTTCAGATTAGTCTACATATGAAAGGTTCAGATACCAATAGTTGCATTTAGAAACTATTTACAAATACAACTAGTCATATGTATCAATCAGTACAAATATCAAAAATACATATCAGTTTAAGTGTATGCTTTGTTGAGAGTATTTTAACTGCTTTATCTGAATGTCAGACAGTGATTTCCACGGTAAAGTGAAGCTGCTATATCGCTCTCTTCAAAGCCAGACTCCACTGAGAAAAACAGTGATTTAACTTTGCTGATTACAGAAGCTGCTGGTTGACTGCTGCCTCCATTAGTTAGTTTGTTTTGGCTTACTGGCATTTATAAGGGTTTGTTCGGATTTACCAAAGTCACACAATAACACAAACTAATGATCTGATCAAAGCAGCAAAAGACCAGCAGCTGCCATGTTTAGCGAGCTAAAATTACTGGGGAGGTTTTACTGGAGTTTGGTGGCTTTGACAAGAGCACAGATGAGAAACTAGTGGCTTCATGATAACACTCACTACAGCACACACCTAAAGGGATACTTTGCTGATTTTCAACCAGCTTTGTATCCAAACAATGCGGGTAATATGTGTAGATGAACTATAGGAGACTTCTCCCCGTCTTACCGGTGCCTAGATATCCCCCATCCAAGCAAAACTCCTCGAAATTACATAATTTACATCTTTGTACTTGTAGGTTTTCTCCCACTTGAATAAAAGTGTCCTTTTTCTCTGTTTTCTCTGCTCATGTAGCACCAATTTCAAAACTATCTGCATCTTTCTTCCACAGAGACAACTTAGTTTTATGAGAGATCCTTATTCATGTTGGTAAAATACTTCTTTAAATAGATATTATTTTTGGTGGGACTGTTTTAGGTGGTTAAAATACATTTAACTGCTGACCCCTATCACAGCAGTACATTGCTTAGCCTCTGTGTCAGATTTCAGCCTGCCTCTCCAAAATGGGAACATGACATCTACAGGGTTCCTGCAGTTAACAAGGTAGATTCAAGACTTTTAAAGACGTTTTTGATGCCACCTGGAATTAAGTTTAAAACCAAATTTCTACTTACCAAAATTGACTAAGGACAATTTTATATTGCCTAAGTATTTATTGTAATATAAAAAAATGTGTTTTTTGTCCAGTGAAAGAGTGAGATTATCTACTCCAGATGTTGATTACACAACCCTTTTAAGAGTGGACCACATGGAGGGCAGTGGACTGATTATATTATCTTAAGAGGTATATATTTGGTTTACCAACAGAAGTGGTTAATATCTGGCATTTCTGAACCTTTCATTTCTCACTCCACATGTGAGATTTTGCTGCTTGGATTCCCATCATGACAAGTTCAGGAGGAGGAACGTATGAAATTATTTCACAAAAAAATACATAGTACATATTGTTTTGAGATTTTACAGCACCACGTCAGAAAAAAAACAATTCCTAAAATGCCATTTTCCAGCCATAGGAATCAATGCATTACCCTGACTATGGATAAGTACCCCATACAACGGCACTTACGGATTTTATAACCTGACAAGCACTCCATATTAATACCATAAAGGCAGCTTCTAAAAGTACTGGGCTCATCTAAAAAGCCTAAAAGACACACAATAATTAATAACACAAAAAGAAAAACTCAGAGCACTTTGTGGGCCGAGTGGGCTTCACCTTTAAAGGACCATTTTCCTTTCATGCCCTCAGTGGTTTGTTACAAGGATGTGGCTAATGGCTCGGCTACGTTCCCATCTGTTTTTAGCAGCTTCTCAATTATCTGTAATCATGTCCTCTCGTCCTAGATAGATCCCCACATCCATCACCACGCCCCTTTAAGGCTCCGACTATTCACTGGAAAGCAACTTCGACGTCGATGTTTAGAAAACAGATGATGCGTTTATTTTCCATTCACTTTGAATAAAAGACGACAGTAATTATATTGCTCGACAGCAGGATACCCGAAGCAGTGGTGATTATTGTTGTAGCAGTCAGACCAGCTAAGCTAATGTTTTTGCGTTACATTGTCAGAGATGCCGTTTTACAGTCGTGCAGTAAACAAGCTACAGCATACAGTTGACTTTAGCTCATAGCTAACGCTGCTTGGAATAACACGGCTGAGAGTAAAGAGAGTCTTCCCCAGTTGTTAAAGGAGGCGCCTCGCTTGAGGCTTTTTCAATGACCTGAGCTGTGATCTGTGGCTAGCTGCATAACGTTTTACAAAACATCAATCGAATAGTTTTCAATTTACTGTGCCGTGCCTGGCAGTAAATAAAAACCTAGGTACAAATGTAACTTCAATTTTTTTTTCTTATATAGGACAGCCATTCTTCATATCGTCACAAAGCTGATAAAGACAGCAGAATTCATTTTGACACGATTTTAACTTCAGCATTTAGTTGTTTTCACGACGAACGCACACACAGGAAGACCGTAAGTAGCATCAGCCAATCAAGTCCAAAATTTGAGTAGTTTGGCGGATAATTTGTAAAACGCATTCAATGGCCTTTAGGAGCTTCTAAATAGCATTTCTTGTTTGGCTATGTAAGCGACATTGCCCAGGAGAAAACCAACGTCAACATTAGTCGAGTTTGACACGACTTTTCCACTCGCTACACGAGCCAAGGGATATTCCATTAGGATTATAAAACAGCTAGCTTGCTAACTAGCGTTAGCATCGTTTCCAAACGGCCTGAGTGAGCTGTGGTTTCCGTTACCTTGTCCTCTGACGGCTGCTGCTGTAACGCTGGGTCGGTGTCTTTGGCTCCACGGTGCCTTAGCTCTGTCATTTTAGCAGACTGTAGCCTGACGACGACAGCGAAGGTCCTGTGTCTCCGAGACACTGACTCGTTATTTGGGCTGACAGGTCTCCTGCTATGCTTGTCGCTAGATTTTGCACAGCAACACTTTTCACTGGAGGAGAAGCCCCATCGACGTCAAGTCCTCAGGAATTGAAGATGACATAACTTCCGGTTTTCAAAATAAAGGCCACGTTGACAGCTTTATCGAAATCGATGATTGTATTATATGTAAAATCAACTTTGGTTGAAATTAAAACAAAAAAAAAGTACACTTAAATTCGGCACCACAATCACAAATAGGCATCCACTGACCAAATCTCTACTTTTTGCTAAGAGAAATAGAAAAGCAATAATACAATATTCTAGTTAACTAATTAACTGGGGATTATCCCAGAAAGGCCCTACTATGCTCATTTCCAGGATCATATTTGATCATTAATACATGTTTTAATGTTCAAAAAAACACTGTCCTCTGCTGCAGCATCTCTGTCTGAAACAGTCTGTCTGAGCCATAGATTGTTTATACAGGTGCTTTATATAATACATTTTAAGTTATATAATATAATAAGTTATAGGATACTTTATATAAGTATGAGTATAAGTATATATAAGTATGGGTGAAAACCCCCAAAAAGTATAAAATTAGCAGAAACACATCACTTTGAACATGGCTGCATGAAGGCTCTTAACTGGATAAAGTGTCCACCATTAGATGTTGAAAATAAATGACTGACAGAGAGTAATGGGGGACTGTTGAACACTGTCTTTTACAGCATTTAGACCCTGTTGTGCCCTCAAAGACTGATCAAGTCAGTTATAACCCCTTCTCACACAAAAGTGTTTTCAGAATTTGATCCCTGAATTTTAAATCTTTGTCTGTTTTTGTTTGTTTGTTTTAAGTGTTTGTTGGTGTGATGACTTTTTGAATACACTGAGACATAAATTACATTATGTAGCTATTACTCAGCTGTGGAATTTGCAGATGGCAAATGTGTGCTTTTAATTTGAAGGTAGGGTTCCTGAATGTTGCATTCTGTTCTAACTTGACGTTGCTAAAAGAGTCATGGGTGACGTCATAGGAGGTGTGGGCTACATTCAAGACAAATAGTGCTATAACTGTAGCACCCTGTATATCTATAGATCTATATATCTACATCTATCTCTTTCTCTCTCTCTCTCTCTCTCTCTATATATATATATATATATATATGTGTGTGTGTGTATAGCAAGAAAGGAGAACACTGTGTGTGTGTTGTTTTTGTCTTGTTTGTTTTTTTAGTTAGTTTGCTTTTGTTTTTTAATGACTGTTATTATTTGTATCATTATTAATATTCATTTTTTCCTTTAGGATAGGATGTAGCAGGATTAGGGGTATAAAAGAATAAGCTGGAAATGTACATTTGTTCTATGTTTTTTATGGAACTTTCGAACTGTTTCTGCTGTTCAAAGTATTCACCTCCCAGTCTACTGATTATCCTTTAGTAACACAAAACAACTACAAGGATAATGCCAAGTAAAAGCATTTTGTTGAAATAAAGGATAACACAAAATGTAAGACTGCAGTTACAGTTATTTAAAGAAATTTGGTGTGCATTTTAGTCACAATTGTAGACACTATAAAGAAAAGAGGAAACGAGGGAGAGAAAGATGCAACAAAGGTTTTAGATTGCCATTTCCCTCAGTTTACTAATTTGACAGTAACTAAAAAATATGTATATTTAAGAACAGTATCTTAAGAGGGGGATGAAACGATGTAGGTGTAGATGTTGACTTCCCTCTCAGGTATAAAAATACATTACTGCAATTTCTTTATTTTTTATTTCCCCAAAAATACTGAAATAAATCCAGTTCAATCAAATACCATCAATTCAATAACTACATCCATTACGTCGATTCGTTTTCATTTACTTCAGCTCTATAGCTACAGTGCATCTGTTGCCTTAATGCAATTCTATATACAATTATACAGGGAAGTTCAGTTCAATTTAAGTCAGAGTAAAGCAAAAATAAATGTGTGGGGTTTGTCCCACCTATGCGTCACTGACTGCCCAGCTAAAGTTTAATGATTAAAAAAAAATCACCAAGTATATAACACTAGGTTTAAAATCCTGGGAAAAATTTGCAGGCCTGATAATGGATGGACCGTTGATCTGTCGATCCGTTCACAGCTGATCAGATCACATGGACGGATGACAGGAGCAGTTTATGAGTGAAAGTCAGCTTTTAGACCCAGCAGAATGAACTGTTAAGTTTCCCTTTCAATGTGCCTGATCTTCTGCTGTTCCATGTCTGCCCAAAGTGCGCTGTAAATAACCCAATGATATGTATATTCCACTAGCGCTCCTTATGAATAATTCCAGCTCCAAAAATCTATTTGTGGTGGCGGATGATTTAGATGTGGCAGCTCGCCACAAATACTTTAATGTGTGGGAAACCCTACAGATTGCTCCTGTGTGCCACTGAGCCAGGATTTCAGATTAAAGACAGTTTAATGGTCCAAACTTCACAATATCACACTGTATGGTTCACAGTGTTTTTACATTTCCAACAACATGTTTAATATGTTTAGGAATAAATCTCTTGTTTTACTTTAGCACACTTTAAACTGAAATAGCTAGATGGAAGATAATCTATTTAAAATGTACAGTCCTTTTCAATGACTACATCCATCACTACACGTTATATCTATCGTCAGGCAATACTAATATAAAACACAAAATAAATGTGATACTAAATAAGAAAATTATTAGAAATACTAACAAATTAAGGAGATTTTTTCCATACTCAAGAATTCTTTAAAAGTGCACCCTGTTTGTCGCTGTTGATTCTGAGCTGACATATTCTTTATGGATGTCTAGGACTGGCAGAAATGCTGATGGGGTGAGCAGGATCTCCTGAGTCCTTGCAGGACTGGTAGCCTTACTTGGCCTGGGTGGGCTTTTGGGGTGGTGGGTTATCTGGCTGGATGTTTACATGGATCTCATCTGGGTTGTGGCCCTCAACATCGCTGCTAGCCAGGAAAAGCACAACACGGTCATCAGTGGTATGAGAAAATCAGCATAATAGATGTATTTCAAGAGCAGATTTCTGCTTCTCCACTCTCCTACCAGACTCATAATACACATTTGCATCACTCTGTATCAATTAACTTTAGGTTTCCTGCAAATGTACTGGGTTAAAACGAAAATAAAAAACATAGAGACTTGCACCTTGTCATTTCCTGTCCTTGCTCATCCATGTCATCCAGTTCTCTTATCGACAGTTGGTGAACGAGTGCCACACCAATGCAGTCTCCCATGACATTGATAACAGTGTTACAGCGGTCCCTGAAAGACACAAACAGCATCAGACTATATATGCTGCTTTACACTGATTTTGCTTGTTTCTGTGATGTCTTTACACCTCTATTATTTAGTGTAGTTGTTGTTTAGTGGACCCAACAAACTAAAGCTGGTTTATATTTGACCTATTTTGCATTTAGAATAAAACAGGTAATATAAACTGGTCAACATATCTGGCCTGACACGTGTTAAAATGCTGTCAAAGAATGATTTTCACTGTCAAGATTCTGAATATTTCACAGCAATCACACATGACAATATACCTTAAATGACAAGTCATGCTAATATTGTCAGACTGAATGACCAAAAAACATCACTCATAGCGGCAAACAAAGAAACACCTACATTTATAAGAGATCTTACTGGTGAGTTTAATATATTGGCCTCCTAAAACTGTTATATTTTAAAGATATGTCACTCTTTGTGATTCTACAGGGCTTCCTGTTTACATAGTTGATTTCTTTGGATATGATGGTGTTAGAGGGCTGGGCCTATATGGAGAAAATAAAATATAAACATTTGGTACTTGCTATTACCACCACCACAGAGGGTCCGCCTCTCAATCCATCTGATTGAACAATGGAGTAAAATGCAAATAACATCTGGTACTTTTCCTCTCTAAGTTGATTTTTTTTTTCACCTCCAAGTGCATAAAACACGAGGCACTTAGCTACACAAAAACAGCGAGCAAAACACTTCACTCTCATTGAAAAACGGTTTCAAAAAGCCAACTGAGGCTGCCAAAAATGTGCTCTGTGTAACTGGGGGCTAAGTTGATAAAGGGAAATAACAGAACAGCTAAAACAGGCTGATAAGTTAAAAAAAATTAAAGTACTTTACTGTAATGCAGCCTTTAAAACCAGGAAGAGACAAAATATCTGATATTACAATATTACTAGCCCCACAGTGCTAGGAATTTTCTTGCAACCAATTTCACCTAAATTTGAACTAGCTTTGATGTTTTCTAAGTTTTAATGGAGCACCTGGATTTGGGCAAATGATTATTTTGAAAAGCTATGATAGAGATCAGTAATAAATTTGTGAATGGCTGATGCAAACCAGTCAAGAAACAGGAAAGGTAGCTGTGGTAATCTATTCATCACATTTTGTATCAATTTCCTGAACAGATTACACTTACAGGAGCCATTCTACAACCACCAGAATGGAGGCTTCACTCCCAGGTATTCCAACCGCCGTCAGAACAAACAGAGTGGTCACTGCTCCGGTAGCTGGGATCCCTGCCGCTCCGATGCTGGACACTGCTGAAGTCACACTGCAGATCAAACACAGACACTATACTCACAACACTGCAGCGTGCATTTTTAACATCATTTTCTCTTAAAGGCTTCATAACAAACACCTTTCACCAATATTCACGCTTGCTATAATGATGATGCTATGAATTCTTATAGAGCAGGAACAACGGCTTACGCAATGGTTATTATCTGGTTCAAGTCCAGATGGATGTAGTTGAGCTGGGCGATGAAAATGGCTGCGGCCACTTCATAAAGGGCCGTCCCGTCCATGTTGATGTTGGTCCCAATGGGCAGCATGAAGCGGGAGATTCTCTTGTTTATCTTCAGTCTCTCCTCACAACTTTGGAACGTGATCGGCAGTGTGGCAGAGCTGGGAGAAACACAACACATCCTTTGTAAGTGAACTAGGAAAATATAGGAAGTGTGTATCTTGAGAAAATGTTGTCTGGCTCGAGCATGTCTGATGGTAAATGTGCAAATGAGAGGTGGCCATGAGCTCAGAGCTCTGTGTGATACTGCTGTGTGACATCATCTGACCTGGACGAGATGATCAGCGCAGTCAGTAATGCAGGAGAAACTCCCCTGATGACTGCACACGGGTTACATCTGGTGCACACGAAGTAGATCAGTGGTAAAACAATGGCTCCATGGATTATGAGCCTGAAACACAATGAATACACAGTTAATACTGAGATTAAATATAATTACTAACACAGCAAGAGTTTGCATTCACCAAGCAGCTGCTAGTTTGGAGACAGAAGGGGAGACATCCTAAGTGAATAGGGTAAAAATCTAATTTAATAATCGCTATGAAGCATTATAAATTGATTTCTTATTTTATTCATTTATTTATTACATTAACTGACTGTTTAAATGTGCAAATTAGGCATAATCTAATTAAATATGTGCTGATTTGTATACATTTCAAGAAAAGAAATCCAAACGTTGAACTTCAAACTTCTTGCCTCGTTTTTAAAGGGTTTCAGAAAATACTGTCAACAGCCACAAATAAATCAAATTTCACCATCTTTTTAGGAATAAAATGTTATATAAATTAGGCCATGAATGATACATGAATAAATCTAGCTGACATTGTATGAGAAGTAGGTAAGACGCTGGACAGGTGGCCAGACAAGCAAAGGGTAAAAGTGAAGGAGCTGTTTAATAATTTATGCAATGCAAGTCTACTGCAGCTCTTGGTGAACAGCTGCTACTGAGGCCCAAGTGACAATTTGCTAATACTATGACACCATGTACTGATGGCACAAGTAGACGGAATGACTCAATTAAATGTCTATCATAGGGGTCTATTTTGGTAGTATCAACCTCACTTTGTTAACATTAGCTAACATCAGTAAAACTAGGAGCTAGTTTGGTTTTTTGATGATTTCAACTTCATTTGTAAGTGGGATGTGTGATTTCAGTAACAAAACAGTAAAGGTGAACATACCCAAGAATAACCACAAGCATGAACTTTGCGAGTTTGAAGGTAGTTTCCCAGTCGTGAACCTCAACAACATGGCTGGTGATCATGAACAGCAGTCCAAGTGGCAAATAGCTGGAAAGAAAACCATGAAATAACAAAAATGAAGGAAATACTAACTGACTGAACAGATAATATGAATATTTTAGTTTAAAAAGACATCAGCTATGTTTTTCTCATTTCAGAAAATGGGAGACATACAAATAATAATGAATATATATTGTGGGAGATTAAAATTTGAAAAATTTAACATATATTAAAGTAATATTCGACAGAAACAGAAGAGCGAAAGATGCCTCTATATTGTCAGAGATACAGTTTTACTATTTCAGGTTTCCTGCAGCTTAACGTCGTAGATTTAAGACTTTTAAAAACTTTTTTTAAAGCCACCCAAAATTAAGTTTGAGACCAATTTACTAATAACCAAAACTGAAGGACAATTCCTTTTTTTACCCAAATGTCAACTGTTTATAGTTACATAAAACATAACTTTTTGTCTTGTGAAAAACTTTATAATTTACATGAAATGTTGAAAAACACTCCTTTTTAGAGTGGAACACATGGAAGACAGTGAACATATTATAGTGTCATAAAGGTATCTAGGTAATTAACCAACAGATGTGGAAATTTTCAGCAATTCTCAGCAAGTTTTCTGGGCGATTTTTGTGTTCCTCAATCTGCGTGCAAGATTCCATTACTTGGATTCCCAACACAACATGTTTAAGACAAGGAATTATTATAAGATTTGACAATGCAAATTAAAAAAAAACCATGTCTGAGCATTTTCAAGGCTTTTGAAAGACTAATTTAAGTAAATTTAACACCGGTTAAGGCCATTTTTTTAGGTCAATGACTTGGATTAATGACAGGAAGCCTGTATTTCTAACGGTAACACTGTGAGCAGAGAGGACCCCATATTTGTACTATGGTCAGTGCTTTAGCATTAACTCTCACTCCAAACTGCAGGATTTGTACTGTCTTTCTATTTTTTTGTAATGGAGAACGATATCAGGTTTCACTTTACCCCAGTATCAGGTTGACAACATATTTTGTGACTTGATTGAGAGCAGTAAGGACCTCTACAATGACTTCCCCATTTTCTCCAATCCTGTTGAGGATCAGGCCAAAAATAAAAGACCAGACAATCAGACCCAGTGTGTTGGTTCCATCGACATATTTTCCCAACAGTTGCACTTCTGTCACATTCTGCAACAAGACCAGAAGCTCATTAAGAAGAATGCTCTTCAAGAAACTTCAACTGTCAAAGATTTTCACAGCAAACTTCACAAAATAGTCTTCACAGTGACAAGGGGAAAATATTTACCATCTCCAGGCTAGAATTTTGCTCAGCTGTTTCGGTTTCAAGCAGCACCCTCTCAGTCTTGTACTATTTAAAAATATATATATAGTGTTCACAACACAAACATTTGATGGACAAAGAGAAAATGAGTTTTATACCTTAATGAAGAGCATACCTGTTGGAGGCAAGCCCGAATCAGGTTTCGTGGGACCATGTTCCTATAAACAAATAACAGTCACTAATCGGTAAGCTGTGAAACGTTGATAAACCACTCAGGAAATGCAGCTATATTTGCTGCATGTTTGCATCACTTTGTAGAACAGCTCAGATACTAAATATCTCTGTTCCCACACATTTTCATTGGCAAAATTTCAACACCATCACATGACTTTTCGAGGACCCATAATACTTTTTTTCTTCTGCCGCTTGCCCATAGATTTAATTTCAGTGATGATAAACAAACGCTGTCACACATTCTGTACATTCTGTACCAAATTCTATTACGTTCCATAAACCTACATGACTTTTTCAAAGCTCTCAATGATTTTTACTAATTCCATGACTTTTCCAGGCCTGGAAATGGGATTGTGAAATTCTGTGACTTATCCAGATTTTCCATGTCCGTGGAAACCCTGGAAGTATTGCACCAATAAAAAGAGGGTCCTCACATAACATTAGTCACCATACCAGACCAATAAATGCTCCCAATGGTAGGGGACATCATGTGACGTCTGTGTGACACAATGGTGAACGGCTTGTAACAAACGATCTCGTATTACAGTTAAACGATAAGCTAAAACATGTGTCTGAATGCATTTAAAGCAAGAAATGGTCAAAGTGGTTATAAAACTTTGATCAGCGCTGCTTAGTTTTACCTTTTGATCTTTCTTCTATCTTCTTTTGAACATAATCTTTGTTTATATTTGATCACTACAGATCAATTTTACCATTTGACTGGATTTTGGTCCGAGTTTGAGTCAGAGGGAGACGGACAGGTCTGTGTCTTGATCTGCTTCTATACTATTTGTGTCCACAGTAAAGCATGACATGGTTAGCAAGCAATATGAAAATACAGCACATAGTTTGAGCAACAGCCCAAAAGCCAGCAAAACATATGTAAAATACATCATCTGCCAGAGTTTTGCTGGGGAGTGTCCCTTTAACAAAATCATAAATTGATGTGAATTCTCTGGCTGGATGTTCGAACACTTTCTGAAACTGTGAAACTGTCCCAAAAACCTTGCTAAGCTGAATATGTGGAGAAACAAGTAATGAAATCACAATGATGTCTTCTCACCGTACTAGATCCAGCAGGGCGTCAACAGTCGAGAAGGCCTCCTCTTCCTGTGTGTCTTCTGTTTTAACAGCATAGGCAACTCCTGGCTTGATACACTGTGCCAATATCACCCCTACAAGAAGACAGAAAACAGGGTCTACTGAAGCTCTTCCATGCACAGTATGAGCAGTTAGATTAAAATATCATACATTTAATGTAAAAAAAAAAATGTCTACACAAAAGGAAAGCACATGCATTAATCAATAAAAAAGGACACTTTCCTTATAAAACCTGTGTAAAATATTTATCTTACCAGCGCTCACAGACAGGAGAGTGGTCGAGACAAAGTATACCGATGTACGCATGGCGACTTTTCTGGAAGCTTCGGCGCTTAAACCAGAAACACCTGGGGAAAAAAACCCCAACATCATAAGCTATGGACAGACTACAGGTTGGAGGCTCAGTAAAGTTAAAATAAGTGTTACATAAGAGCAGTGTCATGGAAAGAGAGGCAAAAGTACATGATAACCACATATAAGCAATAACTGCATCATATAATTGCATATGTTACGATAAATTTGTATTTTAATTTTTTACTATCTAATATCGATATATGGGCTTCAGCCCCAAAACTCCAGAATTGGTCGGGCACAAATTCTAATGCACTAACAGGAAACAGTGTGAGGCAGGCTCCTGTGGCTTACCTGTTACCACACTTGTAACAATGAGAGGAATGGCAACCAGCTGAAGCATATTCATAAGCATTTCTCCTGGAAAGCCTATGTATTTTTGGTCTTGTTCGGTTATAGGGACATAGATCTTGAGAACAAGGCCCAGGGCAATACCTGTGACACAATAACAAAGACATTTTAGAAATTCAACACAGAAAACGGTTAGAATGGGTGGGAAAATGGATGTAATGGAGGTAAAACGAAAAACAAACCACATCAAATTCTTGAGCAAAGCCACATCAACCAATAAATACTTATGTCATATTCGGGCTAAAAAGTGTCACAAACAATTTGATGCATGTCAAACAGGACACTTAGTAATATAATCAACATTTCTTGTTTTTGTTGCTAGATTCTGCTTTTAGTTTCTACAACCCATATCCTTTTATGCTATAAATGCATTCAACATTTTTTACAGATTCTAACCATCAAATTATTTTTGGTATGACAACTGGATGGCACCAAAGAAAGACATTTTCAAATCATGCAGACAGTGGCTTTAAGTCCTGTCATGCAAGATACTTAACCTCATGTTAGAATAAACCCTGAAAATTATGAATAATGAAATCACCCAAAACACAACCTGTTATGCAGTCAATCATCTGCCTGAAAATGTCATGTATGCACAAGTTAAGCAGCAATAGAAACCAAATAAATAATAAGTATAATAATAATAATAATAATAATAACCTGTCTATCAGAATGCTCTTGTTTGCATTAGAAAGTACAGTTGCTAGAATTATAGGCCTATAATCACTGCTAATAATGTCGTTTTTTCAAAAGCACCAAGCTCATATACTCAGGCAGAATGGCATTAACTAAAGTCTGTAAAACAAGTTGACTCCCAAGTTCTTGTGAAACTTACAAGTCAGAAATGATTCATAATGAAGCTAAATTGTCATGTCTGCTAGTCTAATATCTATAAAAACATACAATCAGTGATCATTCTTGATATAATGTTAATCACTAAACATTACTGGGTTATCAACGTAGTACTCTCAAAAAGCACCTGTAATGATTTCATCTGTCCACTAGGTTATGCTGTTACACCTGGTGAGACCGGATTAGAGAGTGTGTGTGGATGTATGACCCAAGACTTCACCATAATACATTCATCCTGAGACCCTCTCTAATGTGTCTGCGGGGTTTTATTTTCTTAGCCATCAAAGATGTTCACCCTTATCTTAAAACAATTAACAATTGTTTTTAAATCATAGTGTTTCTATGTGATAAAATATGAGGAAACATGACAGAATGTGGTGCAACATTTATCAGAACGATGCTGTGGTTGCCCCAGCAACATGTTAATGTTAGTTTGTTTTGTTTTGTTTTGTTTGTTTGTTTTGTTTGATGTTAGCTAAAACAGAGCAGGACATGTGACTGAGAGTGAATTTTTGGTGGCAGCTAATTAAAAACCTCATATGTTGTTCATTATTGCGAGGCAGAAAAAAATAAAAAATAAAATTTTAATCCCAAGTGTCTTTTACCGAAAGGGGTTTGCGTTATTTGAGCGGTTTTGTCGTTTGTTTGTTGTTTTTCCTCTTTTACTTAATTCTTTTCCAGTTTCAGCCACTCGAAAAATTCCAACTAAAGATCAATTTAGCCGATATTGTTACTGTATCATTCATATTTTGTTAGTTTAAGGGCTACAGAAGCCAGGTCTAACCTTAATGATGTAGCATACTAAGCTAACTATGCTAACGGAACTTTTTAAAAACCCTAACCAAAGTTGGTAAAACGTAAACTTATAACATTAGTTGTCACTCACCCAGAACCACAGCTGCTAGACTAGAAGACAGAAATTTATTCCGCAGAAGACAGTCCCAGCATGTCTTCAACCTGTCCCAGCAGCCTACAGAGACAGAAATGTTGTCCTCAGTAGTGTTGGCGTCCATTTTCTTGCAGTCTAGTTAGACGGAAGTAAAGCAACTGACATTAGCTAGTTAACACTGACAACATTTAGGCATTACTTAAATAATACACACAATTTGGGTATTACTTAAGTAATACGTAAATATTTTAATAGCAGACCTGTGAACAACATTATTAGCCTAGCTGACTAAACACCATAATTTGAGAAACATACTCACCAGAGTAACATTGGATAAAGAGACTTAAGCAGCATCAGTCTGTCACTGCTTTCCGCTCTGTTTGTGTTTTGATTTAAAAACACAGATTTAAAACCAATACGATGAGAATCACGTGACCCACGAGGGTTTACCTTGACGTGTGGTTACGACGTTCTTCACGTTTTTATTTTACTTTTTATAACAGTTGAAGCACTTCAAACACATTACACTGTATTTGAAACAAACTCCTATTGCTAAGTCAAGTTAGACAGAATACAACATTCATTGAACATATCTTCAAAATAACTATCTATCTATCTCTCTCTTTCTCTCTCTCTCTCTCTCTCTCTCTACATATATATATTACATGAACTTACAACCCTTTTTTTTAACATGAAAGTATTTTCAGAATGTGTAAACTGATTTTTTTCTTTGTCCTTACAGTTGATAGATACATACATACATACATACATACATACATAGGCCTACATAGGTAGATAGGGTTATTTTGAATATATGTTCACTGAATATTGTATTCTGTCTAACTTGGCTTTGCAATAGGAGTCCTCAGATTTCACATGGAGTGCAATATGTTTAAAGTACTAAAACTGTTACATATTTTTTTAAAAAACAACAACAAAAAAAATATTGTCTTTAACTAGGCTATGTGTATCCTATCTTCTACATTACCATTTATAACAGTGGCCCCCTCTTGATGCTGAGGCCCCCAGAGAGACTGTCAGCCAACCAATAAATTATTGGTCAAATAAAGCCTCCTGAAACTTTACAATCGCCATTGATATCTATAATTAGACAATGTGTTTTACATTTTCTCACACTGCAAATATGATGACATTTTATAACAGTGACTACTTTTCAATTAATCACACAAAGTACTATACACATTACACTTTTAAAATCTTCAGACAAAACAAATGGTCCCTTCTATTCAGACCTTTTGAAATATCATTGGCATGGCAGTAGTGCTGGATATCTGAGGCGCTCTGGCTCAAACTATCTGTAATGTGTACCTTTAACACCAAGTGGCAGCAAAAGCTCACTGTTATTGTGTGTGTGTGTGTGTGTGTGTGTGTGTGTGCGTGCCAGCTCTGTGGCCTGACAGCAGCCAGCAGTTATAAATACTTAATGCCCTACCGCTGTTGCAGCAGAAGTGAAAGGGGGTGAGCATTGCAGCCCAAATACAACAGTTCAATAGGTGGTGACATCAGACTGTGGGGTGTTCACTGTCTCTATAGCCTGTGATTTATGGTATTACCAGAGCATGGCACCAAAGAGTACATGGTTATTTAGACCAAAGACCTACAAAATCTGAGACTAATCGAGCAGATTTTCTGCAATTTCTGCATTCAAAAATGTACATTGGTAACATTAACTGTAGTGAACCCAGCTGGTGCACTCATGACTCAGCAGGTCTCAGCATCACAGAGCGGAGGCAAAATGAACCCGTGTTCATGTTCAAAAGAATTACAGATAACTGACTAAATAGAGTAACTAAGCTCTCAATTAAACCCTGTTCACATACTTAAATTATGCTTTGATTTGAGGCATGCTTAGTTTTTTGCCATCTACTATTTTAGTAAATGGCAAAAAACTAAGCAAAAAAACTAAGGTTTTAGTTTGAACTTTTGAAATCTTATTAACCCTTTGAAACCTGTATCAACATCACTTTTCTTCTGCTACATTCAAATGCATTTTCACAAGTGCTTAAACCTTCAAACCCTGAGCAAAATGGTTTGATTTCTTTCAAAACATGGGATAAAAGTCAATAAGCAACTTAACAAGAAATGTCCCACAAACTGCAAGGAATTCTTAGATTTGGGAATTAAGATTTTAAAAACATTAGGAAAAAAAATGTCCAAAATACTCAAAATTTTTGATTATCATTATTATACATTTTTAAATATTTTACAGGATGATTGCCATTTTAAACACTTTTTTCAAGTCACTCACTTAGTTGTTTTTCCCCTATTTTCTTATTTTCTTTTTTTTTGTTTGTTTTGAGTTTTTCAAGGTATTGTACTTTTTTCAATATGTTTGCTAATTTTTGGGTCATTTCCTCTTAATTTGCGCATTGCCTTCTTCACATGTTTTTGAAAGAAATCAAGCCCATGTTGGGTTTTAAAGGGTTACATGGCTTTTTATGTTTTATTCTTGTGCGTCTTTCTTTCTTTTCTTTCTTAGCCTTGCCTTGAAAACAGCAGAATCAAAGATATACCAGTAGAAAGACTGCAAGTTTGGCAGTTTTCCTTGAATTTTCTATCTTTAATGGAAAGTTGACAGCCACATTTAACCATCACTACAGAATATATGACATCATGAAGCTTATTTGGTCATACCAGTGATGTCTCACTTGACTCACTCCTTTAACCTCCATTTTTCTTGTGGTGTCCCTGCTGTTACCATTACCAGAGAAAAGGAGATATTTTTTATCTGTACTGCTGTCATTTCTGTAAGACTAAACTGGTGTTGCCGTAGGTAATTAATTACTACTGTACCTTGACGTTAATGTCGGAAAGGCTCAATTAATTGTTCCTTTTATTCAATACTATTCCCGAGGTACTGGCTTTGCACTAATTGTGCTCCCACACAAACCTTACTATTAATTATCAGTCCCTGACTGGCGCCTGAATGATTAATTAAGATCAATTTTGCAAGAAAATGTATGTATTCAAATAAACATAACGTGTGATTACTGCTGTTATTGAGGGTGTGTTCATTCACTATTAAACACATAAAGCACATAAAACAGAGGCATGACTCAGCAGAAAAAGAGAATTTAAGGACACGGGGTAAATAGATCAGAAACATTAGCATGACAACAACACTCACATTCCCACCCACCCAATGATTATGACTGCAGTGCTTATGACTCTGTTCTGCGGGGGCACTTCATCTTTGCTGCAGTGTGATGCCTCGGACGCTGCCGCACAGCACGCTGCACATGTTTGGTGCCACTGTGTAACTGTCCCATCCTGTGGCGCACAGTTTGTCTGTTTCTGCTCGCCTGGCCTCTGTGTGTAGTCAGGCAGCCCAAATTTTGGCTGGGACTCCTCACCAGCTCCTCCAGAACTGCAGGGCTCTGGGACATCTGCAATGCAGAAGTCTATATATAGCCATGGAGTTAGAGGGAGAGAGAGAGGGAGAGCAGGAGATAGAGAGACAGACAGAGACAGGAGGATGAAGGAAGACACAGAGAGAGAGAGAGAGAGAGAGAGAGAGAGATGAAGGACAAGAAAAAGACAATGAATGAGAAGAATGAACCTAATCTGAAAATGAGCTGGAGACTGATATAGGGCAGACATAATGCAGCTTTGTCAGCTGTTCCTCTTTGCTAAATGTTAACTTTTACAGCTTTTGCAAAGTAAATTTCTTGCTTTTACAACTTTATTTTACTTGAGAAAGTTCTAGAATATCACACAAACAACTGTTTCGGGGGATCCAGGGGACACACCCTCCTCAATATTTGTGCATTTGTCCCCCGCACAATAAAAACATCAAAGTAACAGAGGACATTATTTTGACAAAATTAAAGACATTTGCACCATAAATGGATGTGGAAAAGTCTCAAATTGGTGCATAAAAATTTGCAGAATGTGGAAAACTTAATGTTTGGTGCTTTTCTGGTAGAGGACTACCAAACCAGTCCATTCTCATTCCGAAGTTATTAAAAACCGCTGCTTTGTCAGTGATTTTGGCATAAGATACTGACACCAAAAGTCACCTTCACAGCAGTATGATACACTGCTGGGTGGCGTCAGTATGTAAAGCAGCCAGAAAGAACCTTTCACAGTGTTATGATATGTCACCAGTCGACCGAATGGCACCTGCCATGGCAGTGTGATAGCAGACGGGTAACGTCAGTTGATAATGCAGCCAGATGGAACTTGTCATGGCTGCATGATACGCCACTGGACAATGTCAGGTCGATACATTGCCGGTCATATTATAAGGAGTCCAACAAACCCTGGACTTTCACCAGGAGGTCTGTGTTTGCTTCCCGTCTGAATGTAGAGCCAAACGATGATGTTTTTTCCTAAACCCAATCACCCACCTCTGTTGCCTAAACCTAACCACCTAGAGCGTAATATGTAGACACGGATATCCACTGACAAAGCGGCGACGTGACAACTTGGGATGAGAACATGTTGCCCAAACCCCTATTTTATGCGCCCCTTTCCACCCTCAATTAACTGTCAAAGTAGCAGAGGACTTTTATTTTGACGAAATTAAAAACATGCACATCATGAACTGATGCAGAAAAGGTACAAATTGGTGCATAAAACTTCACCAGATTGCAGGAAATTAAGTGTCTGCTGCTCAACATTTTCATATGGAGGACTCCCAAACCCCCTGTTTCATACCTATATTCCCAGCATTGAAATAAATCCTACGTCCTTGTGTCCACTGATGTCAGCAATCATAAAGGCAAGGGCATCATGAAGTGAGTTTGCCAATATCTCTGTGTTTAACTCACTTAAAAGAGGAAATGTAATTACATGCTTGTGGACTCCACGGCAACAGGAACAGGGAAGGTTGTTAAATGCTGAGGTTGAGTATTTATTGCTTTATCTCGAAGGGTCTCGGGGGGGCAGTGGAGGAGGAGGAGAGCAGTTCAATTATGTATGCACCTCCACAACAACAGAATCTGCTGACAGCAGAGCTCAGCACGCACGCAGCAGCGGCACGGCCAAATCAAGGACGCCTCCACAGTCCGGCCAGCGGCAGGCCACAGGCCCGCAGAGCTGTGGGATTGATCGGATGCTTGAATTTTCAATAAATCTGCCCTCTGACACCGTCCCTGTCTGACTCTCCATCACAGAGGTCCATGCCGAGTCATAACTCTCCTCATGTCATGGCCGGAAGATAGAGCATCAATCATACTGAGTCCAGCATGCAGAGAGAGGAGCCTGAGCAGCACCAGGTCTCGCTATGCTACATGCCACACTTTCAAGAAACATTGAGTGCATTGATTTACAATTATGGACAAACCATGAATTCAAATGAAAGATTATTTTGGAATGTAACTGTAGCATTTTCATGAGAAGTTTAACATTATAGGTACTGATGCTGATAACAAAACTGTGTCCAGCACAAGCTTTATTTGGAACAATGCATCATTTAAAAGGTAACAAAATCCACCTCTAAAGCTCTATAATCAACACATTATCTTGCGTTTCTTTAATCCTTTCAAAAAACAAAATGTAAAAACAACATTTTGTGGTTTTACAGGTTATGTGCTGGACTTTTTCTTGACCAGTTAGTCCAAACCTTCCAGCAAATAGTCCGGCAAACCCACTCCAAAGTGCTAAACATTACACTTCTCATCAAACTCTTTCTATAAAGCATCATTTCCACTAAAATATACTAAAAGTTGCAAATGTGCAGTTAAACCCAATACACAGACAAATCCATATCCCTGTCTCTAATGAGTTATGATGATCTGTCTCAAATAGCATCGAACTTCTTATCGATTGACCTCAGGATATCCAGAGAAACTCTACTTGAATCACGTTGCATTTTCTTTCCCCCAAACTTGTGTTTTCCTTTTCCTCTAATACCTCAGTGTAAAACATTTGTCCTTGCTACTTTCCATGCTTTTCTGACAGTGTTATTGATTATCTGTTAGCGCTGATAATGTTTTTGCAACTGTGCTGATTCTCCCGCCCAGAAACACACACACACTCAACTACATTGTGTGAGCAGGGACACAAACAGTCTCAGGCTGTGATGAAGTTCTTGCTGGTGACAGCTGTGCTGGTGGGCCAGCATTGGCAACTGCCATCCATCTTAGCCGGCCCCATCTTTCACCTCTGGGTGCAGGCAGGCAGAAGCTGAGATTAGCAGATAGCAACACCAGCAGACATCATGCCGCTCCGCCCATTAACGCAAAGGTATCGACTTAAGCCTGGAGGCTAAGGAGGCAGGAGGGCTTGTGACTAGAAGTAGACAGTTGGTATTACTTCTGTGTAAGTGAGAGTAAACAAGTACACACCTCCTCAGACAGGGCCAGCCCTAGGACTTTGGTGGCCCTAAATAAGCTTTTGTTTGTGGCCCCAAAACACTCATAGGGCAACCACCAAATCACAGGCACTGCTCATAGCTGAATGAAAACACATATGCACGTGAATTTACAGCAACAATTTTATTTTAAAGTAAAAAGCAAAATTGAGCACCACAAACTGAAGAACTTTACTGTGATTTTATTCAGAGCGAACAACGTGTTTCGCCTGTAGCTTCTTCAGGTTTGCTACATGAGTATTCACAGATGTGATAAATACATGAGTCACATGACTAATTACCAGCATCATTTCTTTTTTCTTTTTTCCAAGTGTATCAATAACATATTATCTGTTATTATCTATTAAGTGAGCACAATACAAAAAGCATGACAATATTTACAAGACATTAAAAAACATTGCTTATTTTCTTGTAACTTTGGTTGCTCATTGCCTTCGCCCTGTGTTTTTTCAAGAAATCAAACCAATTTGCTCAGGTTTCAAAGGGTTAAGTGAATAAATCAAAACACAAATTTCATGTTGCAAGAAAATATTGTAGAGCTAGCCTCTATAAATTATAAATGAAGCTTACAATCCTAAAAAAAACTCATGTTATTTCTTGGCCTCATTGCTGCTTCAACACACAGAAACAATAATACTGTTGATGCAAATGTGTTATGAAGCAAATATGTATGTTAATACAGTATGTGTAAATGAACATATACACCAAAAATACAACAGAAACTAACATTCTCATAACTGACAAATGTTAAATACTGTTATATTTCATCTATGCTCATTTCAAATAACATGAGAGCTAAATAAAATACATTTGTGAAGTTTTGAAAAAAATGTGCATCCATAAATAAAGTGGATCAACCATACCATATCTCAAAATATTTGTGCTTATATGAGACATACTGGTTTTGAACTGCCCGTGGGAAGTAAGAGTCTGTCCATGGCCCTTTCTTGATTAAAAGTTGTGTTGCAGACCTTTCCCAGCTAGCATATTTTGGTTCTAAAAATGTTCTGAGAATGTAACTTATGCAAGGTTTTAGTAATGTTCTCAGCAGCAAGTTTTCTTTTAGTTCCCAGAACATTTTTTGGGCAACTTGGGTAAACATCAAAAATGTTTAAAAAAAAATTTTTTTTTTAATTTATTCATTGTTAACATGTCACATTACATTACATTTTCATTTAAAATGTGGTCTGTAATCTCAGGCCTCAATAACATGTTCTCATGAAACATTTAACCTTATTGAGACACATTTTGAAGTGATAAACATTCTTAAAACATTCTTTGAACATTAGATTAAAATGTTTTCTTTAAAACAATATTGCAACTTGCTCCCTGCTAGCTGTTTATATCACAGTAGTAAAAGCAGGTGCAAAGGATGGCTGAATTCCATTTAGCTGTTTCAGTTTCAAGGTCCTGCTATTGTGCATGATCTCAGCAGATGCAAAGAAGTTCAAGGTGAATGACATGTGACATAACACAACCAATCTCGGTTTATGAGCCAACTGTCCTTCAGCAAAAGCAAAACGTGGTTAAGCTGCTGTATTTCTTTATTCTTTCTGCTGTCTGGTGGAAGTGCTGATGAAGACTTAAATGCAGAACAAAAAGCAAACATGGGATTAATATAAGTGAGCATCAATGTAGTAGAAAGTGTCCCAAAACAAGCAGATAAGAAAACAAAGAAAAACTAAAATGAAAACCAACCATGAACACACAAGGATCATGAACTAAGGAGTAAAGAAAACACGATTGTGACAACAAGGACAATGAGAGACAAACTAACAAGGAACAAAGGAAAGCACACAGGTATATATAGACAAAGAGCCAATCACAAGACAGAGACACAGCTGGTGGATGCAGGTAAAAGGAGGGAAACACAGGGATTGGCTGACAATCAAAGGTGTGACATAGAAAACAAGGGGGGAGCAAAGAAGACTAATACAGAACAGGTGTGCAGGGAAGACTCTGGGAACAGGAACGGACAAACGAGACAGATGAGAGGCAGGTGAGACGGGAAACAGAAGGGAAACAGAGAAAGGCAGGAAGAACTTATGACAATGAAAAACCACAAGAAAAAGTGAAAACAGGTGAGAAGACTGTACAACAAGTGCGGGACAGATGAGACTAATCAGGAAAACACTAAGGTGGGAAAACACAAAAAGACAGGAAGAAAAACAGACATCGATCTAGTCCTTGCATACAGTATCAATATTGAAGATTTATTAGTCTTTCCTGAGATTCCTGCTCTGTCAGACCATTATTTAATAACTTTCAATTTTTTATTACTCGACTACAAGCCTCTCAGTAAGAGTTACTATTCTAGATGTCTATCTGACTCAGCAGTAGCTAAATTTAAGAAATTGATTCCTTCTGCATTGACATCATTACCATGTCTTACAGCGACTGAGAATACTCTTACTAACTTAAGTCATTCTCAAATTGACTGTCTCATCAATAATGCTACTGGCTCACTGCGATCAGCTCTCGACTCTGTTGCATCCTTCAAGAAGAAAATAATGAAACAAAGATGTTCAACCAACCTGGAAGAGTCCTGTTTAGTCTGGCTGGACAGTCTTAAAGTGTATAAGAAGGCCCTCCGCCATGCCAGGGCAAACTATTACTCATCATTAATTGAGGAAAACAAAAACAATCCCAGGTTTCTTTTCAACACTGTAGCCTGACTGACTCAGAGTCACAGCTCCATAGAGCCTTGTATTCCTTTGACCCTAAGCAGTGACGACTTTATGACTTTCTTTAATGATAAAATTATAACTATTCGAGATAAAATCCTTCACCTCTTGCCCTTAACTGACCTGACCCCGGATATGGCAGCAAGGCCTGAAATTTATTTGGACCGTTTCTCCCCCATTGACCTTCATCGACTCTACACTTTTGATTTCTACACTTTTAAGGCATCAACATGCCTGCTTGACCCCATCCAAACTAAGCTACTTAAGGAAGTTTTGCCCTTATTAGACAACTCTTTATTAGATATAATCAATGCGTCTTTTTTAACAGGCTATGTACCTCAGTCCTTTAAAGTAGCTGTCATTAAACCTCTTCTAAAGAAGCCCACTCTCGATCCTGAGATTTTTAGAGGAATGGCACTAGCCTGGTTTAAGTCATACTTATCAGATCGTTCCCAATTTGTTCACATCAATGATCAACCCTCTGTACATACTAAGGTCTGCTTTGGAGTGCCACAGGATTCTGTGCTTGGACCAATCCTTTTTACTTTATATATGCTTCCTCTAGGCAAAATAATTAGAAAACACTCTATAAATTTCCATTGTTATGCTGACAATACGCAATTACATCTATCTATGAAACCAGATGAAACTGATCAGCTATCTAGACTTCAAACATGTCTTAAGGATGTAAAAGCCTGGATGAGCCGTAATTTCCTGATGTTGAATTCAGACAAAACTGAAGTTATTGTTCTTGGCCCCAAACACCTCAGAAGCTCCTTTTCCAACAATGTAATTTCTCTAGATGGCATTACCTTGGCCTCTGAGTTTTATTTGATCAAGATTTATCTTTTGCCTCCCATATAAAACAAACTTCAAGGACAGCTTCCTTTCACTTGTGTAACATTGCAAAAATTAGACATATCCTGTCCCAAACAGATGCTGAAAAAGTAGTACATGCATTTGTCACCTCTAGGCTGGATTACTTTAGCTCCCTATTATTTGGTTGTCCCAATAAATCTCTTAGGTCTCTCCAACTGGTGCAGAACGCTGCTGAACGTGTTCTAACGGGAAGGAAGAAAAGGGACCATATTTCTCCTGTTTTAGCTTCTTTGCACTGGTTCCCTGTGAAATCCAGGATTGAATTTAAAATCCTCCTCCTTTCTTACAAAGCTCTAAATGGTCAGGCTCCATCCTATCTGTCGCAGCTCATAGTTCCTTACCAACCCTCAAGATCACTGCGCTCTGAAAATGCAGGGTTACTTGTGGTTCCCAAAGTTTCCAAAAGTAGGATAGGAACCAGAGCCTTCAGTTACCACGCTCCTCTCCTATGGAACCATCTTCCAGTTTCAGTCAGGGAGGCAGACACTGTTTCAACTTTTAAGGGTAGACTTACGACCTTCCTCTTTGATAAAGCTTATAATTAGGGCTGGCTCAGGTTGCCTGAACCAGCCCGTAGTTAGGATGACATAGGTTTAACCTGCCGGGGGACTTCCTCTGATACACTGAGCTCCTTTTCCTTCTCTCAATGCCGCCATCTGAAAATCATGCATGTCTGTTAACTGCATTGCCGTTTGCAAGCTTAGCTTAGCCTCAGTAGTTTAGCTCAGCCTTACATCTGTGATAGCCATGTGGTACTCTCACTACCTGGGGCTCACGATTACGGAGCCTGGGTCTGTTGAACTGCACTACCCTAATCCTCTCGGGAGGATTCCTGCTCCCTTGTTTCGTAGTTTCCCTGGATCCTGGCCGTAACCTTGACTGTGCCTGACCGTGGTGATAGCTGTGCTGATGCTGTGACCCTGCCTTTGGTTGTGCTCGTGCTGTGGCTGCACTGATACTGTGCCCCCGCTCGCCCTGATCGTGGTCTGGTCCTGGTTGCACCGATGCTGTGATCTTGCCTTTGGACAACTCCCTATCAATATATGCATGAGACTCTTAACAGCACCCTCAACATCATCATAGAGTGCAATTAATAATTTCACACCTATCATTATTGTAATATGACATGCGTCTGTTTCCGTTATTGCTGTGCCTCTCTCCCCCTCTCTCCCCCTCTCCTCCCCTCTCTCTTTCTCTTTCCTTTTTGCCATGATTGTATTTCATTTGTTATTTACGACATCTATTGCTCGTCTGTCCGTCCTGGAAGAGGGATCCCTCATCATCCTCTACCGCTCTTCCTGAGGTTTCTTTCTTTTTTTCTCCCCATTACAGGGGTTCTTTTTCTGGAGTTTTTCCTTGGGTGATGTGAGGGTCTAAGGGCAGAGAGATGTCGTACACTGTAAAGCCCTCTGAGGCAAACCATATTTTGTGATAATGGGCTCTATAAATAGAATTGACTTGACTTGACATGAGGCATGAGGAATGATACTACAACATAAAACAGGAGACAGAACTTGAATAACAAGACACAAGGGAAAAAAACAGAGTCCACAATACATCAGAATATAAACAGAGCAGCAACCTCTGAGGCTGGAAAATGTAGTCGATGTGGAAGAAACTGCAGTTCGTCAACTTGTGGCTGGCTCCAAAACAGTGTCAACATCAGTCCCCTCACAACTCATGAACCACCCCCTGTGGCTGCAGGCTCCACACTAAGCTGTGCCCTGAAGTGTGTGCACGCTCCAGCCCCCATCTGATGTGTGTCCAGTCACACCCCGACACACTTGACATACAGAGGAGGTTAACAGGGTGCAGGAATAGAATATAATAACTAAAAAGTGCTGCTTTAATGTAGAGCTGATGCACAAAGGTGGGACTATGGTGTGTCTTTGTTCATTGAGATATATCTTTTGTATCAACTCACAGCAACATATGTCAAAATGCAGCTGATGTTGACAGCTGAAGCAATCAAAGTTGTTTCTGTATCAGTTCCAGTCAAGACTGAGGAATGAGTTGAGGTGTAAACAATGAGAGCAGTTAACTTATTAGATGAAGCTATGAAAGCAGCTGACATGTCATTAAAAATGCACACACTGAAAAAGCTGAAATGGAAAAGAGCTGAACTGAAAGCTTTGAATTTCCTGAAAGCAAAATTGTGTTTGTCCATAGTAATTATGGCCTTCCAGTCCACTGCCTCTCATCCAAAGGCATGCTGGGAAAGGCTCCAGCTGCTTAATGACCTTGCAGGTATGAACATACAGTACATAAATATAAAGGGGAATATCACATCATGCACGAATACAGGCTTCATTGTTTTTGCTTTTGAGGGAGCTTAATCATCAAATCACCTTTCTCTGTAAAGAAAGATGTTATCATATTTCATTACTTTTAACAACCTTTGTGAGTGCTGCAGTTTATTGGTGAAATCTGTAAAACGCAATTTGCATGCAAATTGATTCCACTCCCACATAATTTTATCCTTCCTGTTAATTTATTTTATACACACACCCTTCACTTCCTCACTTTACACTAGCTCAACACTATGAAATACCAGGGGCGCACGATGATATTGGCACGTCATTGGTAATCGGCAGATAACGTCTAACAGGGACTGGACTTCTAAATGAGACTTTTATTTGAAGTTTTACAGTATTAACATCAGAAAACTTTCAAGAATTTGAATTTTGTCAAAATGAGTATCTCTCTGGCATGTTTCTCATACTTGGCGACATAAGAGACGCAGAGATGTAGTCAATGTTTGGTTAATAAATGTCTTTATTTGGCTTTGAGAGGAATATCACTGCATGAGATAGCAGCACATACAGTCACAGTTGTATAGCAGAGGTCTGGAAAGTGTCAGCACTCCTCAGCCTCCCCAGAAACAAGTGAGATGGAAGTGAAAATATGTTTTATTTTAACTTTCGGGCATGGTTAAGGCAAGTTTTTTATTTATTTTTTTTAAATTGAACAACACACAACAAGCAAAAATCTATCCCATCCAGCAGATATTTCAAGCTCGAAGAGTCAGGCCATGCATTCATGCCGTTGGTTGATTCATTTGTCAAGAGGGAGAACACAGAGGGTAAACTGATGAAACCACAGTGAAATAAAACACTTCGGAGGGGAGTAATAAAAGAGGTTTTGGTGAAAATAGCCCTTATATGCGACTCTGAACCATATAGCCACGACTCCTGCGGCATCTGCCCCACCTGCCACTTCCAGTCTGAGCTGAGGGCTATCGGTGTCATCATCAGCTGCCTGACACCGACAGCTTACCTTCAGCTTGTTTCCTTTTTCCAGCTAAGTTAAATAAAAGCACCACTACATTCGTATGAGGAGAAAGAAAAAAGTTGGTGTAGGGAAGGAAGGACTTAAGTAAGGACTTGCAAATGAATATTAAACTCACTGACAAATGAATCAATCAAAGGGGGGATAATTCATATTCCCAAAAAATTATATATAGCAGTAATTTAACTCTATAATTTCATTCCCAAAGATGCACTCCCTCACTGAGAAGCTGCAGCTCCTCCTCTGCAGCAACTGGAAATACCATCCACTCTCCAAACACATTTTGTATATACAGTTGTTTTTTTTCCGAGTTGCCGTTATTGCCGTGCTCTGACACTGCAGTGAATGAAAGAGAGAATGAAGTGTTACATTTCCGTTTGTCGTGGTGGGATGAGATGCAGAACAAGAGAGTGATGAGTGGCAGAAAGAGGGGAGTGAAAAGCATTCAGCATGGGGCTTACAGTTCAAACAGGAGCTTTCTCCTCTGTGTGACGAGCCGACACTCAGATATGAGCTGGTAGAGCTTCGGTCGAGGATAAAATCTTGAACGTACTCCCCAACTTTTATATGTAAGAATCAAATAGCACCGTAAAAGTTGGACTGGCTGTGCGTTTCTGTTAAAAGTCTGTGTGCTGACGAGATTGTTACTTTCAAGGTTTTGATTGCTCTTACTGTGATTACTGATCATTGATGGCACATTTACCAAACTTAAGAAACTTAGTGGCATCGCGCTTATCTTTCTGCACGTCCCTCTGCGCTGATGGGATGTACAATGATGGCGACCTCTGCGGAGCAAAAGACTCTACTGCCATTCTAATACATCTATTTCCATCTAAAGCTCCCTTTCCGTCTAATAAAGTTTGTACTAACCACTTCTGAGATACAGAGCAAACAGAAACACGGGGGGTGTGAGGTGAGGCATCCGGAGTGTGCAGAACTGTGTGTGACAGAGTGAACAGATCCATACAAGTGATTGGTGGGATGAGGAATGTGTTATTGATAATGATGAAGATGATGCAAGTAGTTTAACTCTTGCTGTTCTTGCCGTTGGGGCTATCCTTCTTCTTCTCCTTCTCCTCCTTCTCCTCCTTCTCCTTCCCTTTCTGCTTCTCCTCCTCTTCCTCCTCCTCTTCCTCCTCCTCTCCTTCTCCCTCACCCTCGCCTTCCTCCTGGTCATCTCCCTCCTCTCCCTCTTCTCCCTCCTCTCCCTCCTCCTCTCCCTCCTCTCCCTCCTCTCCCTCCTCTCCCTCTTCTACCTCCTCCTCTTCTTCCTCGCCACCCTCTTCCTCCTCCTCTTCAGGCTTGGCTCCAAACTTCCTGTAGGCTCCCAGAGAGTAGGCGCGGGATGACATGTAGGAGAAGCCCGGGTAGCCGGACTGGACCATGGCTCCGCCGACGGTGCTGAGGCGGCACTCCTCGCCCTCCAGCAGCTTCCTGCACAGACACAGAGAGAGAGAGACGAGGGACAAGAGATGACGTCTCCTCTAGTCTGGTTTGGTTACTATAATTATGTCAGTGTCTCACTCCTGAGGGATCTAATGTCACTGGAGTATCAGTGGCAACACCTCTGCTGTCTGTTTCGGGTTATTTTCAACAGATTATTATCACAGTTTCTGACTTAGATTATTAAGATATTTCACTTTGTATCACTGCCATTCATCTGTGTTAATATAGTGAGAGAATAACTGGTCTATTTGGATGACAGAAAAACTATCATATTGTTAATCTAAGTATTTTAAAGCAAACTGTCAAAATAGAAAAGGGGATAATTCCTCTCTCTATAATAATAATAATAATAATAATAGTCCATGGAACAGTCTGCCTGAGCATCTGAGAGATTTTGTTTTTAAATACGAAACCTTAAGACAATTTTTTAGCTTGGCTTTCACTAAATGCCACCTTGTCATTTGTTGCTCTGTTTAGTCTTATGTGTACTATTTTTTTATTAATTTCTTTTTTTTTTTTATCCCTTATGATAATGTGTTCTTTTATTTGTTTTAAACATTTTATTGTTTATTTCTGTAACTTTTCACTATTTACTTTTTCATTGCTATTTGAATCACTCTCTGTATATTACATACAGAGCAAAATCATTGTCATTATTGTTTGGGGGCATTTTTCCCTTATATGACTGTTTCCTTTGTAAATATAAACAGGAATTGTGTGGAAAGAAAGATAGGTATGACATGGACCTTTTAAAAAGAAACCTTAAGACATATCTTTTTGTTTGGCTTTTACTTAATTTGTTAATAATCTGATTGTAGTCTTATCTTTGGCCTTTTGTACTTTTCTTTCATTTTTTTTGTATCCCCTATGTTTATTTGTGCCTTTATTTATTTTACACATTTTATCATTAATTTAGCATTTTTCACTATTAACTTGATACTTTCTTTCTGCGCTATTTTAATCCTGCTCTTTTTTTTAATAACATATACAGAGCAAAATAAAAATAATAATATTATCTTTATTATTAGAAGTAGTAGTATTAATAGTGGTAGTATTAGTACTATTTTGGGCATTTTTCTTTTATTGTAAAGTTTACCTTGTAATGAGAAACAGGAATTGTGTGGAAAGAAAGAAATATGGTATGCATCAATGGCCCCTGGCTGGAATCAAAGTGCAGCCATTGCAGTGTTACACTCTGCACGCAAAAAACTAGGTCACTGTAAGCTGAAGCTTTTCGTTCTAAAAATTCTTGTTGGAGTGGAACTAAAACTCGTTGACTGTTGTTTCCAAGACTCTTGTTAAGATAAGATCAGCTGAAAATGTGTCTGTAAAACAATTTAAAAACTATTAAAAATATATATTTTCTTTATCGCCCTGCCATGTTGAACTGTAAAGTTTCTGTAAACCATGGAGGCACATGTATCCAATGAACTTCAAAAAATTCAAAATACAATAATACCCATCACTCTTCTTCACATAAATATTTGAAACAAGCTTAAATTCACAGTGTAAAAGCTAACACTTAAGTTCAGGTTATTTCAGTTTTACAAACAGATTGCTGCTGTATTGTTTGTAATGTAGCCAACCTGTAGGCAGCGATCTCAATGTCCAGGGCCATCTTGACATTCAGGAGATCCTGGTATTCACGCAGATGGCGGGACATTTCTCCTTTAGTGCTGCGCAAGGCAGCCTCCAGCTGCTGAATGGTATCCTACAGACACACACACACACACAAAACCATATTATGAAATATGAATAATTCATTCTATGGTAGATTAAAAATATACTGATAAACATCTAAGTAGAGATTTTTTTGTCTTTTGCACTGAAAAAGGAGTGTGTTCATTAATATTAAAGGGATTCATAAAAGACAGTCTTGTAATGAGACGTACCAGGTCGTGTCCTTCATTAGGGTCCACCATGACCTTGAGACTTAAAACGAGTCTGACTCCTCTGCCAGAATTCCTAACTAAGTTACGCTCTGTGGTTAATGACCACAGTTAATTGTCTCCATGGAGGCTTGTATTAATAACAGTTTTTAGTATTGATCTGTTGCCTGATTTTTGTTTGTTTTGTCTACAACCTCATATGCTGCCATCTCAGTCACATCTCCTTTGCCTGGCTAAATAAAGGTCATAAAATCAGAAAAAACACAAAACATTACCCTGTGTCATTTACGTACCTGCATCTCTCCCATTTCATTGTTATGGCGATCCTCCATCTCGGCAATCTGCCTCTCCAGGGCCTCATTGTGGCCCCTAAGGGCCTCGATCTCCAGGGTGCGGGCCTGCACCTGCCTGCGGTACTCACTCAGCTCCTCCTTCGAGTGCTTGATGGCGTCCTGGTTGCGGGCAGCCGCCTCAGTCACACTAGCAAACTTGGAGCGGTACCATTCCTCTGCCTGAGCCTGGTTCCTGGCCGACAGGTTCTCATACTGAGCCCGGATGTCCTTCAGAGCAGCGGTCAGGTCCGGTTTACTCATGTCCATCTCCACTGAGACCTGGATGTAGGAAAGGGGAAATCACAAAGGTGTTTTTTTGATACAACTGCTTATTATTTGTAGGCTGAAACAAAGGAGTTATAACTGTAATTAAATGCAGTCAGATTTAAAATTTAGTAATCAATACTGCTCATATTTTAAGTAATACCCACTACATGTATGTGAGTACACACATTAAGCAACTTGGAAGGAAATGTTCTACAAATTGAATGAAATTAGAAGATTTTTTTTTTTTTTTTTTTAAATGTTTTAAAAAAGCAAACAAAAAATATTGGGGGAAAATGTCTAAGGAAATGGAAAAAAAGATATAATATTTAAAATGATCATATCACTTATTTAAAATCATATTACAAAAATATTATATTTATTTTAAATATTATTATATAATAATATTATATTATTTTTTTTTCTTTGTCCAAGTCTGGTTCGTCTTGTTTGTTTGTTTGTTTGTTTGTTTGTTTGTTTTCTACTTCGTTTCTCTCTTTTACATTTTTAAAACTAATTTTTAGGTCATTTTCTGGTGTATTTCACTAATTTTTGGGTGATTCCTTCTTTTGTTGCTCTTTGCCTTCTTGCCATGTTTTTGAAAGAAATCAAACCATTTCTCTCAGGTTTCAAAAGGTTAACCTGATAAATCATATTGAGCAGTTATTGCTAAACTTAGTGAATTTCTACATACATGAAAAAAACCCTTTTCTGTCACACTGGACTACCTGTAGCTAATGAACTGACCAGCCTGATGAGAACAGTGATGATTTTTGAATATCCGCAATATTTCTTTGTGCTTTTTATCTCCGCTTTTATAATCTAGCTGGATTGAATAATTTAATGAATAAACTGCTATTTTCTCTGTCGATCACAGTTGTGCATTGAGCCCATGCTTTTCCTGTGCTCATCGGACTGCACTTCTATTGGTGACACATACATATGTATGTATAGGGTGAGCAGTGTGTTGACGATGCACTGCTGCAGGACTGATGAATCGACTGCTGACTGGAGGCTTCTCTGCCAGAGAAAGCTGTGCTGTCAATAGCTTACATGGCAATAATATTCCCTGCAGGCAAGAGGAGAAACCCTAGAGAAATCTACCCAACAACCGTCACTCCACTGCACGACATCCTTAACATCCCCTGCTCAGTCAATGAATTGATTGATGCTCAAAGTTGCAGTGAAAGTTGCTTCTCATTCACATTAATGTTTTTACTTTTCTTCTTTTTCATTTAAAAAATGATGAGCTCTGTCTGATATTGTTCAAAATATAGCTCCACGAAAAAAGGAGCATGAATTATAATTCATATTTGAAAAAAAAAAGTTTATATGTGCAATGGAAGTTGGAGAAAGAACCATGTGGAGGGTAACATTAAAAAGATGCAGGTGTATTTTTTTCCTTCTGTATCTGTCTATAACAGTACGGCTGTATCATTTGATGCATGCATTTATTATCTATTTATTTTATTTATTAAGAGTTCGTCAAATATGCATTTCAAATGTTATTATGTTCAGTGTTGTTGCTTTTTATATATAACATGTCTTTTAGTGCCCTGATATTTATGTCTTGCGATATTTACAGCAGTTATTGGTACCTGCAAGTTGTGTCGAAAATACATAAAAACAATTGGTCAAAAAAGGAGCTTCTGTTTTTGTTATTCAAACTTCTGCTCGCGCGCTCAGGGCAACACATAAACTTTTTTGTCAAACAGTGAGTGTGTTTTCACTGTCGTGCTGCTGTTAAAGACACTTTAGTTTGAAATGTACATAAACACAACTGCTAGCACACCTCACAGGGTTTATCCGGGCTGCTCCCCCTTGGGACGACCACACCCCTGGATGATGCGCTGTTTCTCCGCATTTTTCTCCCTCCCTCCCCCCTCTATACCTCCTAACTCGCCCCTCTAATAAAAAACGCACCGCCATTATCCCCCAAATATTCGCTCGCTAATGGCGGATCTTACACGAGCCTGCTCAAAGTTTATGACCTTTTTGCGCTATTTATATTTGACGAGACAGTCCTGTGACATGATACTCACGTAATATTCACAGAGAATACATTTTTTCCACATTCTTTGAAGCTACAGACCCCGACGTCAACATACTGTTTTTTTAGGCACTCGCTTTCAGGTAAGCCATCTTGAAGTTTCCACGGGGGCGTGACGGAGCGCGCGGGACGCTGCAGGGACGCTCGAGACCCGGTGAGAGGAGGAAGGAGGGACAGCGCGCGGTGCTGAAACGGAACTGCAGTGCCATCAATTATCCAGTGCGCAGTGCTCAGTATGAGGAGGACGCAGTGTGTCGTGCATACAGAGAAACTGCGATTAAACTTTTAAATGATAACTCCACTGTGGCAGCAGTTATTAAATCACTGAACTACTGCGGTAAACTTGCTAATACACAAACGGTGGCCTGTATAAACAGTTATAGTGCCCCTGCGTACGTGACTAAGTATCATTACCGGTGTATGGGTAAGTTTATTTGATGATTCTATTACAAGTTTTATGGTATTATAGGAACGTTGCAGTCTATTTAAACCATTAGGGGATACAGGTAATAAGTTTGGGTCAGTGTAAAGTCACTCCACAGCCCCAGTTCTTGTAATATTATAGACTAGTTATATGTTGGTTTGTGGTAAAACATGCATGTATGTGACATTAAAAAACAAGGGCCACCCTTGAAAAGATTAGCTGCAAGTGTGAAGGGAAATGATGGTCTGTTTGAGAGAACATGGTCAGCCTTTTTATGCCTTTTTTGTGCCTATTTCAATACGGTGTAGTTTTTTTTCCCCTTTTATTTTATTTGATATTTATTTTTGTTCCTTTATTTTAATTTGAGCTGTCCTTGACAAGTATAGATGGTATAATTTATTTATTTATGTCTTTTTTTGTTGTATTTGAGGATGTGGAGAGCACTGTGTTGTTAGATTAAATATATATATATATAAATCTACTTTTTAAAAAAGTGTGATATTGGAAGCTAGTGGTTGGTAATAAATCTGACGAGTTACCCACAGTACCACCTGTGAGTGTATGCACCAACGGGTCACTTGAACACAGTGGGGTGTGTACCTGAGTGGCCTGCAGAGAAGCTTGCAGCTCCTGCAGCTCCTCTTCATGAACTTTTCTGAGGAAGGCGATCTCGTCCAGCAGCGACTCCACTTTCTTCTCCAGCTCCAGGCGCGCCAGGGTGGCGTCGTCCACGTCCTTCCGGTAGCCTTTCAGGGTGTTCTCCGCCTCCTCGCGCAGCTTGGTCTCCTCCTCCAGCTTCTCCCTCACGCGCTCCAGCGTGTCGTTCATCTGCACGCAGTCCAGGTGCATCTGGCTCCTCTCGTGCGTCAGCTCCTCAACGCGCGCCCGCAGTTCGCGGATCTCCTGCTCGTACAGCTCGTGCAGGCGCGAGGGCTCGTTATTGCGCTGGCGCAGCATCGTTACCTCTGCCTCCAGGACTTTGTTCTGCTGCTCCAGGTTGTGCACTTTCTCGATGAAGGACACGAAGCGGTCGTTGAGGCCCTGCAGCTGCTCCTTCTCGTTGGTGCGGATGATCTTGAGCTCGTTGGTGACCGCGGTGGACTGAGTTAGGTCCATCGAGGAGTCCGGCATGGAGAAGACGCGGCCGGGAGCCGCTGTCCGGCGGAAGGTGGAGGAGGACATCACGGAGGGGGAACCATAGGTGCGGTGGCTGCTGCGGTAACCCGCAGGGTGCAGGCGGGACGGGCTGCTGCCCAGACCCACACGGCCGGACCGGGGGGCATCTCCGAAGATCTTCCGATAGGAGCTGCTGCTGTAAATCTCGCTGGAGTAACTCATGTTTCCTTTTGTCCGGTCCTGCTGCTCTGCACGGGAGAGAGAGAGAGTGTGTGGAGTTTAGGAGTGTGTGAGGGTGAGTGTGTGTGAGCGAGAGAGAGAAAGTGAGATGCGAGTGATGTCTGGCCCAAACAGGTGCTTTTATAGTGAGAGCGCCGGCGCATCATTTGACGCAGGGACTTCAGAAGACGAGGGGAAACCTGCAAGCTTTTGCAGAAAGCCTCCACCCTCTGGGGAGACACGAATTCACTCATGCAGCTCCTCTTTTCTGCCTTGTGGCTCACCCATCAACACAAACAACTCTGTATGGCGATCACGTCATGTATAGGGGCTTCAGCCTGCTTGACCTGGGAGCTTATACACCCATTTATCATGTTAACTCACGACTTCCCTTCATGTCCTGCCTTAATGATATGCAAATCACATCATAACAAAATCACACGTTTAATCCCATTCCCCCAGCACATGTATCACCCCACTGGACTGTCTCACGTTACCTCAGTCCATACTGTCCACTGTCATTGCAGTTTGTCTTTGCTGTCCCAGCAGAAAGGCAAATAGGATCGATGCTTTAAGAGCTGTGCGCCACAGTGTGTTTTGGTGCTGCAGTCTGCATCCCCCCCGACCTCCGCAATATCGGAATACGGGATGAGACTCAGTACAGTGGCCTGGATCCTGCACCCCCGCATAATCGCAGTCTCATTTTAAGAAACATCGGTGATGGATTGGTAGATTGCAGCCATAACCATGACCTCCTATGTCTGCCAGTGTCATATTGCATCATAACAAAAACATGAAATGTGAGACCAGTGTTAAATTATGGAATAATGCCCCCCCCCCATGCCTAAACACTGCAGTCCTCATTATAAGTAATCACAATCACCAAAAGCCCCCATACAAACTCCATATTTTAGTACATTTGAATTATAATGGGTCTCTAAACCTGAAATCCCAGATAACCAGTTGGATTAACATTAAATCCAAATATATAACATGTTCATAGTTGTCCTGAGCCACATTCAGCTTTCATCACATAGTGTTCAGTCTCTGCTAAAAAAAAATAAATAAATAAAGTCTCATCCGGCCTGTGTGGTGCTGAAGTGCTTGCGCAGAGCTGTCGCTGGCCTCGGTGCTGATCCAGGCCGGAGGCAGCAGGAGGACCACGCCCCTGCACAGGAGAGAACCCCCACCCACGGGACTGCAGCCTCACCACCTCCAAACAGCACACACGGCGCCTCTATGTGCCCCTGTTCACACTGTCAGTCTGGAAAACAGCCCAAACAGGGGAACAGCCACCGCCAAGTCTACCGCCTAAATCTGCTCGGACCATTTCTGATAATGCTACTTTTACAAACGAAAAGCCATCTGAAGAATGTAATACTTTTTAGTGGAGAAGTTCTAGTTTGTATGTTTTTTACTGCAAATAAAATAAAGTTCTCTTGATAAAAGTGGTCACCTGGTTTATTTGGCCATAAGTCCATACATACTGTTATTATGAGAAACAGTTTTTTAGAATGAATACACTGAAATTAAAAAAAAAAAAGACAAAAAAACCCACAATCTTCCATCAAGCGTGTTGCCATTTTAAAGTGGTAATCTCTGGATTCTTCTATTATTCAAGGCAGTGATATTTATGATCAGAAAATTGCCAACGTGTCATATGTACAATATATAATTTCTGTCTTTAATCTGTTTGTTTCGGAACTCAGTAAGCAACATAAACAATGTCATTAAGGTAGATGGATGACTTTGGAGGGAGTCTGTGGATTTTTTACTTCCTCATGTTCACCACTAGATGATGTTGAAGCCTCAGTGGTGCTTCACACGTGCAGCAGGCCCAAGCTGACGCTGAGCACGTGTGAACAAAAACCAAATCCTCACTGTGATTACACTTTTATGTTATAACTTCTTCATTGTGAGGTCATGTCCTTTTCTCAGTGACCAGTTTATTAGCAACACTGAGCGTAAACTAATGCAACCTAACTCAGAGTTCTGCAGTAAATCTGTCTCTTTATGAAGGTTATAATGTTCAGTTTTCTTTAGAGAGGAGTTGATTTAAGTGTATGATCATTTTTCATGTAGTATATGGTGCTGCTGAGCTGTACTGCTTATACTGACAGGTGTTTCTGGTATTTTGTCCACCTTGTTTATATCATATTAAGATAGCCCAAATAATAAACGCCTCTTCAAGTGTATGATTGTGCAAATGGCTTGACATAATGTGGACATAAAATTGTGAATTTAAACAGCCCAGGTAGCGGCCTGTGGGTCTTTTAAAGGAAGAAAATAATATGTTGGTCAGCCCCTCCAAGGTCATTTAGGTGGTCAGTTTCCAGGATGTGCATCTGCAGGGCACCACTGAAAACAAGGGCATAGGTTTCTTTTCAACATTGGGGTGAATACGGAAGAAAGATGGCACTTGGATGTCCTCTGCCCCAAAATTTGGACCGTCAAACACTTAATTTCCTCCATTCTGCTAAATGTACCAATTTGTGTATTTATTTTTTTTGCAACAATTCATGTTGTAAATGTCTGTCATTTTGTCAAAAATAAAAGTCTCCTGCAACGTTCATGCTGTTATCTGCAGGCACAATAAATGCACATTATAAATATTGAATGGGGCATGTCCCCTGTACCCACCCCCCCCAGAAAAAAAAATCTATGCTTATGATGAAAGATACAGACACACCACGTAATGGCAAATAACATCACATCATGTCTCGCCGTCACAAAGAGGAGGAAACATCACAGATTACAGTTCAGTTCATCAAGGCTGAGGAATCTTTACTGAGGTCAGACAGACAGTATTTTGTGTGTGTGTGTGTGTGTGTGTGTGTGTGTGTGTGTGTGTGTGTGTGTGTAACAGAGGGGGAGACAGACAGTGAAACCCTGGCCACCCAGCCATTTTGCCAGTCTCTGCTAACAAAAGGGCCTTTTGAATAGGGAGGATGGCAGTGACTCAGCAGAAAATAACAGGTAGCCACAACTGCCTGATTTCTATCATTATGTGTGCTGCTCAGCCTCCCCTTCCTTCTTAATAGTTACCAAACAGCAGAGTAACAGGACCGATGCAACCTTTATATAATCTGTTACACTGAAAGCATCACATCACTCAGTAAAGTGATATGTGCCATTAAATCCTCATTCACTCAGTTACCTGATGGATCCCATCAAACTGCTGGGTCTGCTGCAGTATCATAACTTTCATTTCAGTGCACAGGTACAATGTGCAATTTTTATTTTTTGCATCAGTAGAAAACTACTAAATAAATACTGAGACAACAGTGTAATTTCTATAAAAAAAAAAAAAAAAACCAAGACTGCAGCTGAGCAGTCCTTACATTACCTCTTGCATGCAGACAGTGCCACTGGTTGGTTTCACAGAAAGTATGATGTGGTGTTTTACAATGAAAAACAGGAGGAGGGCGCTGTTCTTCCAGCAGAAACAGAGAGGACGCTCTCAGGGTTCATGGAACTAGCAAATGGTGGCTCCTGGTTCCAACACAATCATCCTTTCCAGTGAAAAGAGTAAAAAAACAAAAAAACAAAAACAAATTGCTGAGACATTTTGACTTGTTATCAAAGGTAAAGCACAGGCTAACAATGTCGGTTACATTCCATGTATTTCAGATTCAGGGTCCATTTATTATGTGCATTCTGCAACTTTGCAAACTCTAATAAACAATACTACAGTAAGGGCCTGGTGTGACACACAGCGCCAAAAATCGGAAAGTGAATCCTTACTTACAGTAATTAAGTACATTTATGCATAATTTATTTCAAACAAACTATGAAAACGACTCAAACTGGCAGCCTGATTTTTCTGTTACTGAGTCAATGCTCTGCAAAAACTTTACACACATATGTCTGAGTATTTGAACATCTAGCTGTAAAATGCTAGCTAGAGATACCAATTAGGTAGCGTTCAGGGCTGCAGCAACACACTGTATTGTGCCTTTATGGGAAGTTTAACCCTGTGGAAGCTCGATCAATATCAGTGCGTTTGTGCTGCATTCAGACGCCTTTCACAAGACCTTTGACACCTGAGCAAATTGGTTTGATTTCTTTTGAAAAGAAAGGGGGAAAAAGGCAATGAGTAACTTGGCAAGAAATGTTCTGCACACTGCAAAAAAAAAAGAAAAGAAAATCAGTAAAAGGTAACAAGAAAGAGCAAGAAGAGAGAGACAGTGTAAATTACCAGAAAATTAACAAAATGTCCAGAAAATTAATTATTGTAAGTACATATTTTATGAATCAGTTTAATTGTTTTATTTTTTTTTTATTAGTTATTTATTTTGTGCATGTGTATGTGTGTGTATGTGTGTAGGTGTATGTTTATTCATATGTTTTGTAATTTTGTAATTGTAATTTGTTTTTTTGGACAGCACTTTGTGTTTTTGCTTGAAAAGTGCTACAAATAAAGTTGGGGTTTTTTTTTCAGGTCATTTTTAATAATGTGTGATTATTTTTTTTCTCTTTTTTTGGTGCTGATTTTCCAAGATGTTTTTGTTAACTTTTATTAATTTCATGTTGCTTTTGGGTCATATCTTCTGAAGCTAATCAATGCCTTTCTCTTTTGTTCTCAAAAGATATCAAGCCAATTTGCTCAGGTTTCAAGGGTCAATGGGGGCCATAGGAGGCCCTTTTTTTCAGTTGCTTTTTTTTGGGGGGGGGGGGGGGGTTATTTGCCTGGTTTGCCTCTCCTGATGATGTGCCCCGTGCTAAGAGTGAAAGAATGTTATTTTTTTCTCCCCAGTCTCAAACATTACTGACCCTCCTTCACTTCACCAGCGCACAACTCTAACTTTTCTCCTCCTGCTGTCTCCACTGCTGCTGCTGCTGCCTGCACGGCCACACAATCCTCACTGTGGCTTCATCTAATGGACGTGTAAACACTGTTTCTTATGTTGGCTAGTACACCTCAGATGTTCAACTACAACTTCAGACAACCAGTCTGAAGTAGGGTTAAAAAAATACATACATATAGTAGTATCATTGAATATTAGATACGGCTCAGTCAGTGTGGTACTAGTTTGATTATGTATTTACTGCATTCAGTGCTGCATGGGAAACATTGCTCTGTATCACTAGGTGGCATTATTTTCTTTACACAAACATAATCATAATAACTCAGAAAATCCCCACATCTCTACAGAGGCCCCGGCATAAACTACTCTCTCCAGCAGCCCTTTGAAACTCACTTCCTTTGGCGCTTTGATATGCCAGGTGTTTGCTCACTGAGCGAGGCTTTCTGTGAAGAGCTTTACTACGTGTCAGGTACAGGCCACTCCGCTCCCTCGCTTTTGTTCTCTCTTGGATGCACTGATCGTGTCTGATGTGCACTCTTCGCTCCTGTCCCCCTGGGAACCCTCCTTCCCTGCATGCAGATCATCTCCTCCATCTGTTTGCATATACACACACACATGCATGCAAAGCACGCATTCATACACGCACTCAGATATCTGTGTCTTGATCTGAGCTGTCAGCTGTGATGAAGGAAAATGGTGTCATCCCTCAGCCACTTCCTGCGCCAACATGGAGCCACACTATCTGGTTGCTGCAGGATTTTGACTGAAGGTGATGAAATCCAGTGAAGCTCAGATGAATTCAGTCACTTTGGATGTAAATGTAATGTGATATGTGCCATCTGCTGCTCATTGATCTTTTTCCAATCAGTTTACAGGGGGAGGCAATGTGGTCCACCTGCAAAGTGATGGATGACACAGTTCGACTGAGTTTACTGTCTAATATATTGCAGCAATTTATTACACATTGTCATTATAAGATCGTTCTTCTTTTTTTTGCTGTCATTTTTTCGTTCCTATAGTCTAAAACCAGACCATTTAAAATCTGTTGAAGTGTAATTGTAACACATGTAGTACATAATAACAATATTTATTGCTTCATTGCAATGCAGGATTCAATTAAATAAAGCAGTGTCAGTTGATTTTCTGGCCACTTGGGGGCAGCAGAACAACCTACAAACACAACACTGACATCCAGCAAACAGAGCAACATTAGCACTCATTCAGTGTTTTTCTCCCCCAAAGAATATTCAGTTTTACATTAACAAACAACCAAACAGCACCGATCTTGCCAAATTACAAAATAATAATAATGTACACGAGTTACATCAACACACATTTGGATCATATAAAACTATGTTTTGCATCAGAGTCATGTCAAAGGAAAAGGTTTAACAGTCTATGACTTATTTGTGAGGACAAGGTGTGGGCGCCCTCTCTGCCACAGATCAACAGTGTGGTATTTCTAACCACCCAAGTTCAATATTATTCTCTTTTTTTGCTGTAATTTTGGGCATCACCACTTCCTGAGAGAAACATCTGTCTCTTTAGCTGATAAATGCTCCCCTGTGTTCACCGGATAGTTGCTAACTTTGTCTGTCTGTTGTTTATAAAGTGAACTAAAACTGTAAAGTTAAAACCAAAAAGTGTAAAACCAACCCAAACTGGATGTAAATCCAAAACAATGAGCTAAAATGTGATCAAATTACACTGTCTACTGAGTGCAGGTGCTACTTTCACATCACAGTCATTCAATCAACTTTAAATAAAAAAATAATAAAATTGACGATTAGATCAGTGTTAGTTTCAGTGTGGATTTAGGGGAATATATTGGCAGAAAAGGAATATAATATAAAAAGTGTTTTCTTTAGTGTATAGCCACCTGAAAATGAGTATTTTTGTGTTTTCATGACGTTAGAATGAGCCATTTATACCTACATAGGGAGCAGGTCCTCGTCTATGGAGATCGCCATGTTGCACCGCCATGTTTCTACAGTGACAGAATGGACAGACATGTGGTGGTCTCATTCATAACTGGGCCATGCTTGTTTTTTTTTTTTTGACAATAACAAATGTCTGTAACAACAGAGCAAAAGCTTGCAGGTAATCAATGTAGTCTAACACTTTGCTTTTACTGTTCACTTTAGCTGTGCGATGCCCTCATTTGATGACCATAGTAGGTTTTTGTGTTGGCCACCACAGTTGGCAGACCCTGTGCGACAAGCAGCGTAGGAAAAACACACATTTTTAAACGTGAAACTGCCTCATTTCCTATTTTTACCAGTTTAAATAGCAGGGTCCATTTGTCAACAACAAAATAGATCTGATACACAAGCAATCAGTCAGCAAGGCAAACAAATCCAAAAAGACAAAGGCAAAGTGGTACAGGGGGAAGGAAACACCCAGTGTATATACACAAAGAGAGGGGGGTAATTTAACAAGACACATGTGTGGCAGATGCAGGTGAAAAACATTTGGGCGGGGGAGGTGATCACACAGGAGGTGAAACTTGACAGGACATGGGGACCTGAAATAACATGAGACAGAGATTACCAAAATAAAACTAAAACAGGAAATGGACAAAATGAAGAAATACACTCAAACATGTCCTGACACAGAAGCATGTGTTGGACATACAGTCATAAAGTTTAACCTGGCAGACTTGCATATGCTACAATAAAACAAACCCTTATGATTATAATAATATTCATGGTATATATGCCTGACACATTTAGACAATTAAACATTGGACTATTGTGTGTGTGATGACTTACACAATGACAGAATTCATACATGTTTTGAAGAGCAAAACTATTCAACTGAGAAGCAACATCATTGGTTTCAATTAGCAAAATATATTTACATGGTAATTGTTTAAATTCTGCCTCTTCTTTTGCATAGATGTGATAAAACATTTGCAATTTGTAAAACAAATACAAAAAACAAACAAACAAAAACACAGGCAATTTAAATCTGTTGTGAACCAGTGTCCAGTGGTTTGAAGGTTTTGCACCCCATCCAACATTTGTATGTGGGGCTTGTGTGGGTACACTGTGAAATCTGAAATATGATTGAAAAAAACAAAGTAAATAAAACTATTAAATTAATGTTCTGTTTAGTTTTTCTAAATGTTAAGTTTATTTAAAATTTTATTTTGTTGTATTTGCATATCTTTTTTTTTTTTTAGATATTTGTTTTTGGCTTTTATTGCCTTTATTAGATAGGACAGGTACATGGTGACAAGGAGGAGAGAGAGAGGGGATGACATGCAGCAAAGACAAGAGGCCTGACTCGAACCCGCAGCTGCTGCGGCAAGAATACAGTCTCAACACACCAACCCAGCCACCGGGCGCCCCTTATTCGCGTATCTTTGAGAAGTTGTTGCAACTTAAAAAATGACAGTTTAAAGTACTGTGTTACATCAAAGTGTCAACAAATTCAGCAAACCAAGTTATTCTGATTTAACTTGGATTTTGCTAATGATGAAGTTAGGAGATCTGCGAGTTCTGTTTTGTTGACATGATACAAATGACTGACTAGTCTGCAAACAGCAGAATACAGATTTAAGGTATAGTAGACTTGATTTACTGAAGTTGCTAAACTAAGAAAGATTAAGTTAATTTCACTTTTCTCTTTTAAGTTGCTACAACTTCAAAACATTCAAATACAACTAAATTTTAAGTTGATTTAACGACTAGACTAACAGTAATGTTTTCGTACCTTTTATAAGAAAATAAGTTTCCTAGATTTTTTCAGAAGTAATATCAAGTTATCAAATTTACAGTGTAGTAACGGGCTGAAAAAAGGGCCCTACATAGGACTGTCTATAATGGCCTCATGCATGCATGGGCCCCACATGGGTAATGCTAGGGGTACATAGGTACCAAGCAGGTGGTTATCTGGGGCCCACACGTAAACCTACCTACATGGACAATTGGCATGGGGCCATCACAGAACCCATGGACAGTCCTATAAAGCATACAAATACTGGCTGGTACATGGTGATGCTTTTTTTTTTTTTTTATCCAATTCATTGTCATTTGAGAACTGTCCTGAAACAACTGAGATAAACTGTAATGGCTCAACCATATCAAGAAGCTGGCATGCAACATGCCAAAACACTGGTAGTGGTTTACCTATTTGGAATGCAGCTATCATGAATATTATTACTTCCACTGTTGCTTTTCCTGCTAATATGTCAAATAAAAATGTGAGTATTTTAAAAAGGAACCGTAGTGTATTACTGCAAATACATACTGAATATCCAAGAGCATACAGCAATACTGAAAAACTTCTAACTGCTTAATCATTATCATGCAACTGCCATGAGTGTGTGGAGAGTCAGTGGGTGGAGGCTGTCATTATGGGCTCTGCATTCATTGGTGACTTATAAGTGATTGAATCACTCTGCACTTACTCAATTGTTCCCAGGGGCTTTGTGTTGTTATGTGTTTCCATGGCACATGTCATTTGCTCTTTGATTGGGATGCTTTAGCTTTAGTGTGTGTCATGCGGGTGTGTTCCATGCATTAGGTGTCTAAATGCACGTCTGCATATGTGTGTGTGTGTGTGTGTGTGTGTGTGTGTGTGTGTGTGTGTGTGTGATTGGTCAGGGCAGTCCTGGGAGGCGAAGGTCAAAGTAAGCTGGGTGTGCAGGTCCCGGATAAAGTGCTGGATTTGACTAATCTGACAAGCGAGGGCGTGGAGAGGTGGGTCACTCCAGGCCTGTGACCCTGACACAAACAACCACACTTACTTACACAGCTCTGTCAATAACATTTCTATACACACACACAGCAGCAGGTAGGTTATGTCAATACACTCAGCTGGAGCGTGTTGTGCTTGGCTCGGGCTAAACTGCATTGCGGAGTCTGTCTTGTGTTTCATGTGCAGATTAAACGTAAGGTGTGTCTTTTGGTGGACGCCTTTAGGCGCTTTATGGTAGGATGGAGGCATTATCTGTCCAACACTGAGACAGACAGACAGGTAGATAGATAGATAGATAGATAGACAGATAGATAGATAGATGATAGAACCATAAACAAAAACAAAAAAAACAGTTTTTGGATATTTTTCCAATAATCTGCCTTTTTAAGATAATTTTTAGGTAATTCTCTTGTCAGCTTTTACTATTTTTGCAGCTTTTGGGATATTTCTCAAGATGGTCACTTCCTTTTTCCCCATGTTTTAAAAAAATATCAAACCAGTTTGCTCAGTCTTAAAAGGGTCCAAAAGCTTGTGATAGGCTTTTGAATGTAGCACAAAAAAATGATGTCAATCCAGCTTTCGAAAGGTTAACTCCTTTCTAAAATGAGTCACGGTGGCCTTGAAGGGAAGAGACATCAAGTCACCACAACGGCAATCATCTCAGCGTGTCCATAGTGTGCTCACTACTATCGTCAGGCACTGAGCGTCCTGTCCGCTCCATTGTGCTAAGTCTCTCTCAAAACCATTCTGCGACAGCCCTGACCCTGCTGTACCTCCACTACCGCATACTGAAGCGGACTCATCCTCATGACCTCGACACGCTACTGTCCATGAGAATACAGCTGGAACACACAGCTTTGCTTTCAAAATAACACATGGTTATTACCTATTATATGATATTTTTTGATACCTTTCAACTGCTAAGAGGTCTAGTCATACATTGATATAGAACATCTTAACAGAAAATTGAGTGTATACCCTGTCTATATGCGTTACATTACCACGGATCTTGTAATATTAACTCTGCACATTGCACATATTTGCTCTACACTGTGGCTTTTCCACATACCCTAATTAATATATTTGCACAGCGCTCTGTCTCCGAAACAGCTATAGTGTACATATTTGTCATGTTATAGTACTTTTTTACAAGTATCTCTGTCAATTTTTTTATTGTACTTGTATATGTATGTTTTTTAGTGTTGCAGTAGGCTAGTTAGCCTCATTTCTTATTCCTCTTTATATGTTTCTTGTATGTTAAAAGTATGCACCAAAAAAAAAAAGAATAACTACTTACAATACATTTGATCCTGATTCTGATTATTACACAGAGAAACTAAGTGACTTGACTGACTAATCTCATGTTAGCTTGCTAATTTATGAACTGTGTAAAGACAAAAATAAACGGAGCATGGTTTACATCTAACATGACACTTGACTATAATGCTGTTTGATATTGTAGAGATATTACATTTAACAAAAATTACAAAAAATAGCTAAAATTAGATTTATTTACCTTTAATGTCAGACTGTGACCTGAATGTTTGCTAGGTTAGCATGTGTTGATAATTCCTACTTCTTTTTTATATTAACACAAAACCCCTAAACAATAATTCACCATGTATGCCTATATAAATAACACAATCCCCCATACACATGGAAAGTATTTTAGTTGGGTTAATTATTGTTTCCTCCCCAAAACTTCAAAATTTGGAAGTTATGCTAAACCACTGATGCTACTGACTTCCTGTTTACATAGTTGGGTGCCTTTTATTGGACAATGCTACATATGTTTGCCTGCAAATTAATCTATGTGCTGTTTGTTGCTTACTATAATATCTAAAACATGCTTAAGTTTTTAAGTAATTATGCAACAGATTTTCGTTTAAAAATATTGTTGTTATGACGAACTGAGGAAGGCTTTAGCTTCAAATAGCTGGCACAACCTAATCCAAAAGAGCTGAAAGTATCCAGTAATTCACAAGGAAAACAAATACTTTTGGATAACAAGCTCTTACATTTATTGTCTGACCCTTTTGTGGACCCAGACCCTTAGGTTGGAACCAATGCCACAAACCAGAGTTGTGATCAATGCTATGATACAAATGAGATTAAAAAATGATTCAATTTATCATTATCATCATTATCACCCAGGCAGGTTTTTAAGATTTCTGAATTAAAGACCAATAATGACATATTTGTTTACTTCACAATAAAATCGACTCCCAATGTCAGTCTCTCCTTTTAAAGCTAAAGGAAGACCTACACTATGCTGAAATGCTATTGGCGCTACAGGGCTTCCCATGATGGAGAAAAAAAGCCTTTTCCAACAGCTCCCCTCCCCCGCAGCAGCCCGACAGCTCCAGAAGGGATGCAGGATGCTTTTCAAGACGCTCATCCCCCCATCGTTCTCCTCCATCTCTGGCTATACGTGTGTGTGTTGGTTATTGAGCAGCAGTCAGATGGCTGTGATAATACAAACCTGGGATTTGGCCAGAAGATTACTTGGAAACACACTGGGTGGCTGGCAAGGATCAAGCCCCCGTAGAGGCTTTCTTTCATCTGCTGTGCAAAAAAACTCCTTATTACAGTCTACTCAACCTCTACATGTGGCTCATTCATTGTGTGAGAAACCGGTGGGTTGGGTCGCCTTCATTTGCTGTTTTAATTGCCATGCAGGCTTTTCATGAAGCGTGAATAAAGACAATGACGAGGTGATAGGTAGGTAAACAAGGGTTTCAAATGTTTATTTCCTTTAATATCAATGGCAAATATAAATTGCTGCTCCACATTTCCAAAGGGGTTTTTGTCCCCCAACATTTGATTTATTTAGAAGACAATGTCCAAATTACCCAATTCTTAAAAAGTAAGTGCACAAAACGCCCTCCTTTAAGTTTTTCGACATTTGACCTTTCTGAGGGGAAAGGTCGGCAGGCGACGACGATGTTCATGGAGCTATGACGTGGTGTGTTGGTGTGTGTGTGTGTGTGTAATGCATGAAAGCACCACGCCTGAGACCGTCACAATGAAAAGGAATGGCCCTTGCGGTACATGTCGATATATCATATACACTCATATACTTCTGTTAGGTCTGTTTTAAGGCATTATCAGCCGCTTTGTATGCAGGGACAAAATGTGCGAAAAAACAAATTAAATATACACATGAAGTTTCCCCTGACGCTGAAACCTATAGCTTAAACAACTGGTCTGACTGTAGTCTTGTTCTTTGAGAGATTCCACACCTGCTTCTTAAGGCAGATGCTGAGAGCACCAGGGTTGTTTTGAAAGGGGAGGGAGGGTCGGAGGTGAGGAGCGATCGCTGATGCACGCGCTGCCCCACCGCACGCACCTGCCTCGCCTGCACCATGGATGCCAACGCAGCATGTGGAGGAGGGAGTCACGCTCACACAGGCAGGAAACACACACACGTAGACTGGCGGAAGACGGACAAACAGGCCATGGATGGAAAAAAAAAAGTTTAAAAGTCTCCCGTGGACAGACATTAATGCTTAGGTTTATACATGAAGTCTTCGTCGAGTGGACTTTTCTTTTTTTTTTGTTTTTTTTGCATTTTACTCGTAAACAAATGAACAAAACAGAAACAGCCTTACAATTATTATTTTTTTTAAACCACCCACCCTCTACCACCCCCAAAAAATCTCTCTGAAGACAGTGACGAAATAAACACACGTGCGCGCACTCACATACTGCATACACACACCGACAGATGGCATTTCAGTGAACACACTCACACCTAGTTCCCCTTTAGTCCCCCTTCTTTCTACACAGTTCCTCTCCGTTTGAAAAGGTTTCAATTGGACAAAAAAAAGAAGCAGCATTCCACACTCAAAACACTAAACAATCTTATCATCTAGATTTTTTCTGGTTCGTCTTCATGCTTCGACTGAGATTCACAAGTTTTTTGGATGCAGGAGCGGGGAGGTTCCTTTGGCGCCTTGCAGTTAACGCTGCAGGGTTGAGGACAATCTACATTCAAAAAAAAAAAAAAATGCTGCAATCCTCTCCCTTCCCCGTGGTGGTTTCAAACAAAAAAAGTCTCACGAGGCAGAGTAGCCATTTTGTTCAAACAGCTTTCGCCAGAGGAATCACCACCGCCCTTCAACCACCAGCTCCTCTCACTTTTTAATTGTTTTTATCAATTATTCAGATTTTTTTGTCCTTTTATTCCCCCCTTATAGGGGCAAGATGGCTTTGCTAATAATTATAATCATTACGATCAATCACAAAGAAAACATTCAATTTTCCTAGGAGCACCGTGCCGAATTCTGAACAGACACAAAAAGCCTCGAGGCACAAGAGACATTTCTAAATACTCTATGGATTGACTAGGCTGTGCAAACAAACTACACGTAGCAAACTCTCAAGAAACCCCACGAGAAGAACATAGGCTATGACTAATTAAATATATTTCTATATATTCATCTATATATTTAGTATATCTAATAAATACATTTGTTGATAGACATAGAGATCTTTCTGTAAACTATTTACATTAAAAGGTGTTTTCAGAAACAATAAATAGCTATGGAGGCAAGGCAAAGGAGAGAAAATCTGTGGTTTTATCATTTTAGCTTTTCAGATGTGAGAAACATTCTGAGCAACTGAAAAGTCAAAGCCACTCCTTCTGTTTTTAGGGCGACTCGGCTCAAACTGAACTCTCCCGACATAAATAATTGGCAGGAACATCCACTCGCAAAAAAATAATGCTCTCAATCGTACCTGCCTGTCCTCTCTACATAATGGAATGTGCTCCAGTCTCTCGACTGCTCTCAGTAGATCAGCTTTTCCCTTCCTGTTAATAAAATCTGGTGAACGGGGCAGTGAAGAAGCAAGTGTACAAAAACGTACCAGCACCTGCCAAGATATACCAGCATTCGGCCTGGTGGCTGGTGATCAAAGTTCCCAAACCTGCTATTGACCCCTGTCGTCTCCAGGCTCAGACGTGACATACACACATTATGATAAAAGGATGCTGTAAAAACGCCACAGTCATCAGAGAGAGGCAGAAAAAACATCAAACCCACCCCAAAAAACCCTTCCATATCCCCCGGCCCCTTCACAATCTCATGCTGCACAATTTTTTTTTGTCGTTTTTTGAGATACTTATTCCTCTGAATGGCAGGTGTGGACAGAAAATTACAGGGTAAGTAACGAGTCTGCCAATGCTTGATACCGAGGGACGTATTGCTGTCGGCCCGACTGTTTGACACCACACACAGTCCTCTTTAGCGTCCCCCAAATTCTGCACGCAACTGGCATGTTTTTCAAACACTTACGTTGTCTTGTAACATTTCTGAAACAGCTGTGGTGGTGGTGGGGGGGGGATTTAAGTTTTTAAGAGACAGCGTTTGAAAAAAGATGAAACAGTTTTGTTTACAAAAGCAATTGCAAGTGCAAAAAATACCATGCACAGATGGCTGACTGGTGAGCAGGGCAGAAAAAAAGCCCCGCGTCATGTCAGTGTCAGACCTTTGGGAGGACTTTGTCTCAGTGGACAACTAGGAGAGATGGAGCAGTGTGTGTGCGTGTGTGTGTGTGTGTGTGTGTGTCTGTGTGTGTGTCTGTGTGTGTGTGTGTGTGTGTGTGTGTGTGTGTGTGTGTGAAGGGTGAATCTCATAAGTGCTTCCCATGGCTCTTGAGGCATAGAAAAAGAGGCAGTGGGACATTGTGTGGTAACATTCTCTGGCTGAAAGTTGTGTTTGGGATGGATGGACAGAGAGACGGAGGGGGTGGAGTGTCTTTGAAATCCCACTCGTTTGATTGGTGCAGAGCAGAGCGGGTGACACCCCTAAAGACTGACCGCTGATGATGGGCTGGATGTGAGCGGGTGTCTCAGAGGTGCTGCAGTCTGGATGGAAGTCGTCGTGGGGACAGGAAGTCCGCAGAGGCTCGGCTGGAGGAGAGGCCTCAGACTTGGTCAGTCCTGGTAGGGAGGGAGGGAGGGGAGGGAAGGGGAGGGGAGGGGTCGAGGTCTGAGCGGGATCAGGGAGTGGTGAGAGAATCTTGGGACGGGATTGGCTGAGGGGGAGGAGGTGGGTTGGGGAAGTGACCAGTTACTGTCTATAGGCTGCAGCCCAGCTGCTTGGTCATCTCCTGAGTGTCCTGCAGGCGCAGCAGGCTGGCGCTGGAGTAGCCCTCGTCGCTGCAGCTGCTGCGCAGGCTGCCTCGCTCGTCCCCTGAGTCGCTCACACTGCTGGTGCTCCACTCCAGGTCACCCAGCAGGTAGTCTGTCCCCTCCACATCCACATCCAGGTCCTCTGTTGGTGCACAGAGGAAAATTTTGATAAGTCTGAATGATCATTCAACATTAGTGTTCATCTATTCAAGTTTTTCTCAAGGTTGCTCATAAACTGATATTACTACTTTAATCTTTCCTGATAGGGTGAGAGACGATACAGGCGAGCTGCAGACAGAACGCATCAGCTGCTGTGTGTGTGGTCATCATTCTGTATGCACTGCATCTGCAGCACGGCCGGATTCCATTTCTTATTTTTACCCCTAACTCTGGTTTTCGAGGGCCACCATGCCCTTCAGAACGGAGGGACAAAGGGAAGCGACTGAAGTCTTCCCCTGTGAAAAGGGACAACCCTTAACCCTTTGCAGCTTGAGCAAATTGGCTTGATTGCTTTCACGTGTCATGTAAAGAAGGCAATGAGCAACAAAAGAAGAATCGACCCCAAAAATGAGTAAGAAGTACAAGAAAATTACTTTAAAATTAGTTTTAAAAAAAGTAAATAGAAAAGAAGCATGGCAAATAAGACCAGAAAAAAGTGTTTTTAAAAAATCTAATAAATCTGTAACATAATTTTAAATATGTAATTGTGATCATTGTCATTGTAAGGCAGTGTTTTCCCGGCACTATGTTTTCTCCTTTCAGAAAATTAAGAAAAAAATATAGGAGAAATTTAAGAGAACGTTGCCGCATAAGACCCATTGTCTCAAATTCATATGAGAAAACGGTTATGAAGGTGGCTGAGCCAGCGGCTAGCAGCTAATGGTGCTAACAGCCTAATTAGCCAACTAGTAAGTTGCTAAGCAACCCACTAATGGTACAAAAACATATTGCCACTGAGGTACACACACAGACACCCACATTCACAACATGCACCAACATGCACATGCGGCCGTCATCGTGAATGTCTTATATTGAACCTTAAAAGAAAGACTTTGGCTTCAATAAGAACTCCAAAGATTGATTTTTCAGCTGGTAACCAGAGGATAGATGCCTCTGGGATTCTTTGAGCTTCTCACCACATTCAGACATCACGTTATGATAGTCCTCTCTCTATTATCTACAGGAATGTTTATTGTTTTTACCTGGATTCACCTGCTTCACTTTATGGAGCACAGTGAGTGTTATACGTGTGTGTACCTTGGTCAGAGTCGGACTTGTCGGACACAGTGGAGCCGGTGCTGTCCATGCGGATCCTCTCCACCCCCAGCTGCTCCAGACGCCTCCTCAGGTGTCTCTGCTCCCGCTGTAGCTGCTCCACGGTGTGCTGAGCTCTCCTATCGCTCTCCTCCAACCTCTGCAGGGCGGGAAGAGGAAAAAACACACAACACTTGAGGAGAAGCCGTCAGAAATGTTGCTCTGCGAGTGCGTACATCAGTGGCTTTTCAGTCACTCAAACACACATCACACACCCATCACAGCGCTCAACAAACTGCCGTCTACACACTGATCAGGTGAGTACCAAACACACACGCACCTTGATATGATCTTTGGCTTTCATCAGCAGGCTGAGGGTGGTGTGCCGGTTAGCATCTGGTCCTAAGGGAACGAGGGATTTCAAGCGTTCTAAACACAGCCGTAGATGTGCCCGTCTAGAGACAGAAGAAGAGAGGAGGAGAGAGAAATGGTCAAACATGATGATGCACACAATAAACTTGATTTGTTAGACATGCGAGTTCATTCTTGGCCTTGTTTATTTTTTTTTTCCCTGGAGCTTTTAACTGCATTTCATGGTCTTCATTGCTGGAGGGAGCTTGCTCAGTTGCATCAGGTAACCAAAGCAATAGAGGTTTGGTCACATGACAGCAGCTGAGCCATCTCATTGTGCAAATTCGAGCCCGCACAAGCCTTACCTAGGGATGATGATATTAATTTTTCTAAACTGGTAACAATAAGATATCAAATGAATACCTTTGTTGATTGCTTACTTTGAGGAATCGAAACATGTTTTTTAAGTCCTGCAAGTTGTGCTAAAAAACCAGAAATAACTCTGGCCACTCACAGCCTTAACCTTTGAGTGACATCATTTTCTTTGCATATAGACCTATCGTTTCATTAAGCATGCGGTAAGTTATGAACGAGTGAGGGAGGCTGTCATGTGGCTTATCAGGAAAAACATTACTCATTGTGCATCAAGCATGTAACGGGAACAAAGACACAGCTGCAGACTGCCTGCGTAGGTTGACAAAGTCATTGTCACTCATGTCACAGTGACCCAACTATTGAGATGTATAAGAAGCTGCAAGGAGAAGGAGAAGTTGCGCTCTCTGCCTGAAACTCTTTTGAAAGTTGATAGCGCTTGTTTGTAAGTGTGTTATTAAAAACTCAGAAAGAAACTTTCTCTGTGAGCGTGTTAGTGAAGAGTCTCAGTCATTTAGGTCACGGTAATTCTCCGTGCTATATTGTAGGGTAACTGGACTTGCGTGAGTTTCTTGAAAGGGTTTCACCTGTCATCTGAGAGGCTTCTCCAGTTCTGGACCTGAGGAACTGAAAAAGCCTTTTGCATGTGAGGCAAAACATTTTCAAGAAACTAAGGCGAGTCCAGTTGCCTACAATATAGCATTGAGAATTTGTGTTAAAGAAATTCCACCACGCTAAATGGCGTGGCTGCTGGAGAGATGGCCTAGACGGAAATATCTTAGCTACTATTGGATGGATTGCTATGAATCTTTAAGTTCATGGTCTCTGTACTTTGAGTTTGTTACTAATTAGTAAGTGTGAGCGTGCTCACGCTAAAAACTTAGCTAACATGACAAATAGAGTCATTGTGAGCAGGTTAGAATGTTGACGTTAGCATTTAGCTCAAAGCACCATTCTGATATAACCTTACAGATCTGCGAGCATGGCTGTAGACTCCACGAGTAGCCTAAGAAGAGCCTAAGAAAACTGAGAGAATTATAATTTTAATCAAAAACATTCTGATTAAAGTATAACTGTCTGAGTTGGCGTTTAATGCAATGTTTGGATATTTGACATTATTTTGTTTCAATAGTTAAAGGGGTTCTATGCAATTTTCAGAGTGCATGAATTGTCTGCACATAGTTCTTAACACAAAGGTGGTTGAACCAGCAGCTGACAGTGCTAACTCCATAAACGGGGCTAGCAATAGCAACTGTTTTGACAGCGCCAACTGTGTCAACAAAAAGGGGAAACGGAAGGTGGGTGCTATGCTTCAGCACTGCCGCTGTCCCAATATTAGCAGTAACCGCCATATAAATGCAGTGCAAAGCGACAATGATGTGCTATCCAGAGGGATTAAAACATACACTAAAATGCAATTTTCAACAACAAATCATAATCAACAAACCACAGAGAAGCTTTGTTGTTTATGACAACAAACCACAGAAAAGCTTTTTTGATTAAGACAACGAACCACAGAGACGCCATAACTCCACTACATCTTTGCTACTTAAATGCTCTCGCACAGAACCTTTAATGCAACAAACACAATTTGGACTGCATCAAAGTAGTATTCAAGTCCCCTGCCTATTATAAGAGATTATTAATGCAACTTTGCGTTAAATAGAACAAAGAAAAACATTTTTTTAATGTCAATGAGTTATTTGTATTTTCCCTCTAATAGCCACTATGCAAGCGCTTTGGCCCCTCTGCTTTCTGATGCAAATGGCAGTTTCACATTCAAATATGTGTTCGTGAGTAAAGGTGTGAACATGCAAAGTTGTATATGAAGTAATGAGACTAGCGTGTGTATCTTCAGCATTGTGACATTGCTACATAGGATATTTGAGAAACAGCATTTAAATCCTTCACTGACAAGAAGAAAACAGAAATGTGCTGAAATCCAAACAACATCTACGACATATGTTCAGACGTGAACTCACTATGAATGTCACCTGTCCTATAACACAGTTCACATTTACATTTCTCATCCACACTCCACTTCCTCCTGTAGCCACTCAGCCTTGGCAGTTGCTATGGTCTGGTGGGTGTTTGCGACCACTTGACCCCACTGTTACACAACACACACCTCCAGCTCCAGCCTCGGCGGAGTGTGTACGTGTCTGTATGCCTGTGTGTGCTGGAGCGAGTGGGCGTGTGTACGTCAGACTCCTCCTGAGAGCGAGTGTAAAAATGTTTTTTTGGCAGCTGAGGGCCCTGCTGGATGAGCTATTCATTTATTGTCTGCTGCAGGTAATCCTGATGTGAGCGTCACTGCCGGAAAGAGTTTATTCAACACTGGACACATGGAAAGAGGACGAGACTGATTTGACTGTGGGGAGAGGACGCACACAAGTACATTCTCACCCCGTGCCCTTTTTAAAAACGCACTCGCACTGCAAGTGAAGCCCACACGCACATACAAAGCAGTGTTCGGGTGCTGAAACCGAGTGCCTGTTTCTCAGCTGACTCAGTCCAAAGGGCATGCAGATTGTCATTACATAACTTGGAATGCAAAATGCCCTGGGCTGTGTTGTTCTGACATAATCAGCAGGGCTGGCTAATATTTGTTAAACAACGCTGACAATCAGCATGAAGCACCACAGGTCACATGGTGTCTGAGTGAGAGGAAAACACTGCAGGTGAGGCTGTAAAACAGCAGTATTTCAGCAACAGGTTATTCTGGTTCAGTGTGGCTTTAGTGCAGTGTGTCAATAGGTGAGCGTGTATGTGGAGCTATAGGTTTGTGTGCTATCAGCCTGAGGCAAAAGCCTGTATTTCTCTGTCCTAGTTTTGTGTCCTTTTGAAATGCACGCAGCCGGTCCAAGTGGTGTCCCAATGTGATCTGAAATCAGGTGCGAGTCAAGTTTCTTACAATGAAAACAGCTGTGGCCGAGTCATTTGAAAACGATTTCTCTTGCAGAAACATTGCAAAAACTGCACTTCTGTCAAACTACAACTAGGTAAGTGTGATGCACGTTGCCTGACTGGCAGTATATCACCCCACTGTCTTCACTCGCCCTCTGACCCCCAGCAGTAACTGCCTGTGGCCATCTGGGAGGAACTCGCATGTAAAAAAAAAGGCGTGGTGGTGTCTGGAGTCATGTTACGTGGATGTAAACACACACCCACATGCACGCTCTTCGTTCCTTATGCATTGACAAGAGGGGAGGAGAGCTGTGCAAAATAGGACTTTGAATGTGTGTATGGAGATTTCACTGAGCCAATATTGCTTGAGGGGGGGATGGGTCTCGTTGCACTCTGCTGGCTTTGCTAGCAGAGGGTCGACATGCGTAATTTACTATCTGCCTATGATGGCTTTCTATCATCAAGCTACTGGTGGGAGAAACTGGCTAAAGGCTATGAATGTTCTCAAGTGTAATACGACGGGCTGCGGTCGTAATTTTGACTTACTGCCGGGCATGAGGTGTCCACACACACACACAAATGCTCAGGCACACACACATGCAGAGGGCTAAATCCCAGGCACAGGCCACAGTGCCATATATTATTCAGGCTGTCCACTGAGCTGCTGGTTTGGATCAACTAGCACAGGCAGGATGGAAGCGCCAAAGTAACAGGGACCGAAAAAAAAGAAGAAAATAAAATAAAAGACTTGTTTTCTGGCCTAAAATGTCTGCCTGAGAAACTGCTGGAAAATAACAGCAATTTGATTTTTTTTTTTTTTGGACTCATTACAACCTCGCAGCTTGCTATTACAAGTGGGACATTTTTTTGCCAAAAGTATTATAGCTAAAGTATCAATGTGTTGTTTCGTAGCAGGAGTCTGCAGCCATGTTAGCAGCCCTGAGAGGCTGTAATTTGGCACTGTGGTGCTTTGAGCTAAACGCTAACATCAGCACGGTAAGGTGCTCTTAATGTCAATGCTAACATGCTGACGTTAAGCAGGTATAATGTTTACAATGTTCAGCACCTTAGTTTAGTGTTAGCATGCTAATGTTTGCTAATTAGCAATAGACACAAACTACAGCTGAGGATTATGTGAAGTCCTTCAAGTATTGGGGAAAATTAAAATGATGATGGTGCTAAACAGAAAGTCAAAGGATCGTCAAAGTGATAGAAAGTCATCCTCTGATGACCATGAATGTGTGCACTAAATTTCATGGCAATTCACCTAATAACTGTCAAGATATGTCACTCGTTACTGTCTTTTTTATTACATTCCTGATTTACACAATCAAATTAAGTAAGTAGGAAAAGTAATATTGGACTGATGGATTCACACAGTCCAAAGCAGAGCAGCATGCAAAAACCAGCTTTATAAAGTTTTCTTGGGACAGATCTAATTTGTCTCACCAGTTACAGCAGGGGTTAAAACCAAAGGTTTTATATAAGATTAAGATCTGTTTCGTGATTTGATTTGATGCGGTTTCAAAGTGTGAATGCATGTACAATTTCAAAAGTTCAAACACAGTAAATGTGTTGTTTATCCCCAGCTAATGTCAAATCTGTCATTTAGCACTCTACAACTGTCTCATTTTATAGGGCAACATCACTTAGTTATTGAGGATACTTTTACCCAAAATTAAATTTAAAAGAGAAAACGAAATTAAGAGAAAATGGCAAATAAATGCCTTTCTTTTATACATTAGTGGGATAGCCAGGTCACAGATAATTATGAAAAAGCAAATTATTTACCTATTGATATAGTGAAATGGCAATTTAAAAATGGAAAACAAATTTAAAATCCTACAAATCAATTCCTTAAAACTAAATACCAACAAAAACCCAAATTGAAAACAGAAAAATGAAAAAATGAACTTTATTTTTATTTTTTTGTATTTTTAACATCTTATAATTTAAGATTTAGAATTTTAGCATTTTATTTCAGCATTTTCATTTAAACTTTCCTGTTTTTCACTTTCAAACTGCAAGTTTACAAACAGTTGTCAGTTCAATGCAAGATTTTCTTTTTTTTATGGTTTCCCTATAACTTTTTAACACTTCATTACGGCCTGTTTATTCTGAGTACAAAAATAAAAATGCATCTATCATTTTCTCTTTCAGTTTTAATTTGGGGTAAAATCATCCTCCACACTCAACAGTGATTCTTTGTCTAACATGCAAAAGTTCTTTCCATCTACAGCCCATCAGTTACACACTTTCCATGGTGACAGAGGAACAACAACAATTCACAACCATGCGCAAACACACACACATTTTTACATACCTGTTCTTTTCCATTTCATTATGCGTAGACCTGTGGAGATAAGACACATATCAGAAACCACACATAATAACAGGGCCACTGCTTGAACAGAGTAAGGTTTCCTCTCTGTGAGCCATCAATGCAGTCCAAGGCCTTACTGCAGGGGACTGAGAGAGAGCGAGAAAAGGCTGTGTGGGAGTTTATGAGCAGTCAGAACGGCTGACAAAATGAGATTCTCGGAAAAATAGAAGAACGGGCTGGATATTCTGATGCCCGAGGCTTGTTCTACGGAGGATACTTGTGCTTTTTTTAAAGGACTCGGTGCCACACTCGGATTCGTGATGAAGAGGCCAGGGGTAAACATAGTAACAGTAACTAGAAACAGAAGCCAGGGACTGTGCCCCTCCATATTTGCCTGATTATCCACCGAGCATGTAGAAGTGAGAGAGGTGGGAGTGTAGGAGGACACGGTGCTGAAGGTAAACGGAGAGATGGAGGTGTGCTAGTGGCCAATATGACTCCTGCATTGCAGTGTTGAAGCGGCATTCACGCTCAGGGACAGACAGACAGAGAGGATGCAGAAATGGGGTTATGTGTAATTTTTGGAATGATGGATGAGTGGTGGTTTGAGACAGGGGAGGCAAAGATCGCCATAGCGTTCCTGAACTCTCACCTACTGTACCTCCACCTGACCTCTCAATCCTCCCAACCCGCTTCCCAAAATAGCCTCTGCACCTTGAGCTCTGCTAGACTCGACACTGTCACCACGTCATGACCGAGATCTTACGAGGACTATCACTCACACACATCTTCATTCACCTCCATGTTTGACTACTTTCACTCAAACTCAGAATTACTGTCTTCCACTAACCTCTAAACAGCATTGGGGTCATGCATGCATGTGTGTGTGTGTGTGGTGCGGGGTATCATCTTGTTTCAGCGTTGGGTGCTCTCTATCTCACTTGGCCCCCTCCAGCCAGTGTGCATTCCAGTGCAGGGCAGACAGCCGCTGGTGACATAACAGCGCTAGCAGGGAAATGATCCCACTTATTGAGGTTGGATTTCAGGCTCTGGAGCACCTCCTGATCCAGTCCCAAAACCCTCTACCCACACCCATGATATGACGGGGTACAGCTAATATTAAGTAATACTGAGTAATAATGAGGTTTTTTTATTGTGGGTGTGTGGAATAATGGATCCAGTGCTGTAATTCTATATCGGCACATTACACTGAATCAGTCTACCAAATAGTCACTGGGTTTACATTCAGTACATTTACATGCAAAGTTTAGTCAAGCTATGGTTATAGCTCAATTAGGCCGTTTAACTGGACTTCTGTCCTTGTCCCTGTATACAAGCGCTGGGAGAAAATCAATTTATTGATGGAAGTATGTCCAACTCCACCAAGACAGATGGAGATGTGGCCCCTTTCAGCTAGTTGCTATAGACCTATTATATTGATGTAGTCCAAGATATAGACCGAATCACAATGATCAAAACTGATTATTTATAATTAGGTGTGGACTGATAGGGGTTTTTCAGGGTCGATACCAATTTTAAGTACTTAATGAGACAGAATACCGATATGCATTTACAATAAAAATGACAATATTTCTGTTAAAATGTAGAATTTGGAATCTAACAAAATCCAACACAAAACTTTGTTGAAACTCCTTTAGCAAATGTTTCATTAAAACTGAAACTTTCAACATCATATACAGCAACTTTTTTCAAACAGTTTAGTGAACATTTTAATGAAAAATGAAGGAATAAAAATAGCTCCCTGAAGTTTTACATGGTAAAAGTTCCTCCTATGTTTACACTCTCTTTATATGTATTGCTTACTGCTTTTGGCTTGTTGGTTAAGTGTAATATGCACACTTTTTTATTATATTATTTTGTCAGCGATCATTGGAATGAAACGCTGATACAGATAGTTAGTCAAATATTGGCCCCAATAATCGCCCAGGCCAATAACCTATTGACCCCAATTCACAATTACTCTGCATCAATTACATATAATAATATTATAATATAATAATATTAAAATCAAATGGCACAGAGCAAACTGGGCCGTAACTGATTGGTTTTAAGCCACCTAAAAAAAAAATTAAAGAAGTCAAGTTCAGTGTAGCCTATGCCATATTTGGAATACACGGCTTTACCTAGACATAAAACACCCCTTTCTGCCGGGGATACGAAGCTGTTCTATCAAAAACAGAGAAATACAATGATTTTACTCCGCTGAGCAGCGGAGCTTCTGGTCTACAGCTGCTTCCATCAGCTGTTGTGGACAGTGAGGAGGAGAAAATATTAAAATATAGTGCACACTTAAACCGATATTGATTTTTTTAGGTGGCTAGAATATGTTTTGCTGTGGCCCCGTCCACAGCAGTACATCACTTAGCTTCTGCACCGGTGTTGCTAGACTGGACTGGAAACACGTGCGGATCACCTGGTCCACTTAAAGTCAGATTATGGTGTTTACATGATGGAATCTTGTCACCTTTTACGATTTTTTTTTTTGCAATATATGTGACATTTCATGCTTAGTTGCTAATTGCCTTTTGCCTTGATTTTGAAAGAAATCAGGGTGTAAATCCCTGTGAAGGGCATCTGAAGGCAGCACAAGAGAGTTGATGTTGACCCAAGTTTTAAAGGGTTAATATAAATGACAGGAATGATGCCCAAAAATACACTAGTAAGACCAGTGTTGTACAAAAAAGACTCTCTGAGTGCTTGTAAGTCAACTTACAGAAGTAATAACTCTTAAATTGTTGTGAAACTACTCTTCGCAGCTTCTGTCGACTTGGTCAGGGCATTAGGTGTTTTCAGACCAAACAGTTCTGGGGACTCCCTATGAGGAACTGCCCACTGGGGAACTTTCCTAAAATGAGAACTACATTCAAGAACTTTCTATCTGTTTGTATTCACACTGCCAGCAGAAACACGGATGACATACCGTAAGCTAGCCAGTAGTTGGTATAACACCGTCACTTTCATTTTGATGAGTCAAAATCCATTCAGTATTTCCACTGTGACATACAGTATACTCACTAAAGCCTGGAGTTCACCGTTAGACACTTTGTCCATGTTTGCTTCCATTTTTTGTCATTATGAGCTGTTGTTTATGTCTTTTGTTGACTGTTGTTTACACAGAGAAAGGGTTTATGGAAATTGCAATTGCCAGTGCTGCATTGGCTGTGCTCATCATTGTCACTTGCGTCACACATTGTTCCTCTTGTGCTGGGAGAGTACCTACTCTCAAACAGGAGCTAAAAAACTCCCTTAAAAATGTGGTTCTAAGAACTGTGAACTTTACGAGTTCTTGTGGTGCAAATGAAACAAAAAATGGGGTTCTTATAACTAGGAAAAGGTTCCTGTGGACCAAAAACGCCCATTGTCAAAAAAAAATCACCTTTCTAATAATAAGTCTCAGTCTTATAAACTCCATATTCAGTGTAGACCTTAAGTCTTCCCACACAGATCCTTGAACAAAGTCTTAGTGTGTGGGGTCCATGGGCTATTATTTGTTGAGGGTCCTTGATGGAGATATTTTAAGATTATTACATGCTTCAAATCTTCACTGAATTGTAGCAAGATGATTCACGAGCGCACCTGTCCTTCAGCTTGGTCTACAACAAGACTCTTCTCCATGAATCTAACACTAATCCATATTTTCACTTCTTTAGCCTCGCCCTTCAGCCTGAACAACGCCGGTTGGTGAGCACGGAAAGACTCTTATTTGCCTGCTCAATGAGGATGGCAAGATGACTATATGATTTCCATAGGGCACTGGAGTTGCACAGTGTTTGTGTTAGCGTGTGCAGGGTGGGGGAGGACTCTTCCATCTCTGTAATGGAGGAGCTGGTGCTCTCCACTGCCTGCCAAGAGTGAGAACAGAGCAGGAAAGACACAGAGGGGTGGAGGAGGTGAGGAGCGAGCGAAAACACAAGTGGGAGAGAGCGATGAGGGGGAGGGGGGAGTCACTACTACTGACACACATGCACGCATAGAAACACGGTGACTCCCCTCCCCCACGGCCTCACACATCCATGCCATGGACAACAACACAAAGTGGAGGGGCTTGGACGTACTGGGTTGAGTGGCTTCACCATACGCCCATGGCTGCATGCCCTACATTTTTTACCAAGTCTCAGCAGCAACAAAATAACTTATCATGACTGATTAATTAATGATACGTTCTTCTCTGGCAGAAATCCACCCTCCCCCCCCACAAGAGGCGAATTCGTTCAGTCACAGCGCCGGGCTGACTGTTAATGATCAGGAGCCAATATCACAGCAGACCATATCAAATCATCTAGGCTGAGCTGAAACCCTTATTAATATCAAGTCTGCTCTTAAATAGTAATGAGTAATAGTAGATTAAATGGTCGTAAATGACGAGGGAGTTTCTGCAGCTTGATATAACCTTGCTGTCAACCAAATGAAATGGTAAAAGTAAATGCTGGTGAGCTAAAAGGTTTCAGGGCTGGAGGACAAACCTGCAGCAGCTCACAGTCTACTTGACATACAAAGCTAGTCTCACTTCCTGCACTAAGCATGTCTAAAAATATTGCGCTACCTAAGCATGTTAAGACATGTTCGGAGCAGGAGGCAGCTGTGTTCTTGCAGTGCTCCACATCCAGCTCCTTTTAGTGCTTAGTGGCAATGGAAGAACAAATTTTTCACCGTCACTGTCAACGTGCTCAAGCCCAACAGACATAACCCTGGCCGACAGGCTAAACCAAATATTTGAGTAACACAAGAGTAACAAGAGTTTCTTTGAGAGAGTATTATTTACACCTACACACATGTGTACATACAACGAATGAAAACCGTCTTCCTGTTGATCAAGTGCACTAATTGGGTAAATGCTGGTAATTCTTCTGAGTCTTTGCATCACATTTTTGGCAGTCGACTGGCGCTGAAACGATTAGCCAATTAGTCAGTTGACAGGAGATGAATTGGCATCCATTTTGATAATCTAATAATCTAATAATAGAACTAGATGGCACTCTGCTTGTGAGGCTCAAAGTGCTTAAAAAAAAAACCTCTGAAAAATTCAACTGCAATTCCTCTTTCTAGAAATCATGACTCGGTTAATCAAAATAATCCACAGACCTTGTTGTGACCAGTTTCACGGAGGAGTGAGTGAGTGAGTTTATTTACATTTGTGCTCACAGTTAAATCTGAATAGATTCAGAATTCACCATAAAATAAGTAAAACTATGTATGAAATTTACATAATAAAAAAATAAAATAGAATCACGTTAAAACTGTACAACTATACATGTATGCTCACACACACTATACATCAAATATTTTCATAATACCTTACATACATTTAAAAAGCTATTAAAACAGTAATATACAACAGCACAGAATTACACTGCCAAAGGACCCCAGGAAAAACTTCAGCTATCCCGATACTTTCTGCACACCCCCAGCTGGCTGTAAATGCACTCATCCTTCTGTGCAGTGACATCAATTATATCACTGCACAGAAGGAGGAGTGCATCTACTGCTTGCTCATGTAGCACCACCAGACAGCAAATGAAGGAAGCGTGCATCTACTCATGGACAAGAGGCTATGTTAGCTCGCTTCATGGTGAAACGTGAGCTAGCAGTAGATGCACTATTCCTTCTGTGTGGTGGTGTGGTTGGTAAGGGTAGTTCAGTAGGAATAAAATAACTGCTACACGAAAGTGATCAAAACAAAGTCTGTGGATTATCTCTACTAACCTGGTCAGGATTCCTGTTAAGAGACATTGCTGATGAGTTTTTCAAATGAATTGTTGGCACTTTGAGCACTACAAGCTTAGTGCCATCTAGTTCCATAATATTATAGGGAAGACAGACATCTCTATGTCTCCTACATCCTGCAACTCACACCAAAACAACCTAGACTGATATATGGCACTACAGTTAACAGGACATACAGTACATTTTGATAATGGGGTGAACTGTACCTTTAACATAAAAATACTGATAAGTTCTATGAAGGTATGGATTACATGATTTTGTATCGCAGTCTTGTAACTCAAGATCTGCGGATAATATAGCTTGATATAGTACATTGGGCTATGCGAGGTGACAAGCCTATACATAAACATATTTACATGCGTCCTATCACGTGCTCTGTACACTGGATACTGAACATGTCCCTAAGTCATCCAGAGGACATTTTAGGTCAAGGTATTCTGCATACAGACAAGTTTATGTAATGCATCATCAACAGCATCTAAAGGTCTGTTGTCATAGATAGGGACAGGGTGTGCTATAGTGGTTCAAATGGGGAAAACTTTCAGACTGTCTCTCCTTTACAACATTCGAAATGTTGCTATAGTTTGTGCATACTAAAAGTGATGAAAGCAGTTGTGTCAAGGATCAAAAACAACAGCAGTGGGCATTCTTGTCAGATAGTCCGTTTTATAAATTAACAAGCATGCCTAGAGATATTAGAGCTAGATATACAGTACATTGGGTTACACAAGGTAAGAGGCCTATATATGAACCTGTCCATATGTTTACCCTCATGTGCTCTGCATCAACGGAGGCTGCTAGCTGTAGCACTTGAAGTACATCAGCATATTGCAGTGATTGCAGTTGATGTTCTTGCCTGAGCTTTTTGAGCATTTTTGAAAGCACTTATTGCAAGTCGCTTTGGATAAAAGCTTCAGCTAAATGCTAACATTCGTGACATAACCAGGTATAATGTCTATCATGTGGCCTGGCAGCCCCTGGTTGTAATATCTGTAGCCCTTTTTACAGCGCCTCTTCAAGGTGGGAATTTTGGGCCATTATGACTACACAGCGTTCTGTATAAAAGCTAAAGTCACATAATGGGGGGACAGTTTTATCTCACCTTTAAGGTTGCATGGGAGGTAGTAACAGCGCTGGAACAGGTATAAACTGCATAAATGTATAAACAGGACCGCTGTGCATCCTACCACGAGAGATTTGAAAAGTAGCAAGTGGCTAACTGTAACATATGGCCGTAAATATCTGCAAATTGGTAAAACAATAAGATTCAGGAGTTTTTTTATCCTCCGAGCAGAGGATGAGATCAGCCGCCATATAACAGAGAAGGTAAATGATTGCTATTGTCACTTTATGCCATTGAATTGTTTGTAAAACGCTGCTGACGCATATGTTATATTTCACACTAGAGGCCGACACATGTCACAACAGTCATGCCTCTTTTGATTCCGCAATGCCGGCATTCTGTCTATAATCATACACTGGATAGGCATGATACTTCCATCACTTGGGGTCTGAGTAAAAATGCAAAAGCGCTATGGAGAAGTGACTTTGTAGCTGCTCTATAATGCGATCTCTGTGTAAAACAGAGATCGCACTAAGAATTGCCTCTTTCCATACACTGGACAGTGTTTTAGTCAGCTGCCCTTTTCTGATAAAAAGACACTACGGTTGCAGCAATATACCAACGTTGTGTCTTCTGAAGAAGCATATCCCCCCATTACACCATTGTTTTCACCATCACTTGCACGAATTAGCTGTTTTTTTTCCTGATGTTTTCATTCAGGGCATCTCATGTGATTTGTGCATAGGTCATATAGATATATTCCACCCATGCTGCTTTTAATCACAGAGCTTTTTCATCCTTGCCACTAAAATAATCAATATGCTCAAAAGCTTTATGTTCAAACGGGTCTCACAAACAAAATTTCTCAATTGTACAAAATCCAAACTGCAATCCAATCACGGAGCGCAAATTGATCCGTGGGGTGTGGATGCAACATAAATCTGTCCGGATATGATTGATCCATGGAACTATACGTGTGTGTGGTAGTGTCCATTGACTGGAGCTGTCAGGACATGCGCCCTCACTGAAATGTCTTCTGCAGTCACCTTGACTGACCCAGTTTGCCTTACACGAGTGGCCACTCGCTTTAAGCCAGACTGATGTTTGCTGCTGTCAGTCACACGCTTTAAAGAAGACAAGGGGAAGTCAAAAGGTGGCTTTAACCCCACCACAGGATCACACATACACATGCAGCCCCTCAAACAAAAAAAAACAGATAAAATTATATTGAATGTGCTCACATATGATTCTGTCACAAGCAAATTACAAGTGTGATTGGTAAAAAACAAATACCAATCCAGAAAATAATGGAATGATCCTGCTGCACTCAGTGGGGACACACTCGAAGAGTGGATATTATGGGAGCCTTGTTGCAAGAGCTGCAAATGATACAGTGCGTATTTCCTGGCCCCAAGGATTTGATATGTCTTTACCTGCTACTTGTGTTTTTCTTGCTTTTGCTTTTCCTTTTCAAGCTCTCCCTCTCTCGGCTGCTGATGAAAGGAGGCATGGAGGCATAGCCGTGTTCAGCTTCTGCAAGCAAATAAACAACATAGTGGTCACATGTCCAGATACCTGGCAATGCAAGATATAGCTACTGTGAAAAGCAGCCAAACCGAGAATAGAAAGACTGCACAAATGTGCCACATTTGATCTGGAGCCTTTTTGGAATTCAGTAGCAATGTGTTGCGCTGAAGTGCCGGCATGCAATGGATGGATTTCCTGCAGTATCTTTATACAGTATTTTCTCCCCTTCAGCCTGGACAATGATGTCATCTTGAACTGGAATAAACCCCACTAGCAAACCACAACAGAGGGAAAGGAGGGGCCTGCATGAAAACAATGTCTCCCTGCACATCTGACTGCATCTGCCACATATGCAATCATTTTTAATCAGAAAGGCAGATGCACGTGTTTTTTGCACATTTGCAGCACATCCAAAAATGTCTGAATATTAATATTGATTAGCACATATTTTGTGTAGGCGATACATTCTGATGTTAATGAATTTAATGCATGACCTGTTTACGTTGTGTAAAAAAATAATAATAAAGGGCAGCAAGAGGATTTAAAATAGCCTTTAAATGTCAGGTGCATAAATTAGCACGATTCGGGGGGAGGGGTGTCATTGTAATTTTTTACAAATAGACCGTAGAAAACAATACACTTTACCTCGTTCCCTGCGCTCAATGTACTCGGCTGCTTCGATCAACATCTGCACCATTCCGATCGCCGCCATTTTCAACAATAACACTGATAATATAACAATCCGATGAGGGATTCCGTGGCTGCACACAACCTGCCTCAGGTCCTAACACTGCTCTCCGTCCTACACTCAGGTGGCTTGCTCTTCTGTCAGTTGTTATTTTGGGGGAAAAAAAGGCGAGAGCCAAAGCTACAGAGTTCCTCCTGCAGTGTTTCAAACGGGATATTTAAAAGTTAAAGGTCCCGAATGCAGCACCAATTAGTTAAAACGCCACATTAGCCTCTTCCTTAATTATGAAAATGGTTCAGGTAAAGGGTTTGGTGTTAGCTGGCTGGTTAAGGCTTGACGCTAACACTTCTTCAACAGCTAAGGTTGCTTTGCCCTCTTTATTGAGCAAATTGTTAGCTAAATATCGTTGCTTTCCCAGGTAGTTCTTCGAGAAAAAAAAACGGCTTGTTGACAAAAATAAAACGAAGAGTTGCTTGGCATTAAAAATAGCCGAGTACTGTTCTGTTTGGCAAAAAAACAACAACTTGGCTAACGTTAGCGCTCGTGACAAGTTGCTAAATTAACGATGAAAAGTTGCTGCTAGCTCGGTTGTATCTTGCAAAATGTAGCCAATCAGAAAACAAACCCGTTGGCTTGTTCAGTTGTCACAGACGTGCCTGGTATTAAATGGATAAGAAAAAAAATGAGCTAGTTATCTTAAAGTTCAACCGTCGATGTCATCCAACCTTATCGGTTCGGGGCTATGTGGCTGGCTAGTTTGTGCTGGTTTATCGCTGATCACGCGTGAAAACGTCTCGCTGGAAACGCAGATAGCGACTGACATCAACTGAGGATCAGTGAGTGTTTATCAAACTGCTTCCAAAATAGTGGCTTGTTGATCTGGACGACAGCTAACTACTGTACTTCACCACAAAGCTCCTGTGTGCTGCGATGGGATTGGACACTGGACAAAGCAAATCAAGTTCCTATTGGGTGATCACGCCGTCAATCATCGGGGGTCGACGCGGGCTGCTACTGAGGCCCTGAATCGGCCATTTTGGTTATAATTCACATTGGCTAAAGCTTTCTGTTGAGCCAAAATGGACCCAGTTGCTGCGTGACACACTCAGGTACGGTGATTGGTTGCTTCCCTGAAAGCTTGTTAACTATTGGCTGCTATGCCCACGAGCTAAAGTGACAACGCCCGCGGTTGACAGAAGACACACCTCTCTGCCATGCTGTTTCGCGGTGTATGGCGATGATTGGTTCCCGTCATGTTGTTGGTCTTGTTTCGTGTTCAATGATTGGCCAGATTCACATGTTCTCTTATTATTGGCCTCTTGCTTCGCCTATCACAAAGCAGAAAATCACGCATGCGCACGCCCACTTTCTTTCCGAAACATGATGGCAGTAGAATCGAGTAGAATCTGAGAGTAGAAGTCTGCTTGAAAAAGAGACGGACGCTCATTTTAAAGCAGGAAAGTTGCAGGAATTACACTAACATCATGGAATGAGTTTATCTGCTGGGAAAAGCCCGACATCCAGGATTTAATTAAATGAAATAACGAGAAACTAGCCCATACTATAGCATATGCTTGTAGGACACAAAATTAGATTATACTCGATGATATTAATAAGAAAAAAAACATACAAGCAAGCTACACAAGAATGCATATCCGAGTCCATAATCTGAGTGTGCATTAGATTATCTAATGCTATAATCTCTTTCATCAAGTCACAAATGTCAGTTACATGATATGACAATAACATATCAGAAAATGTTCCTCTGCATATCACATGCAAGAGGCAAAACTAACCTATTTTTTTTTTCAACATCTGGACTGCAGCCACACATTTTTAAAATGCTTTTATTTCAAATAAAACTCCATACACCTCAACAACAAAATTCAACAACAGTTGACACAAATCAATTCTAAACCACAGCTGAGTACTGATGGAAGACACTTCAAAACAAAAAAAAAGTATATACAGCGTTGTTGCCTAACACAAAACAGGTTTAAAATAGGAAATAGCACAGTATCATCCACAGCTATGAGGAGAGAACAGAGGTAAGCTTCTTGGATATCGCAATGAGTTGTTGGTGCTTTCAGGCGATGAAGTCCAGTGGTCTGTTGAATCCACCTTTTCTGTTCATGTACTGCCTAAAAAAAATAAATATATAAAAAAACATTACATCACTGTTACCCTCGCAACACTTGCAGATTACATCATCGAGCACCAATGGGAGAGCCAGGATCTCTGCATAGAAACACCTGCGGAGGTGATTGGCTACAATAACGGTGGTTGATGCTGAGAGCGCTCACTGTGAAGGGGCTGAAAAGTTGACACTGAAACTTAGAAAAATGACTGATGTCTGGGTATCAAACAAAAACGCTGAAACAATCACTATATGTTTGCAGTTATGTGCAGCACTGTTGCCATGCTGCAAAATCAACAAACAGCTCCGTGCAAAGAAAAACTTTTTTGTAGTTTGCTCTTATTTCAATTATTTTTAACCCATTATTCAACATTTAGTGAAGACATATAACCAAAAAACAAACAATATTAGACTGGATGTTGGATAAAAGTAAGAAAACAACAACAATAATGAACATAAAGATACTTTAAAAGAAAAGAAAAACAAGAAGAAAAAAAACAAATAGAGCGTTGCCTGGGTTTAGTTACATTTCATGTAAAAGCTTTGCAGGATGGGTTTGGTTTAGCGTTATTAAAACTTTTGTTGTTGTTTTTCTCGACATACCTGTATTTTCTCTTCATGGTCACATTAACGGCGTATGCATTGACTGATCCGTCAGTTTTCTTCCCCTGTTTGGAAACAACGTTACTGCCTCTCACATACAAAACATCACATGTTGCAGTTCAAGGAAAACAGTGGCATATTACAAATTTTACATCAGTTGTCTCTTTTCGCCTTCTATGGCTCCTTTTATTTTCAAAACTCATTTTAAAACTCATTTAGAGTTTTGAATAGCAACACAGCATAATCAGGAGCTACCTAATCTGTGAATCGTGGCTCCTTTGACACTGCAGGAGTCGCCATGCGTTTGAGGAAATTCTGAGCACATGTGTATCGTGTATCGAGTAGACCCAAAAAAGATGAATGCAAACAAACAGTATGCCTATCTTCACTTCTGCTCTGACATGCAATGAAGTTAATTTGAATTAAACTGCACCTCCTGGTGGCTGCAAACCATATGACACCCTTTGTGCTCTTACCTTGCTGGAATCAAAGGATCCAAATCCCATCATTTTCATCATCTCAATCTCCTCTTCTGTTTTGCCCTGCATGTCTTCCGCTGTAGAAAAAAAAAACAAAAAAAGGAGATACGGTTTTGAAATTTGGTTAAAACTTTAACGGTGCACTTGATTATGACGTAAAATAAAGCAAACATTACAAGGGACACATTGATCCAGTACCTGAGATCTGAATGGGCTTCGACTTTTCCTTGGCGTCTTTGCGGTCATCATCACGTCGATCGGAGGGAGAGGAGGAGCGGTGACGTCTGGGAGGAGACCTGCAGGGGAAAAAACAAATGGCTGTAAAATGGCTTCAGGATGGGTTAACCTCGACTACTGAAGTCAGACACTTCTTCAGCTTGAGGTAAATAATACTGTTTATGGTTTATTTAAGTCTGTCAAGTTTGCAGGTAAATGTGCTTGATCCCAAAGAGCAGAATGCTCTAAATGCTCTGCAACAAATCTGAACAAATATGCTTTTCAGACAGTCCACTACACTGACATTTGGTTAAAATATACATCTACTGGATTCCAAGTGGAATTTAAGACTTTTTAAGACTTTTTCAGTGCCACTCAAAATTATATTTAAGACTGATTTCACTATAACCAAAATTTGGGGGACAAAAGAAGACCTGACACCAATTAGTAAGGGTTAGGGAATTTTTTTTTGCCAAAATATTAACTTTTTTTTGTTAATCAAATTTGTATTTAGTTTTGTGGGTACAAAAACAAATAATAACAACAACGAAATTAGAACCTCCCCTCCCCACCCCGACTGGCTTAAAATATTCTTTATGTCATGTAATTTAAAATAAATTAATGAATTTTTAAAAAGAAGAAAAAAAGACATACTTTATTTATAAAGTTAGATTAGATTTTTTTCTTACTTTATTATAAAACATGGCTTTTGGGTGATAGCAATGCCAGCAATGTTCTGTGATTTTTTATTTCTATTTTTTTTGTACCTATCATTTTGAGATTTAACGATGCAATGTCAATAAAAAGATTCATAAAATTGTACCTTTTATGTCTTTGCACATTTAAGATTTGAAAAATCAATTTAAGGCATTTTATGACCAATTAAGGCCTTATTTTTAGATTTACTGATTCAATGCCTTTTAAGACTTTCTAAGGATCCGCAGGCGTCCATTATCCTTAATTTTTGCAGTGGCCAAAATCCAAATGCCAAAGAGAGATACCAGCCGGTTTTCCAAAGCTGCAGAAAGTGTTTCCTCACCTCGAACGTCTCCTGTGAGGAGATCGTGAGCGACTTCTCCGCCTCTCTCTGTCCCGATCTCGAGAACGAGAGCGATCCCTTTCTCTTCTCCTTCGTTCACGCTCCCGTGAAGCTGAGCGGGAACGCCTTCTCTCTGCAGGAAAAATGGGGAAAATGAGATTAGCCTTGAAACCTGAGAAAACTGGCCATGAACAACTTAACAAGTAATGACCCCAAAGTTAGCAAAAATTACAAAAAAGTTACAAGAAAATTACCCCCAACTTTAGTACGCAGTTTAGGTTCTACATGAAAGAAAAGGCTCTGATCTCAAGTACATGTCTTCAAATACACTTTAATTTGATTAGGAAAACAATCCCTCTATGAGGTGCAGATTAACTAGTATTGCGTAAAATGTGTCTGGTTGACAATACGGATAATGATCGATAAACCGCCCATTAGGAATTTAATCAAACAAGTGAAATTTAATTGATTAAGGCTATGAAATGCTGTCAAAATATATGCAATTTTGCTTTGAGCTTTGACTAAAGATCAAACATATTTTGATATTGTTTGAAATGAGCTTTTTTTCAAATAACAATCGATTAATCTATCGTTACTTTTACCAATTACTCGCTTAAGGAAAGTGCTTGCAATTTGCAACTCTAGTTGACAAAGTTGTGACATGGAGGTTGCTGTTCCTGCAGATCACTGTCAGACGCTGTTATGTGAAAGATGTGTTGATACTCAATATCGTGTCAGCTCATTTGAAAGATATCACTCTGGTCAAAAAAGGACAGAGTTAAACTTAGTATTTCTTTGGTCAATAAATCGAAACCAAAAAAGTCCAGGGCACACTGTTTGCTGAAGTTAAAAGCTTGTAATAAATGGGCTTGATGCCTACAACTTTAATAGTATTTACACGACCTGATGAAGAACACGCTTAAAGAAGTAGACATTAATATAGGCAAAGTTGTAGGCAAAATTATATAGAATTATATGTATAATTTATATTAGTGGTAAATTATCACAACTGGCCAAATGTTACAGCCAAGGTACGACTGCAGGGGCCAAACAAGTCTCCATGCCTTAACTCTGCTGCTAATTTTATGCTAATTTTAATCTTACATTTTGAGTTTGTAAACCCCCCAAAAAATAAAAACGAACTACAAAATCAGCCAAATATCACTGACAGCTTCAACAATGTGTCATATCTGCACTGACTATAGATGTATAAGATACATACAGCCAGTCACAGTGACCCTGTGATCATGCTGAAGCGCTGAATAATGTTACCTAAATAAATGTTAGCAACAATGTGCAATTAAAATAGGTAGGTGACATCAATGCCAGCGTGGGTGGCATTTTACGGTTTAAGTCATTGTTAAAGAAATAAATTAAGTTTATTCAAATGTTCTCATAATTCTGCATATTTCTCCCCAGTGTAAAAAGGAAAACTGAGTTCAAACAGCCAGCTAACGTAACCGAGACGCTGTGTTGACGTTAGCTAACTTAGCTAGCATCACCTCAGTTTCTTACCTCGCCTCGGAGGAGTTCGACTCCTGCTCCTGCCCATTTCCCTCACAAATGTTGACCTCGTAGATCAATGTATCACTGAATAGGAAACGATGTAAGGTGAGAAATAGTAACAAATGGTGGGTTGTGTGTTTGCGCTGATGATAATGGCTGCTGCCTGGAAGCAGACTCTTCTGTTGACGTTAGGGTTGACAACTTCCGGTGACGTTTCTACAGACGCGCGTCCTCTGCCGGCTCGGAGGAGAGCTGCAGTCTGTGTGTCACAGCTGCAGCTGTTATTAACAGTTATTAACTTGAGTGATGATAACAGTAATAGTAATTTTATTTGGGACTTTAACACTGATGACTTTTGACTTGTGCCTGAGCTTTTTGACCAGAGAAAACTTAATAACTAGGAGAAGATTGCCACTACAGCTGCTAGAGCAATCCTCAGGTAGGCCCACTTGAAATCGTTTTTGGAATTATATTACACTCTTTTAAAACCCTTTAAGTATGACTATTGCTTTCTGCCTATTCTTTATATTATTATATTTTTTATTACGATATATTATATTAATCTATAATTTATATATTATTAATATTATATTAATATATTAATCCTTAATTTTTCATAAGGGATTTTGACTTTGGTTGTAACCTCTTTTGTATGGATCTACTTTTTCCTTTAGCCATGTTTTTTTTTTTTTATTGTTACCGGTGGAATGGCTCATCTGATATGTTAACATGTCATGTACCAACCCATTCAAAATCAATACAAATGTAATTATCTTTAGGTTTGGGGAAAGTTTTCATAATATATATGTTTAAAAAAAAGAAAAAACATGGTAACTTTCCCCAAACCCAAAGATAAAAAAAACCAAATTTGTTTTGACAAAGAAAAACATTTTTAAAGGCATGCATGATTTTTGTAAATTTAATATATTATTCCTCTATTGCTAAAATGGCATTGCATTTAGTGTAGATTGCATTATGACTTTTTAGGACACGAAACTCAAAGTCAAAGATTTGGGACTGCAAAAACATGACCTGGTTCCAACACTGGTAGCATTTCCTCTTAATAAGGTATTCAAAAGGTAAATAAAGCACAGAAGCATAGACATAAACTACATGTCCAGTTGGTTTTAAATCAAAGTTGATCTTTAATGACTGATACATGGTAACCTTGCAACACTCACTTATACATTCTAATATAAAATAAATTAAAACCATGAGCAAACATCACACATCAGCATTTTGATTAACAGCTACTGGATAAAACGGAAAATAAATACAACTGTTAGGAGGTATTTTGCACACATACATTTAAAAGAAAATGAGAAAAGTGGAATGTTTAGTACCTTCAGTATCTTCTAGGTTTCAAACTGCATCGGTAAGCAACAAATTCTTTATGCTTTATCCTGTTTTGGGTTATAGAGGCATTTATATAGCGGCTCGTGAGCCATCATATTCCCCCCCCTCCGGTTTCTTTTTCCTTGTTCTTCCCTGCTGTAATAACGTCAATAGGCTGTTAGTTTCACATAAAACCTGCATTCAGAAGAGCACAATCAGTAGCTATCATATTTCTACATGGACTGCACCTGTGCTCACATGATATACCTGCAACATCGATCTGATCATTAGAACCAAATGGTGACTAGAAGATGCCTATGATGATGAACAAATGCAACATACTAGAATGTTTATATACATATGCCAAGTGCCTATACATGGAGGTGGGGTGCATAATTCAAGAGGACGTAAATCTTCCACTGTGTCTTGCAAAGTTGTGGGTTTAAAAAAAATGGTATGAAACAAATTCTGAGCGGCAAGTGCACAAGATCACACCCAGTTTTAGAAAAGAACGTGAACGCCAATACAGTGAAGTTAAGTAATGGTTTGATAGCACAGCAGGTGAAAATAAGACATGAGTAATACAGGGACTGTGTGTGTGTGTGTGTGTGTGTGTGTGTGTGTGTGTGTGTGTGTGTGTGTGTGTGTGTGTGTGTGTGAGTGTGTGACAAGAAGCATCAAAACGTTGTGTCCGACCTGGGTCAAATAGTATGTGAAAATTATTATCAGTGTTTTTGAATCCGCTAAATATGAATCACCACTTAGATCAAATCAGTGAGTACCAGTGTTACAGTTAAGTATTTGTACGTCAATTTAGCACACCGCGTTTGTAAACGACACCTTAATGAACTGTGTTTGAATAGATCGGATGTGGTTAACTCATCAGCTACTCCTGTCAAACACACTGTAAAAAGAATGATTTGTTTTAACTTAAAAAACAAAGTGAACTGTGCAGGCGGCCTTAATTTTTTTTTTTTAGTTGACTGAATTTGAAAAGACAAGTTGAATCATTAAAACTCAACTTTTCAAATTCAGTCAACTTAAAAAAATTGAAGGCAACAAGGTCACTAACTTTTTTTTTAAAGTTAAAACAAACGTTTATTTTTATGGTGCGCTAAGAAATGTTTCACAGCAGTATTTCACTGAAACCTCAGGTCTCCGCTTTCTCCTTCTGCTTCTTGCTCTTTTTCAGGAACGACGGCGGCTTGAACTTCTTCTTCTTCTTGGACGGGGACTTGGAAGGCGAGCACTCAGGGGTGCCCCCTTGTGGTTTAGCAGGTGGAGCAGCAGGGGGGGAGGAGGTGTCGTTGGTTGAGAGCGCTTTCATCCCTTTCTCCAGCTCCTCTGTCGTCTGCTTCTCCTCCTCGCCTCCGTTCTGTATGGCTGGAGATTCGGTCTTTGCCTCCTCTGCTCAAAGTTAAAAAAGAAATCGAAACAAATTGATATTCAGCAGGCAGACAGAGAGCCTTGAGCTGGGTGGAGCTGCAAAGCTACATGCTGGACGTGTCACTGCTGATGAACATGCTTGCTTAATGAGAAGTGGGTTGTCATTCTCTGTACTTACTAGTGAGACAAGACCAAAGCACCAGAGGAGTGCCCTATGAATCAGTGTGGAGTGACACAGAAAAGGACACACAGACAGAGAGGAGAGAGTACAACAGATACAGTGGGTACAGAGACAGATGGGCTGAAATGTAGATCAAATGATAACAGGTAAGAAAACAGACGTGTACCAGACATTTTGACGCAGAGCTGGAAAACATTAAAATGATATCAATATCGTGTTATATTTTAGATATTGTAATATCATAAGTGTTGTCTTTTCCTATTTTTTAAGGCTGAATTGCAGTTAAGTGATTTACTTGTCTGAACTTACCAGACTGTTCTTGCTCTTCTGTTATTTGCATTAACACACATAGTCATTATTTTTGGTATAATTTGGTAAAAAAAAAAAAAAGGTGTCATTTGGCTTTCTCCATATTGCTCCATAATGTCTGCATTCTTTTACTTTTAGAGGTTTCCAGGGTAATGCTGGTTTACCGGCAAAGCTAAATGGAACAGAGCCATTATTAATGCTATGAGTTCAACCTGTGCTTTCCTGCTACGTCAAGTCAAAATGTCTTTCATGAGAAACATCACACATTACACATGCCAATAAAGCCAGAAGCCCAATGTTACTCCTTTAGGTTTCTAACATGTACTGTAGTACTGAGGAGTAGTTAACTTCATGTAGTTGAGTCATTTTTCGGTAGTTGGGTGGAAGTTTAACTTTCAGTTCTAAGCTTTTTCAGTCTTTGACTTTTGGTCAAGTAGTCTTTGTTGTTGTTAGTTATATATTCTAAAGATGTTTTTTGCCATACAGTATGACACATGTTTTCCTAGAAGTTGTGCATTTTTCTGATTCCAGCTGAGAACTGAGTAACCTTGAGAATAGTCATGCAAAAGATGAATAGTGTACATGTACTTTGACTTTTGATTCCCCAACATTGTTAACAGCTTTCAAAAGGACTCTTTCTTCAGTAGAAAACTTTTTACAGTGAGGTCTGTAGTCTATCAAGAGAAAGCGGGACACTGTCTGTGGCGTGAGATGTTGTTGCTGAGATGATATCTATGTCTCCATGCCTTTGTCCGTCTGTCCCATTCTTGTGAGCACGATATCTCAAGAATTCCTCCAGGGAATTTCTTCAAATTTGGCACAAATGTCCACTTAGATTAAATGATGAACTGACAAGATTTTGGTGGTCAAAGGTCAAGGCACCATGACCTTGGATCCGTCTCATTATTCTGATTATTCTGATTATTATTCATATATCTCAAGAATGTCTTTGGGGAATTTCTTCAAATTTGGCAAAAATGTTTACTTGGACTCAAAAAATGTACTGATTATAATTTGGTGTTTAAAGGTCAAGGTCGCTGTCACCTCACAAAACACATTTTTGGCCATCACTTAAGAATTCATACACTAATTATGCAAAAAATTTTACAAAAATGTCAAATACAATAAACTAGTCCGTGAGGGCATACCATGAAGCGTTTTTTTTTTTTTTTTTAAATTATGCTATGAGCATCAAAAATAAATTGATTGGTTTTGTATGGACTGAGGCGTGTATATAAATGTTTGATTTTTGTTACCATATATCCTCCTGACTGTGTGAATCAGCGCTTTTTAATGTACCCATAATCAAGAGAAGAGTAGCTATCTCTAATCTCCATTATTCTATATTGAGATTATAATTTTTTGATAAAAGAAATAGTAATCATACCTCCAACATCCTACAAAAGTTTTCTGTCTAAATACACAACAATTTGGCATTAAATGGCCTAATTAATCCAGAATGTGTGCTAACAGATGGTGTAGACGGTACATGAAGAGGTGTAACACAGTTGTTGGTGAGCATTTGAAGCACAAGAAGGCAGAAGCAGCACTGAACACATGAGTCCCTGTAAGGCTTGGAGCAGGCTGCTGGTCGGACACGCAGCGTGCAAAGCGAGCAGGGCAGACAGTCAGCGCTCTGCCAAGCCTTACCTGAGAGAGGAGGGGGGCTGGGCGGAGGGCCCTTTGTGGGGGAGGTAGCGGGGGGAGACTCCTGTTCATTTGCCACCTCCTCCCCTACTTACACAAACACACACAAAGACACACACAGTGAGGGACAGTGAGCGCCCAGCTGTGCAGGAGGTTAGAGTTGTGAGGCAAAGAGACGAGAAGACAGTTTACACGACAGTCACAAGTGAAACCAAGTTTGCCAAAGATGCTGTGTGTAGCTGTTTAACTTCAAAAATGAGTCTGTGTACATTTTTAGACTTTTTTTTTTTTATCATGCAATGTCATTTAACGGGAAATCTGCTGCATGTTTTACAGAGCAAAACAGAGGAGGGCAGAGACATCACAAGCTTCATGCTTTATTTCTATAAGGGATGGAAGAGGAGAGAACCTATAGGACATTTCAAATTGTAACCTTAAAATATATATTGGCAGTTAATATGTTACACACAGCACCTTTAAGAATGTTAGAAGAAAATGTGCAGAACACTATCAGGAAAATTAATAGAGTAGCATATCAAAATGCCTTTGTTATCGCCTAATATCGCCAAAAGTATTTAGACGCACCTATGGCGCCAGACAATTACTGGAAGTAAAAGACAACAAAATATAATCTAATCCAATGAGTCTAAAATAACAAATAAATAATACGAATAGTTAAATTACTCAAATTCACCATAAACATGTATATTAAGCTTTCTGGGTTTTTTTGTTAACCTCCAATCAGTTACAAAAAAAGGGAAAAGCTTTTTATTTGTCCTTTGTCTCAAATCCGTTGATAAAATGAATTAAAACTATGCAACTCGCCAACCACACATATACATTGGTCCTCAATCAATCCCCTCTGCTCCTTTTAGTCCAGAAGAGGAGGCCCTGAAGTTAGCATTTAGGAAGCTATGAAATATAAGACTATAAGAGAGGCCTTTAAGGTCATGGTTAGGGTAAGGGTTACATTTCGTACACGGTGAGTCACGCCTTCATGTCTTATGAATTAGAAGGTGGTGTCACAGTCTGCTCAGCGTCTTTCCTGCTGCTGAAGGATTTTGTCCACTTACTTCACCCCCACCTCCCTCTCCACCCAGCCACTCCTCCTCATCAGCCTCATCAGCTCCACCTGGTGCTCTCAGCTGCTCTTCATCTCCAATCAAGCCAATATTTAAACAGCTTCACTCCACTCTGTCTTTTCAAGATTGTCTTTGCCTCAATGCCTGACCTTCAAGCACTCACTCTCAGACATAAAATCTGTGTAAATAGTTAGAATCTGAGATGTTTGGCCTCCATAGTCAATACGTTAGACTCACCCTGCGTTCCAATAGCCATACTACCATACTATTTAGTATGGCAGAAAAAGAGTAGTATGTCCCAATATGAAAATGTTAAATGCAGTATGCCAAAAATACCAGGATGTCCTACTACATTTGGCCACTTTTTGCAGTGTGCAAGCCAGCTGGGTGACAGCTGACAGAAGCCGCAATGATGAATGACCGTGAATTCAAGTGACTGATGACCAGTCACATGGTGAATATAATAAATCATACAGATAACCACCAACAAAAATAAATAAAAATAACAGTGATAGAGAAATGCATATGTAGGCTCCATGATGTATGCAATTCTAACTTAAAAGTTAAATGTTGTTAAGTAACAATAGCAGAGCTCTCCGGCTTAACCTCCGTCTCTGTTGAGTTTGGTGAATGGCGATTTGTTTTATCTCCATGGTAACAGTTATATGAGAAAGAGGGTCAAAGTTCAAGGTGCAGTATTATGAAGACGTAGTATGTCCTGATTATGTGCATACTGCATGCAACATTCATACTTTGCAAGGGCAGCCATAGTACCTACTAAAAGTAAAAAGAAAAAGAATGCGATTCGGAACGCACCCTCAGTTTCTGTACCCCTGTGATCACTGACGTGAGTCCGCCCCTTAGATGCCTTGCTGCCTTACTGCTGCTGTATTGCTGTTCTCCATGGGAGAAAGAGGCAACACTGCGGTCATAGAAATTTCCACGTTTTAACGAAATCTATAAGTTTACCTGCTGGCTCAAACTTATTGTGTAGCACGTTAACACATTCACACAATGGATTTTGTTATTTACCTCTTTTGTCAGGTATATTGTCTGTGTTTAACCCTTTGAAACCTGAGTAAATTGACTTCATAAAATGGGAAGAAGGCAATGAGCAACAGAGAAAGTAATTACCCCAAAGTTAGCAAAACAGTACAAAAGAATGACTTGAAAATAGGCAAACAAGATTTGGGAAAAGTGCTTAAAAATGCTGGGTGCAAATAGGCAGACTGCAGCATTGGTGGATTTGTCTTGTGTCAGTAGTGGTGGGAGTTTGTCGGGGCGTGCTGTAAACATTTCAAAGGGAATGTGGCTGCTGCTGTACATGTTTTACTCTGTGTGCCCAGTGATCTGGAAGCAGAGCAGAAGATCTGGGTAATTTTACACATAGAAGTGGAACGTTCTTGACTTCATGCGCCACTGAACACATTCAAAAGGACTGAATGGGAAAGGGGGGGGGGGGGCTCTGACTCTGACTCTGTATCCAGTTCTCTTTATACGTCTATGTTCTTATCACCCAACCTCAGTTGCCAACCCTGACTAAGCTCTTGTGGCTGAACTAGAGCAAATCCCTGCAAACTCTGGTGGAAGGCCTTCCCAGAGGAGTGGAGGCTTACAGTCGCAGATTAATGCCCATGGTTTTGGAATGAAATGTTCAACTGTCGCATATGGAGACATATGCTTCCAATGTAATAATGCTGAAGGCGCACTCTTCTGCTGCTTAGTGGAAATGTAACGTGGTCGAAAGTTTTGGAAGGAGGATCTTGGAAAGGCTAGCCAGATAACAAAACTATATTGGGCATTTATCCAGCTGATTTGTGGTACAAGTTGATTTTCATAAAATTGTAACTTTTTTTCTCATAATATTATGACTTAATTCTCTAAGTCTCAACTTTTTCCCCCTTCAATGTGGCCATTAAAATCCATAGTAAAAACTCAGATAAAGATACTGTTTAAAAAAAATGGATGTAACATTTGTACTTTTAGCCATATATGGAAATTACTTTGTAAAGGTACATAATAATATGGTTTGAAGGATAGATCAAATTATAAATCTCTCATCTGTAGAACTATAGTACCGTACCTGCATGGTTAAGCATCTAAACAGCATTATTTACAGTCAGCTGGGTTGAGCTGAGTGAATCATACCATTGGTGCCTCCATCCTGTTTCCTCTGCACCTCCTTGCGGTACTCCTCCAGCTCCTGATCTGTCAGCTGGTTGAAGGGGTTGGGAGGTTCTGGCTCTGCAGGGACTTTAGGCGGGCTGACTGGAGACTAATACACAAGCAGAGACAAAATTACAGCTTTTAATACTGCAGTTAAAGAGGAGGACTTGGAGAGGAAAAGAAGGCAGATGTTTGGCGAGCAGTGAGCCTGCAGTTTACCGGAGGACTGTCAACTGTTATAACGCTGGCGAGGACTTGAGACTGCGGTCCTGCTGTCTTCGTGTCCTGACGATTCTGCTGTCGGATCTGAAGAAAGAAGTTAAACATTTTTGATTCATGTGACAGGGTCAGGGTTAGGGTTTCGGGTTAGATGGTGATTGTGGGAGAAAAAAAAAGACCAAAAGCAAAAAGTTACCTTGTTTCGAGTCTCAATCACCTCCTGAGGGTTGGTGAAAAGAGGCACAAACTGGTTTGGGTTTTCTATCTTGATGGCTGTGCTGCCAGCTTGTGTCACCTCTTCTGTCTTCAACCACTAAGGGATAGACAACCAACATTGAGACAATATCTCAAGAAAAATTAGCTGATTTTTTTCAATATGTCCATTAACCCTTTAAAACCTGAGCAAATTGGTTTGATTTCTTTTAAAACATGAGAAAACAACTTAACAAGACATGGCCCAGAAATTTGCAAAAAATAAAATAAAAAAGTTACAAGAAAATAACCTGAAATAAGCAGAAAGGGGGAGAACAAATACAAAATGACCTAAAACATGTTGAAAAATGTATTTATTTCATATATTTTGTAAAAAAAAAAAAAAAATCCTGTAAAATAATTTTAAATATAAAAAATTATTACAATTATTACAACGAATTACAATGAGTTTTAGATAATTTTGTAATAATCCTACCTAATTTCTAAAACATTTTTTTAGATGATTTTTGTAACCCCCCCCATGTTAAAAAAAAAAATCTAACCAATCTTTAAACAAAAAGTATTTTTCGATTAAAAAGTATGTTTTCATTGAGAAGTTTTGATCATATGGATGTAAATCCAGCAGAGGGCAGACTCTGCAGTGCAGCAGTCATCACGGGGCAGTGGGTTCTCCCCTGCAATGCAGACAAGAGGAGAGAGAGGAGGGTGGGAGGGACTGAGGAGGAGAGGAAACAGAGGAGGAGAGCAAAGCTCCGCCCACTGATGTAACACAGCCACTCTCTTATTGTTTTGGTCTCGAAAGGAGTCATCACTGCAGCCTGCTTCATCCTCTCAAAATTAAAAACAAATGCTCCCCTGTGTGCATCAGCCTCCATGTGAATCAGAGGGAAAGCTGTCGATTTTGGATTCAGGGATAGTCGCACATCACATATAATCAGTTTCTTTTTAAATCATCAGAGAGATGGTGAGTTAATCACTGTTTCTGTGTCTGTCTCCTCCTGGCATAAGTGTTTATTTTAAACCCACCAGCTTCAGGCCTTTTTCGATCCCCTCCTCACAGCTCACTTTAACCCTGTGAAACCTGAGCTGATTGTCTTGATGACTCAACAAAAAACATGGAAAAAAGGTAATGAGTAACTTAACAAGAAATTACCCCAAAAAATAACAAGAAATGACAGCAAACTGACAAGAAAATTACCTGAAATAAGGACAAAAAGAAAAGTAAAAGAACAAAAATATTACCTGGAAAAAAATTTAAATATACAGTTTTTTAAATTATAAATAAATGTTCTTAATATTTCCCTAAATTTTTTTTTAAAAACAACCCTCTCTCTCCTTTTAAAGCAGATTTTCAAGCTATTTTCTTGCCACCTTCCACAATTTTTTTCAGCAATTTGTGGGACATTTCATGCCAAGTTGATGATTGTGTTTTTCACGTGTTTGAAAGAAATTAAACCGATTTGCTCACATTTCAAAACGGTAAATAATTGTGAGAGGTGCCTGTGTGCAGCATGTCAGTTCAGGTTTCAAAGGGTTAAGCTCACTCTCTGTTCTAATCTCTCTGCTCTTAAGCTTATATATATATATATATATATATATATATATTATAATTACATATCACGACAGACAATCTACTTTCCCTTCCTCTTTGAAACATTACACAATGGCCACAATAATCTGCACAACATTGTGTATGTTTCAGTGAACAATTAGTGCAGATAACGTATGTGTTTGGACTACAGCTGGGACCATCATGATTATTTCACATGTCAAGGCTGCAACTTTTTTAGTGCAATTTGCTCAATAAATCAAATGATTTCTCACAGTGGTGCGCTGGTGTCCTGGGCTGGCTTGCTCCTGGCTGACTTTTTGGTAGGTGTTGGGAGTGTTGAGCCATCGAGTCCTCTCCTGCTGCTGGCGCTGGGCGAAAGGGTGCTGCCTCAGAGCCGGGTGGACCCCGTCATCATCGAACTGGTGGAAAGCCGTGGCGGTTGCAGGCACCTCCACCTCCCTCCGCGTCCTCGATCGCTCCAGCAGCACAGGGAAACGGTAGGCGTAGCCTGTACGGTAGCCCTGAAAAACAAAAAGAAGAAAGAAGTGTCAGCTCACAATGGACTGAAAAACAGTCATTTTCCCAACAGTCTGCTATAGTAATTTTTAGATGCACTGCGTCATGTCAAGCTTCAATCAAGCCGGGAATAACAGCACTGACAATGAGAGTCTTTATGGTGTCTTCCCTCAACCTACAGTGTGACATTGCACCTACAAGAATAGTTCAATATTTTTTAAATAACTTTATTGCAGGCAATAAAATCTGCCTACCAGCCACCTCTAACGCTCACTTATTAACACTATATATATATATATATATATATATGTATATGTATATATATGGTTAGTTAAACCCCACAAAACAACAAAACAATGTCCAGCACTACATCTCGGCCGGGAGCTTTGACTCTCTGGACTGTTGGAGTCACTTTGAGGGAATTGGACAAACAGCAGAGACCTCCGTAAAACTCCAACTTGTTATTTTTACCATTCTGTTGTTTGAATAAGCAAAAGTGGTATGTGAATGTAAGTGGATTTTGCTACTTCAGACAGAAGTTTCTCAAGAAAACTATAACCCAAAAAAAAAAAAATATGATGAAAAAAAAAGTTGTTGATGGTTTCCTTTGACTCCCTAAAAAATTGGCATTTCACACCGATGGACATGGCTTTGTAGGACGTAGCAGTTGACACAGCTTCATCTCAGCCCTCAGAAAGAAAGCAACCGGTAACTTGTCATGATATGTCACAGGGATTGCTAAAAACATGACATTGTGAAAGACGAAAAAAAGTCCTGAAAATTATCTTTAAAAAAAGAGAGAGAGAGAATCATTAGAAAATCATCAAATGCCGAGGGAAAATATCAAGAAAACTTTTTATAATTATTGTAATTATATATTTAAAATTGATGACAGAAAACAATTTTATTCCATTTAATCAATTTTCAGGATATTTTCCGTTTTTGTTGTTTTTCTTTTTTTTTCTTTTTTGTGCATCTTTTTTTCTGCAAATTTCAGGTATTTCCATCCTATTTTTTTAGGCGTCATTTTTTGTTCAGTTACTCATTGCCTTTTATCCATGTTTTTGCAAGTACTCAAGCCAATTTGCACAGGTCACTAAAGTACTTTCTACTTGGGGCACTGGGTAGCTCAGTTGGTAGAGCGCCCGCCCCATATACAGAGGTTACATGTCCTTGCTGCAGCTGCACCGCATTCGAAACTGACTGGCAGCCCTTTGCTGCATGTCATCCCCACTTTCTCATCCCTGTGTCTTGTCATCTCTCCAGCTTTCCTATCTGATAAAGGCCATAAAAAAGCCCCAAAAAATATCTTAAAAAAAAAAATTTTTAAAAGTACTTTATACTTGACGGTTTTGGTAGCTTTAATATAAAAAAAAATTACGAGGACAAAATTACGCAGGACATTAAGCACTACCCCCGGCTGAAATACCAAGTTTTTATGGGAGTCCCAGCTGTGTTTCCACTCTTTATGCTAAACTAACTGGATGCTGGTTGTAGCTTATAGACAGGTATGAGAAAGGTATCGATTTTATCAATCAAGCCAAATCTTTAACTGATGTCAGCATTATGTTTTGCTTTTATTGCTTTAGTAGTCCCTGTGCAGTGCACAAGTTTCTGTGGTTGGTCTGTATTCAGCAGTTACTGCTGATGCAGACTGAACATTGCATGCTGCTTTACATTAAAAGCTTTCCATCGGCAAACCACAGGAAGGCTTTTATCCTTTTATTATGAATCAGCTGCAGGAAATGAGGCAGTTTGTGTCACAACACTTATGCTGCATTCACATGGTATAAGATTGATGGTAGATGAGAATGATTCCCGCACTCATTCACATCATCAGACAACTCAAGGCGGTCATAAGATTGTAAAAGTGGTCACGTGAGGGTTAAAAATATTGCGCATTGATCATATAGCACCATATCTATTCTTCATTTTGGGTTGAAAAACGTTTTGTGACATATTAATATTTGTCTTTTCAGGCACTTTCATATAATCAAGCATTTTGCTGAGAATATATCTTTGCTTTCTGAAAAATACAAGTTTCCCTGTTATAGTTCTGACCTGGAGGTTGGCATGAAGGTATTTACAAAAGTAAACACATTAAACCTTTGAACAGATTGGCTTTATTTCTTAAAAAACATGGGAAGAAGGCAATGATACCTGAAAATACCTGAAAATTTCTCAAATAATAAATTTATAAAAAAATAAAGAAAAAGAAAATAAAAAAGCAAACAAAACATGTTGAAAAGTGTTTAAAAATTATCTAACTCTGTAACATGATTTTATATTATGATAATTATATATTTTTCCCCCTATCTTTTTTTTCCCCCAGCCATTTTCCCTAGACATGTTTTCCCTAGCTTTTTTTTATTTTTTAAATAAAGTGATATCCCTCCAGGTTTCAGAGGGTTAACCACCACATGAACATGGCATTCGTATCAAACAGGTCATGTTCAATAAAAGTTGGTCTATAGCAGCGCTTTTTGTGAGTGGATTGGGATTTTAAACATTGCATGGGAGGAGTGGTAACAGAAGCAGCAGCCACGGTGATCTGGTTAGATGGAGAGCTGCAGCTGACAGACCTGCTGCAAATCAGCAATCCTCCCACACACATCAAGGTGAGTAAAACCTTTTATTGTGCCACCCTTTAAATTTAAGCAAATCTTAAAAGGGGTAATCTTGCAAATTAGTTTCGCACTGCCGCAAAACTGGAGCAAGGGACACATTAAAGAGAGAATGTTTCAAATCAGTGCAGCACAGACTGACATGTTTTTCCTAGTGTGGGTCTGTAAAGCTCCATAAATAAATAAATGGCATTTTCTTTTCAACTAAGAAACACTGCAAAAAAAAATTTGTGTTTTAAATTTAAAACGTATCACTCACTTCTTGATTTTTTCCCATCTCAACATCTGCAATGCCCTTTACACATGCTTTAGTCAAATTGCCCTCTTGCACCTTCAGCTTGTCCAAAATGCAGGGCTCTTAACTTGAACTGACCGTAGATCTCACATCACTCCTATTTCAGCCTCACTGCATTGGCTGTTTAGGATTGATCATTAGATTAGATTTAGATTTGAATCATTTATAAGGCACTACATGGCCTAGCTCCTGCATACATTTCTGAGTCACTGAAGAAATCCAGCCAAAATCTGCTGGCACTTTAACACCATCAAAAAGACTTCTTAATCCTCAATCATCATGTTTCTGTTTAGCAGAAGTGCTACCCACCAGGTTATCCAGGGTTCTCATGAGGGCCTCGAACTCGTGTTCCCCGATGCGGCTCTTGTGAAGGGGTCCAAAAGTAGAGCCAGCCCAGCCCACGGTGCCGGCTATGTTGGGTTTATGGATGGTCCGGTCCAGCAGAATCAGGTTGTGTTCGCCACCGGCACTGCACAGAGCTGACACCTGGCAAAAAACCAAACAAGGATTTAAAGCAAGGTTCTTTTTATTCAGGGAAAAAAATACCAGTTTCTTTTCTCTTTTCTGTTAAAGTTCTACTTCACACACATTTAACCCCTTGAAACCTGAGCAAATTGGCTTGATTTCTTTCAAAAACATGTAAAGGCAATGAGAAACTACAACAAAAAAATGTCCCCAAAATTATTTATGACAAGAATAATCACCTGATTTTTTTAAAACAAAGTTTAAAAAAAGACCTGGAAAATGTGCTTGAAAAATTATAAAAATTCCATAACATAATTTTAAATATGTAATTATGATAATTATAAATATACTTAGTCCCCAGCTTTCTTTTTTTAAAGACATTTTACCCTAACCTTTATTTTTTATTTTTATTTTATTTTTTTTATTCTTTTTCTCCATGTTTGTTTTTCAAAGAAATCAAAACACTATTGCTCAGAGGTCAAAGGTTTTTTTGAAGGACCACCGACGTCACAGCCGCGTATCTTCTTCCCTACAGGCCACTGTGCGTCCTGTAGGATTACTGCAGTGTCTCTCTGGCACGCGACACTCCTCTAGTGTATTATACTGCAGTGCAGCTGGCTCGATTTCAGTGAAAGGGTACCAAAAGAAGGGCAAGTGCCCCAGTGCAAAATTGGTGCATGTACACAATGTACACATTCCAGCTCACTCTCCCACTCACACATACACCCACATATGCAGCGGCAACACTTTGTCTCCGGTACGTCAACTGTTAGTCACTGTAGTGTGAGTGTGAGCTACCTGGATCTGGCAGGCAGCCTGGATGTGATAGATGGTGTAGAAGGCCTCCTCCACAGACTCCCCCAGAGCCACGATGCCATGATTCCTCAGCACCAGAACCTACACATCATGAAATCAACATTTACACAAGAATGAAAACCACCTTCACCTTTTCTATTTTGCAACATCTGCAGGTTATTGAGAAACATCACTGTACAATGAGAAGGCACCCAGCTAGCAATTTTTGGTTCCAATAACGTTCTGAGAACGGTACAATGCAAGGTTTTAATAACGTTTTCAGTAGCAAGTTTTCTTTTAGTTCCCAGAACGTTCTTCTAAGAGTTAGGGTAACATTCCCTATAAACATGAAAAAAATGTTTAAAATGTTTTTTTGGGGGTTTTTTTTTGTTAACGTATCACATTATATTACATTTGAATTAAAAAATGGTTTGTAATCTCAGTCCTCAATAACATGCTCTCATGTAACATTGTGGGAACGTTTTATAAAACAACATTCTATGATCTGTCACCTCTCAACATCACCAAAACATCCTCAGAACGTTGCAGTTATAACGCTACATCTTAGTCAGCAGTTAACCTTAAAGGAACATTATTTGAAATTATAAACATCCTTAAAACGTTCTTTGAATATTAGATTCAAATGTTTTCTTTAAAACATGATTGCATCTTGTAGACAATGTTAGCCAGTGTTGTGGGAACGCTTCCTGCAAGCTGGGCACACTCTCAAGTTTAGCCTCCAAGCAGCAGCAGCTTCAATAATTAATCCAGTGTAAGACCACATCACCTCCTGTCTTTTATTCATTCACTCAGAAAGCTGAATCAAGCCAAGTGGGACGCACCGTAGCGATAACTACTCAATCAGGCAATGATATGCACGTTTCAGATCAAATGTCTTTTCTCTGGCGTTCTGCTCACCTTACAGGTCGGCCCCAGGCTCTTCTGCAGCTCCACTCTGTCCTCCTCCTCCTCCATGACTCCATTGTAGTCGTAATAAGCCACATCGCCCACCAGCAAAGCCTCATGGGACAGAGGCAAGAGGCCACACTTCATAGCTGAAACCTGGAGACGGTTAGCCGTCAGTCATGGCAGCAAAGGTTACTAAACAGCTGGACTATCAGCTAATGTTATTGGACTCAAACAGAGCAAGACAAAGCTGCAACTGTTAAAACTATTGAATGATATCCTAAAATATGTACAATAAAATATGTAGTTTAGATAGTATTCAATATCAGTTTAAGTGTACATTATATTTGTATTTTCACCGCTTTAGCTTGCCATCAGGCAGTGCTTTCCAACGTGGAACTAAAGCCATTATATCCATCAATGTTGTCTTTAAAGCCAGACTCCAATTAGAAAATCAGTGATTTAATATTGTCTTTGGCTGCAATCAGTTATTTTGTTTGTTATTGCTCCTGTGTTCAGCAAGCTAAAATTTAAACACACTGTTACTGGCGAACTGATAATGTATTTGTGTATTTATGCAAATTATGCAAATTTCACAACATATGCAAGTTAGCATCCAGCAGTTTCTCAATGTTGGGAACTCATACTATAATTTATAACATAAAACTCTGAGGTACTTAACATTTACAGGTTCACAGTAGGGCTCCAGGCTGGCAAATAAAAAAACAATATTGATAAGTACTACATACAACCCCACTTAAAAAAGATCCAAACTACTCCTTTAAAAGGATGAATATTTGTTGATGAATCCCTCATTCTTCTGTGTGTATCTGGATGTGACCAGCAGCAGTGTAGTGGTGTCCTCTAAACAGGAGGGGACAGAGCTGTGAGAGAATGCCAACCTGTCCTTTGGCATAAACCCAGGCTGACTCACCGCAGCCGTGGCAGGTGTGTGGAGGTGAAGCAGACAGCGGACATCTGGCCGGGCCGAGTAGATGGCTGAGTGCAGGCTGAACCTCTCTGTGTCCACGCCCAGGTTGGTGCTGCCCTTCTCCACCATCTCACCCAGGATATTCACCTTTACCTGGAAACCCATATAAAAGCAGGTTATGTCTTAATGAATGAATTACTGATTAATTATTAGTTTATATATAATAGCTGAGAACAGAATATATTATATAATAGATTGTATATATATATATATATCCATGACTGGAGCATGCACAGTCACAAATATTATTTATTAATTTTTTTCTTTTTTTCTTTTAACTCTTTATTCACAATTTAGTGCATACATATAATCAAATACAGAGTCAACAAAGTAATTATATTGTATTAGATATTGGATAAAAGGTAAAAAAAAAAAAAAATAAAGCAACAACAATAATGAATAGAAAGATCCTTAAAAAATAATTTAAAAAAAATATCTTTCTGCTCATGCCTACACAGACACTTTTTTTAAACCATGTCTTCTCGTTTCCTTTCCTGCTTTCCTCCTTTTCTTTTACCTCCCCTCCATTCCCCAGTGACACAGTTATGTTTACATTTGCATCTGTATTGCGGCATCAGTCACAATACAGGTGACAAATTTTAAGTGTGCACATGGACGTCCATAGATCTCCACGCAGCCCCAGTGGGCGGATGACGACTTTTACATCAAACGGACCAAAGTGGACCCTTGCGGACACAGAAAATATAAATTGGCCTTTTTTCCTGACTGTGATGAGCGTTACTCACCAGACTGGATCCAGTGACCTCACTGTAGGCCAGACCGTCTGGAAGCACCAAGAAGTGTTCCTGTTCTTTACTGACACGCAGCTGTCAGGGAAGAAGAGGGATGTTAGTAAAGACACACAGATAATGAAAGTAGATGTTCCTTAAATTCTGCTCTAATTGCACTTTAAATATATTGAAACAGAGCACAGAAACATAGAAACATTGAGATGATTTTATTCATTAATAAATTTACAGCTTTTTCTCTATTCGTGGTTGGATATTACCCTTACAGTACCTTAAGACTTCTGTCAAATAAATCATCTCCTCTAATATCTTTTGCACCAAACCAGCCTGATCAACTCCATCCATTTCAGATATGAGCTACACTTCCACAGAAAACCACTCATAATGGGCTTTAACCCTTTGATGACAAAGTCGGTTCAGTCAGTATGTGTTTTTCCTCGTAACAAAGGACAAAAACAATAAGTCAGCTATGTAATTGTGTGAAAAGATAGTGGGACTAACAGTGAGACAGGTGCGGCTGATCTGGGCCCAGCCGTACAGGTCAAACAGGCGATGGACACTGGCCAGCTTGCAGCGCATCAACCTCTCCCCCTTCACCATGCTGCCGGGCTCCCAGCCTTGCAGGTCGTTGATGGGTGTCACCATCATCATGTCTGCGGGAGGAAGGGAGGACACCATACAGAGACAGAGACAGAGACAGAGACAGAGCAGTGAAGATGATAGGCTGAAGACACAAATGATAAATAAGCAGGAGGGTGGTTCATCGATTCCTTTCAAGGTAAACATTAAACATCAACATGCCAAACATCAACCTAAGCAGAGGTCTAATCAGCAAGAATGACTGAAAAATCCCCTGTGCATGGGGCCTTTAATGTTAATACAAATGAAACAATAGCACAAATACAATATTATCCTTTTCTCTCTGTGGACTAGTTAATCGTCTCCAGTTAATTAGTCTTCATCCACACTGACGTCAAATTTTTACACCCGTTTCCTTTTTTTAAAAAAATAATCATACTTTGCAAATCTGTGGACGGTGTCAGTATATACTTCACTTTTTACAACCTTAATATAATCTTCAGTGGCACTGCAACAGACCTTTCTCACAAAAGATATTTTAGGTTTATAAGGAAGGTTTATTAACGTCAGACGAGAGGTGAATGAAGTTTTATGTGGAAAATAAGAACTCACCTAATTTGTTTAACCCTTTGACACCGTAGTAATTTAGCTTGATTTCTTTTAAAAACATTGGAAGAGGTCAATGAGCAATAAAAAAAACTAATGACCCCCCCCCTTAAATTACTGATTACATCAGAGCTTTATTAAAAAGTCTTGCGCACGTACTAGAAGGGGAGACAGGCAGGGCGGCCGGGGAGCCGTGTGACGCCATGAAATCAGCCAGCTGTCTCAGTGCCCATAGGTTGGATGAGCTGCCACCTTTCTTCATCTGTTCCTGGATCAGCACATCCAGCTCCTCCCTGAACGACTACACACACAAACACAGATGTTTATGCATATTATCACACACACGTAGAACCAGACCACACGTTACAAAACTTTTCACTTTTCTTGTGATACTGAGTGTGTAGGAGTTGGACAAGAAAAACTCCATAAGAATAATGTGAAAGATGCTGTAATCACATCAAAATTCACGGGGGCTTCGAACACACTCCTACACTACGAGGGCAAAGGTGAGTGAGCATATCTAATGAGTCAGCCTCTGCATCAGTCCTTTCACTTCATGGACAGCCTCTCCACTCCACACACAACTTCACTGGCATCATGCAGCCTCACTGTTGCCCTCCCATATACATAAACACACAGTCATTCAGAATGAGTTCAGCACTGACTGCAGCTCCAGCTGTCAAGTGGCTCTTGAGAACAGACTTATTGTAATGTGAGGAGATAAGCACATCTAGAGGAGAGGAGAGGAGAGGAGAAGAGACGCAGAGAGAGGAAGAGGACTGAGGCAATAAATCACACACACACACACACACACACACACACACACACACACACACACACACACACACGCACACACACACACACACACACACACACACACACACACACACAGACGAACAGCCCTCTCACCGGACTCTGGAGGAGGCTGGAGATGCGTTTCTTATGCTGGGGTCCGGAGCTGGGTGTGGAATGCTGAGGAGACTGGAGGACCTCGGGGACCTCGGGGACCCCATCACTGGGGCTGCGCTGCACCGGGGTGCCTTTGGGGGTGGGGGACTTGCTCATCTTCTACTGGTTTGCAATGGGTGTCTTACAAACAGCGCTGGGTGGAGATAACTGTAAAGAAAGACTGTAAATATTATAAATGCTGCTTAAACAGTGTTTTTTACAGACCTATCATAATCATAATAACAATCATAATAATACATCGGACTAACATCATGTTTGTGAAAGTCCTCAAAGATTCTTTACAGAGTGTCAGATATATATTAGGGGTCAACAGGATCTCGGCCTCGCTGATTATTAGAACCGATTTTTGGCGTTTTGCCTGTTACACCATTTTATTTAATGATCAATGATAAATTTAATAAAAAGAGCAAAGAAAGTGTCAGCGCTGGAGGAACTTTTACTTTGTAAAACTCAGAGAGCTATTTCCTAAATTCATTTTTTAAATTACAATCTTTACTTGACTTTATTTAAAAAGTTGCTGGGAACTTGTACTTGATGTTGAATGTTTCACTTATGATTTAACATTTGCTAAAAGCATTTAAGCAAAGTTTTGTGTTGAGGTTTGTTACAGTCCAAATTCTAAATATTGAAAGAAAGATTTTCATTTTTATTGAAAATGGATATCAGTTTCAAATATCAATTATGTGTCTCATTAACCACTAATAATCAGTATCAGAATCAGTCCTGAGAAACCAATATCTGTTGACCCCTAATTTAAATAAATAAAAACAAGCAGTAAAATTCTCCAATAAAGGCAGTAGAATACATGAAATCAACTACTATCAACTAATAAGAATATGAGGGGTGTAGCTTAAGAAGGTAAATCTAAAAATTTGGGTTTTGAGGGCCTTTTTAAATGTTGAAAGTGTTAAGGCATTTTTGATGTGGTTTGGTAGTTAGTTCCATAGAGAGGGGGCAGCGACTGAAAACGCTCTGACACCCATGCTTCGCACTTGGTCCTGGGGATTTGCAGGAGGTTGGAATCAGCAGAGCAGAGGCATCAGGAGGGGGCGTGCTGGTGGAGGAGGTCAGAGAGAAAGGGGGAGCCAGTTGTTAAGGGCCTTGTAGGTGGTGAGTAGAATCTTGAAGTTTATACTTTGTTTAACTGAAAGCCAGTGGAAGTCGTGGTGTACTGGGCTGGTCATGTGATACTACTAAGTAGGCAGGTGGCAGAGTTTGTACTGGAAATTATTAAGAAACTGTGTGTGGTACCATGAGTACCCAGACTTACTGCATGGGAGTTGCCAAATTAGCTCTCAAAACATATAAACTTACAAGTTCTGTTTAGTAAGATAACCTTTACAAATAAACACTACTTGACACTTCTCAGGTTTGAAGCCTAAATGCAATCACCACAAGTGAAAAGCTAACGGTACGCCACGTCGCACCACTTAACTCCGCCACCACAACAAGGCTGTAAAGCTGCGTTCTGCTTGATGACATTCTGTAGTCTTATTTAGCCACTTGTAAGTAACCACCTTTTTTAAGATGCATAAAAGCTTCAGAATTCAAGAGTGGGGTATTTGCTGATATATGACATGGCATGATATTTTATGCCATTTAAAAGAAAAATTGAAAGTCTGTTAACAGAGACCTTATATCAAGCATTTAACCGAAAACCTATTCCCAAACCCAAAACCATTTGAGACAAGGGAACCAGGAGTACTTAAACCCTAACTCATTTCCGGTTTTAGGTCCTGGGGATATGCAAGCTGTTACCCATGAGTCTTTGTGCAATCATGTGAGCTAGCAAATGCCTTATCAATGTGCTGTATTGACACATAATGTCCAGTTAGCTGTATTATCATTATTATTATGTGTACGGTGACACACCGTCGACCTCAGAGACCATTGGCAAAAGTGCAGTCAGCGCAGAGCAGTCTCTGATCTCCTGTTGCTGAGTGAGCCAAAATCACATCTCATCCACTTTCTCCTGCGACCGGACATTAGCCAGAAGAAGGCTTGGTAGAGGAACAGCTCTCGATCCAATCTGGGTCATCCTTACCCTGATGCCGGCTCTCCTCCTTCTCTTCATCCGGCACTTTTGGTTTTGTTTCTCCCCTCTGGTCTGACTGACCACTTAGTTTATGCCGTTGTTGGGGATCCTCTCGCGGTCTGCTGCATTCAGTCCAAACTCCACACAACTTTCCTGATGTTGACAAGTAATTCTCTATCGCAGAAAAGTCGTGCTTCAGCAGAAGGGGCCATAATTTTGAAAAAATAGAAAAATATAACAAAATAGTAGCAAGGATTTTGAGGAGCTACAGGCTGTTGCATCTATATGCACTGCTGTCGTCATAGCATGGACAAAAGTACAGCAAAGTGGAAATGGGTGCAGACCCAAATCATATTCAGGGAATTATCTCAAGTTAATACGATATAGTATGCAGTAGAGGGGCCCTGCTCCGTCTCTCTTTGATGTAAGGATTCCTTGGGTTAAAAGACATTAAATATGCATCAAGTATATTAAGTACTATGCCATAGAGCAGGGACACTCAACTTGCTTTGCTTGGGGGCCACTTGTAAATTGTAATTTATTGTTTTAAGAGGGGACCAATACAAAATCAAAATATACACCACCAACACAAACAATAAAAAAGAACATTAAATGCAGTTACCACAAGGAAGGACTAAAAAGTATGTTAATATATGCTAGAAATAAACCATAAAAACTAGACAATCATAAGACCAGTGAAGATACACCCTGACATTGACATGCAGAACATGACATACAAAAGTCGTGCAACAGTGCTTTGAAACGGCCTCAAGGAAAGGAGTGCAGCTTTAAGTCTTCCTGCAGAAGATTCCACATAGTATATGGAGCTGCATACATAAAAGCTATTTTGCCAAACTCTGTATGAACCCTAGACAATAAGAGCAAGTTCTCTGAACAGAGAGCACAGCCATTTTTTCATTTTTTTGTAAACACATAAATATGCTGGAACTAGGCCAAGAACAGCTTTGTAAATAAGAGAATTCCATCTGCATCTAGATTTTGCAACCCTGACTTTTGTATCAGGACATGTCTAAAGCTAGGTGTGGCTGGATATGATTGCAAAATTCACTTCTTTACTCAGACGACCACTCCGCCTAATTTATCGCATGAAGTGACAACTACACTTTATCAAATGAAATCTTTTGAGCAACAATGGCAGGTAAAGCGATTTTGAGCTGAATTTACCCAGAGTTTGAATTCTTGAACCTTCAAATTACTAACAAGATGCAGTCCATTTACAAAATAGAAGAAATACAGTAGGTTCAGCTTCAGAAACTTCTGGAGATCAGCCTGAAGGCACATCATGACACATCATGAATCAGAAATACATTAGAAATCGCACGTCCCCACTAATTGGAATAATGAAGCAATTTGTGGCAGCTCAACCGTCCCTTTCTTATGGCAGGACAGGCTGAGTCAAAGGTGCCGGCGGATGGCAAACATGATACTGACCAGCAGACAACAAGCTGCATGTTGCTCCACGCTGGATCCAGACGCAAGTTTTTTTTAGTTTTTATAATGGACACACTCTGTATTTTAAAAATGTTTCAAGTCATCACTTCCTGTAATACGTCGCCAAGCAATTGAGGTAAGAGTGCAGTACAACAGGGACGGAGCAAATATGACTTAATGATTGAGAAAAATATATATATTATGAAACTTAGTTTTAAAAGAACAACTATTCTTTTATATTTATATTCTTTTATAGGCCACATGCTCCTAAAGCAGCAGTCATTATGTAATTTGCATGAAAACATATAAACAGGAAAGAAATCCAGGCACTCCAAAAATGTGAAAAACAAGGAGGAATTACATGAAAAGGCCTTTCTCATAGTGGCTAAATCATTAAAAAAGCCAACATGTTTCGACCACTGTTGGTCTTCATCAGGGCTTTAAATCATGTTTTAAAGTGGTCAAAACATGTTGGCTTTTTTAATGATTTAGCCACTATAAAAAAAGGCTTTGCAATGTAATTCCTCCTCTTGTTTCACATTTTTGGAGTGCCTGGATTTCCTGCCTGTTTATCGTGTTAGTTCCCATTTTCCATGAGAACCTGACACAAGTGTTTGACCTAAGTTTGATCATAGCCTACAGAGCAACCAGTCATCCCTCTCTTTTGCATGAAAAGTCTTTGTTGTCATGGTTTACACAAAGAAATGTAAGTGAATGTGCAAATGGTAGAAGATCAGCATTCAGAATAGCGTTTACTCTTTCTGAGCCTCAAGGGGTAACAAAAGCCCTGCCCATCAGCCCAAACTACGAAGAGATCCAGCAAAAAAGATCAAATCTTAAACAACTGTCAGTTCGATCAATACTCTCACTTATGTACAATCAAACCCAAGCAAATTCGATATCCTGCATTACCATGAGAACAGAGTTTCCTATTGACAACAATAAACAATATTTGTATTTCCAAACGGCAGTATTTAGATGAAAAACCTACCCTCACATTAAGGATGCTGTATTCCTCAGGGCACTGGGTGCTGGAAGTGCACAGCTTTGGAAAATGCAGCATTAGCAGAGCTCACATGCAGACAGGAAGTTAGCTAGTGATACGGCTTGGTAATTGGAGAAAGGGTAAAGAGTTACCGTAAGGATCTTCAGAGAGAAGCTGGCCACTCCCCGACTGAAACACACTCAGCTCACACATGCACGCACGCACACAGTGCTGCAGGGAGCAGATAAGGTCCCAGACACACCACGCCCTCTCTCCTGTGCTACATCTCACTAACTGACTCAATGACTTACTTGCATTACTGTAGCATCACCAGCTGTGCATCCCTGATCACATGCATTCACATCCAGGACACGCTTTTCAGATGCACAACAGCACAACAGACTGACATCACATCCATGTGTATGTCCAAAGCTCACTGCGTTACACACGAGAGACTCTGACAGATGACTAAACCTTTAATGGAGTTTGTGGATAAACTGTGCACTTTAACCCGACAATATCGGCCTGTGCTCAAAAGCACTGAAATGTTACATCAGCTATAGCCAACAACAATCAGCCACACTCTAAAGAGCTAGTTTGAATGTTTTTCCTTAAGGTTCCCCTTTCCTATCATTTTGCCAGCTGACAACCCCTGACTATGTAACAGGTTTTATGGATATTTCATATTTTAAAGCTGATGTATGGGGACAAACCTCTTATCTCTGAAATTTCTATTCTTCAGGATTTCGAAAAATAACCCACTGTGTTTTTAAAAGGATCCAATGGAGACAGGGGTTTTTTTATACATAAAAAACATTTAAAAAAAACCATTTCATTGGTTGAGAAATGGTAAAACCCACTGACAGACATAGAAGGGGACCAAAAAAATCAATTAAATCGATATATATATATATATATATATATATATATATATATATATATATATATATATATATATATATATATATATATATATATATATATATATATATTTATGTATATAGTGAAATGTGGAGATATGAGGCTGTGCCTGACAACGATGATATATTTAATGCACATAAACAATAACAGCACCAAAGAACTGATAAACTGCACAATCAAGGTGAACAGTAACTGCAGAAAGTTTGCATAAAGTGAGCAATTTGGATGACAAACAAACATACATTATTTAATTATTTTTTGCTAATTTTTGGGCCATGTCTTGTTAAGTTACTTGTTACCTCCAAGCTATGTTCTTGAAAAAAAAAGAACCAGTTTGATCAGGTTTCAAAGGGTTAAAATTAAGAAGGTCCTGAGCTCTCCCTTGAAGCTTTGGTGGCCCTTAGTGGGTGTTAAAACCCCAAGGTTGGGAACGAACCAGTGCACGAAAGCACTAACTGAACTCTACTTACAACTGAATCTAAGATATTTCTTTTTCCAATAGCTGCTGTTTCCCTTTTAATTTGATGTTCAGTTCTAAGCAATCACACAATCTCACTTCATCCAAATGTATCCATGTGGATTTTTTAAATAATGTTTCTTATGTTAAGCTACTCAGTCTAAAACAGCCTAAATTTGAGGCAGTAGCTCTCTCACAATAGAGGCTGGTTCACAGTGTATATGACTCTCTCTCTCTCAGGGGGTATCAGGGGCCCAGCTGCTGACAGGCAGCAGACAGAAAGCCTCTCTCTCCAGGGAGGGTCCTAATGACTGAGGGGAGACATGGGGATCTGGCTGCTGGCCCACCATCACTTCCTCCTGCTCTTATCCTTACTCGCACTGTGATGGCAGATCATGCTGCATCATCACCTTGCTTTTGTTGCATAAAATCTTAGCACACAGGGGGGAGCTGGCTTCTTGTAAAAGCAGAATTTCAGTATTGCATAGCTATTGCTTTCTGCTGTGTATCTTTCACCGATCAACACATTTAATGCTGCTGTGCTCTACTGCAAGACTGAGATCTTTGGCTTATTGCGCACATTCAAAGGACGTGAACTCAACCACCCGTTTTCTAAGTTTGCTCTACAATATCTTTACATATACATCTACGTCTGTATTGACTGCTGTTAATCTACACACATGCAGTGGTTTTAGGAGGTCTGTGTCTGAGCACTCACATGCAGCAGCAGAGATGCAGATAGAGGTATAATTACCTAAGTAGCTCAGGATTGATTTTCTTTGGCTTCCCTTTCATTAGGTTTATGTCATAATGGCTGTCTGTGGATCCCAACCAATTATGTCACTAGTTTTAAGCTATCTAAAGGTGAATAATTGTGATCATGTTTAAACCCATTTAAAAATAATTTACAAACAAAGCACGTTTTTACTTTCTAAACCCATCATACCTACTTGTAATTTTACATTTATTTTATTTTTATTTATTCATGTAATTTTTGTGTTGAGTAAATATTTTCCCAGTATTTTATTTTATTGTTTATGCAATGTCATTTTTGTATTCAGATTTTATGGCAGTATTGTATGCCTTCATTTATCTTCTTATATTTGCTTATTCATTTTATCATTCCAGTGTTTCTCAATCTCTTTGTGAAGCACTTTTGTCATATTTTTTTTGTCTTTTAAATGTGCTCTATAAATAAATCTGACTTGGCATTATAGTTCCATAAAAAAAACAACTTGTTTAGATCTTACGTGTTGTCCTGTTTGAGAATTAAAGAGCAGGCCATCAGTTAGCTATCAAACTTTGTTTACTTTTATATTGCGTACACTCAGGTGCATTTATATTGATTTCACACGAATCTCAAACTTACATTCCTGCCTGACACATCAAAAAAAAAAAAAAAAAATTCAGATAAGAATACACTGTTGTTATGGTGTGTTTCTTTTTTTCAACTCCAGGACTTCACCTTTTAACTTTCATACAAAGAACAGTAAGTTTTTAAATTCTAACAATTAATTTATGGCGGAGGGAGGGTCATGCATTTTCCCTGAGTCACTCATGGAGGCTAAAGGAGAAATATTTGTGGCTCCAAGGAGGGTAAAAAACAAAACAAAAGACTAAGTCACACCCATGCCAACCCCCTCCTCTGATAAATAAAGAACAGTCCCTTATCTCAATCATTTTAGTAGAAATAATCAAAGACTTCATTTATACATATTTAGATAAGAGCTAATAAAAACTAAATTCTACTGACAGAATTTAACATCAACTTCTCCACTGCCCTAGCTGAGATGAATCCATCCCATGTCTGTCATTGTGCTGAGAAAGATTAAAATCTGCATCCACTCCCAACCATCCTGCTCCACATGGGGGGAGGAAGAAGAGGACAGGCTTATCGATCAGATAGTCATGTGAGTGCAAGGATCCACATTGTATACCAACCGCTTCATATTTCAACGTGAATGCACAATATGGTTTTATGGCTCTATAGCATCCTCCACCCGCTAGCGGCCCGCGCTCTGCATGGCTGCCTAGCAACACTCGCACGCGCTGCAGCATCAGCACCAGGATCAGCTAATGGCCACCCGCAAAATGCAGAGGCCGACAGCGACGGCTAAATGACACTCTGCTCTGCCCGTGTAGCAAACGCGCATCTACAAATATGTATATATATTTCAAATGACTTAAGGAGCTCATGATGTCCCACATATTAATCCTGTTCAGCGTCCAGAGCACGCACAACACGAGCTACTGTAAAATAACAAACAGCCATCGCTGGCACGCTAATGAGGGAGATTTGACACTGCACGGCTTAAAGCGCTGCCATCACAGACTTGCAGTAAGAATGCCCGACACAAACTGCACATAAGGGACCCTGCACTCGCCACAGGCCTCCATCTGCAGAGCACAATGAAGAAGAGAAAGCATGTGCAATATGGAGAGGCTGCCGTGTGCCGAAGAATAACAGTGCATACAAGCACACAGCACAATCTACGTGTAAAAAGGCAGCGGGATGCGCAGTGAGCAACAACAACATGCTAAACATCAGGCCATAAGAGCGTGCACACACGGCCGATGCACGCCTCAGGGAGGACTCTGCATCACGCCCAGCCATTTAAACCACGATTGTTCGACACAACTCGATAGAAACGTTAGCAGGCAAGTGTCCTCACCTCAGTGCATCCCCAGGAGCGCGTCCTCTGTGCGGGTGCGGCACACCCACACAGGAAGCAGATGTGCTTTAATTACAATAAATCTGTCACTATTGGTTCGCAACACCAGGGCTCCTTTGTCAGACTATTTCAGGGCCTCAGCTGATACCAAGTCAGTGGACCCTGATGTTTTGCATCGCTCGGTGCGCCTGGACCAGCCCACTGCCACGCCTGTCCACAGTCTGACACCCAGGGGCTCCCACTCACACAGAGAGTCAGCCTTTGCAAAGCATTTGTTGTTGTCTTTTCTTGAAGCCTACATGCAGCCCTGGTGTGAATCTAATGTGTCCAATAAATGTTGTTTAGTTGGCTGATCCCAATTCAAGTAAGACAAAATATATCCCATCAAACAGGCGCCACCTCCTGTCCTAACGGAGAAGAGCCTGTACATTGTTAAAAGGAGATTTAAAGTGATTTTGTCACATCTGAATCGAGACTGACACCCACACAAAACAAACAAAAACTAACAGTATCTTTTCACAAGTACTTCAGTTATATGTGAGTTTTAGGTTCTTTTTACTTTCCTTGAGAATTTCCATTTTCGGCCACTTCATACTTCTACTTAGTGGAGGAGGACGTATAATGTTCCTTTACTTAAATAAAAGTAGGCTACTGGTACCACATTAAGAAAATACTCTGTTACAAGTCAAAGTCCTGCAGTGAAAATATTACTGAATTTAAAGTAAGTAGGATTAATTACGAAAATGTACTTTAGAATTAAAAGTACCCGATGGAGAAAAATCTTTAAAAACTAGCCCAAAAAATTTAACAATTGTTTGTTTTTGTTTTTGTTTTTTTTTAAAAAAAGACTTAATATTTTATCAGTGTAGTTCCCAATTAATTTTCTGTCAGTGGGATGATAATTGATAGATTCAGCAGTACTTGAATAAGCTGTGACTTTTATAACAGAACATCATATTGTATAAACTCCTTTGTTTTTATACAAAATTATTAATTTGTAATATATTTGTAGTATCTGCATGATAAATGGCAGGCGACTATGTGATGACGTTGGTCCAAAGTGTTCTCTTACCCCAAAAAACAAACAAACTAAACACTATTATTCTGACTTATCCTTAGAAATTCACAACTTTATAAACTCTGAGAATATCCAACTTATTTTCTCAGAAATTTGTGCATTTTTTTCTCACACATTTGTGACTCTATAAACTCAGAGAATATCCAACTCTTTTCTCACATATTTGCAACATTAATCTCAGACTTTTTTCCTCCAAATGTTGCCCTTCATTTTTTAACATTTTTATCTCCAATTGCCCTAATATGCCATTATAGTAACTAGTAACTAAGCTTTCTGATGAATGTTGTGAATTAGAAAGAACAATATTGACCCCTGAAATGTAGTGGAATAAGGAGTATAAAGTGAATGAATAGAAAACACAAAAATAAAGATTCAAGTACAGTACTTGAGTAAATGCACTTAGTTACATTCCACCACTGCTTCTACTCTATATTTCAGAGGGAAATATTGTACTTTTTTCAGCTTGACAGCTTTGGCTACATTGAAAATAAAGCTGATGAAACATAGAGTAGGATCATCTAAGATACTTTCCTATTTGTCAGGCATCATGAGACAATTAACATCTTAACAAAAGTTTGCTTCTCCTATAATAGTTACACCATTAAAATGCTGTTTAAATGTTAATGTATCAGAAATAAAACTTTCTTCATCATGAGCCCCTGTGACTTTGATACTTTAGGTTAGGTTTGTCTGAACATGCTTATTATAGTTATACTTAAGTAAATATTTGAAAGCAGGCATTTTATCTGTAATGGAGTGTTCTTATGCTGTGGTGTTGCTACTTACACTTCATTTAAGTCTTTTTTTCATCCTCCACCACTGCAAATTTAAATGTAATTATATCTTAACAGAGACTTCAGTAACAATGGGTAATTACAAAATTCAAAATACAGAATCATGCATTTTTGATATTTCCAGTTGTAGTTTAATTTCAGGTGTGATGAAATTAAAGCTTTTAACACAGAGAACAAAACATTCAATTATATGGTCAAATCAACATGAAAGCAAGAAACTAATAATCATTGAATATTTACTAATAGTAGTCTTGGTATCATAAGGTGCTAAAGTTGACCGAGAAGGCATCCAATTGCATAAACTCTTTCAGGCAGTAATTTTAAAAACGGAGGCTGTCTTTTACATTTTATTTTAGGGCTGCCAAGGGTACAGTTTGTAAAACAAAAATAAAAACATGTTCATATTTACTCAAAATTTCAAAAGTTAAATTAAATGAGACAAATAAAATTGCATTTTCTTTGAGAATAATCCTTTCTTCAACACGCCCCTAGAAAATAAAACAAGAATTATCTTAAGTAGCACATTTCCACAATTACTACATTCAGTGAATTGTTGACAGAAGTGACTCATCTGAATGTTTCTTTTGGTAGCTAAACGGTCCCTGACATCCATGTAAGATCTGGTAACAGGTGCAAAAGAGCATTCTACTTATGCACATCAGTGACGCTATGTGCAACAGACTTGCAAAATTCAACCAGCAGAGTCTGCTGTAACAATGCTTTTCAAATAAGGTTTCTCTACAAAGGTCTTTATCACTGCACTCCACTGTTGTTGCAAAATGAAGTATAAAAAGTCCAAGAGGGGAAATTACTCCTATATGCTGGAGTTTGTCGATTTGAACATAGTCACACCTAAATCTCAACTTCAAATGAGCTCTATTCAGCCAGAGCAACTGAAAACATCTGCATCAGTGTGCCAGGCCTGTAAGCACAGTGTCAGTGTAGTGGTGACAGCAGGAAGGTACCACAGTTTAACACTAAGAATACACCTCAGTTTTAAATAGCTCAATTAACATACTAACATTTACTCTGGTTGTAAAAATAAATTAAGTAGCCCAATAAAAAGGACAAATGTCAACCAATGGGCTCTTCTCACAGCAGACATTTTGACTTGTCACAGCTAAAAAAGTGCTGATGTTGCAACATGAACAATGGCTGTTTTAATTGCATGTCCAGTATGACGAGACACTGATCCATCATGCACAATTCATAGTTTTCACGTCACGTCACATCCTCATTAGAAACGGCCAACTGGAGGGCAAAACAATGCCTTTTGCCGATGCCCGCAAATGCATTTTTGTCAGGACTGTGCTTAGCTTTGCTATAATGTGCTGATGAAGACACAAGCCTGGGCTTTGCTTTAACATAATCCCATCTGAGAAAGGACACCCAAAGAGTAAGAGATTGTGGATTTGTGCTACTACATATCCCCGTTCCCAAGAAGAGCAAAGAAGGGCAAACCATCAAATAGAGAACATTTCATCAAAAGGTAAGCTAAAGTAAACACTAAGTATCTCAATCATAGTTTTAGTCATTATATCTTCTTGTGGGTGTTCTGATGAGGTTAATTTTTGTGGACCGACAGCAACTCCAGTGGCTTTGAAGAGTTACTGTTACACTAGCTATCAATAACTAATTAGCACTCACCTTTTCTTTGACAATGAAGAACTTCTTGTCTTTTGCCTGCCAAATGGCAGCATTTTTGGCCCATCGAGGTTGGAAATAAATAGAAATGGCTGTACTTCTGTATGCTTTCATCCTGGCAGCAGTGTAAGCAGAGGGATTCTCCACAAGAGGAACTCTGGCAGGAACTAAGCTGTTTTGGTGACAGAAACTTTATGGTGGGTGCTGCAACTGGATCGGAAGTTTGTTCTAATATCGTTCTTTTTCTTTTTTGGAGTGATCCAAATATTCATGGCATGAAAAAATTGATATTTGATGGGTTTGTGCTGTAGTTCAACTGAGTTTCCACTGTTGGCCACTGTGTTTGAATGTTGTTTTGCCCTCCAGGGCTCCGTGCCAGTCACATGACTGAAAACTGTGAATACCAAGACCCTGAAACTGATACGCCTAAATGCAATCTAGTTATATTTCATTTTATTATTTACACGTGTGCTTTTCAATGTTCCTATTTAAGTGCGTCACAGTTACTTACTACTACCACCACAACCTATAATAATATTAATATAAATAACAAAACAACAAAAATAATAACATCGTAACATTTCAAATTATTATAATCTCTGATATAACCTGCCTGTATTCCAGTTTGTGTTTTGGCATAATTATTTACACCCTGCTAGACTCTTTAACGTGACACCCTGTTAGACTTTTAATAATCTTTTTTAATTTTCGGTATGATTTCAGCAATCTGCATTTTAAAATTGAAACTGTATTTCTGATTATTTGACATCCATGTATAAAAAATAACTTACCTGGCAGGTTTCCAATATTGGCCTAAGGCATCAGCTTTCAACACCATTTAGCAGGTTTTAGACATCTGTTGAATAAAGAAAGAAGGTGATTACATACAACACTATTGATATTTTGTCCTTACGAAGAAGCACCACATTTGCAATTATTCAGAGTTTTTCAGTTAATGGGGATAAATGGTTCTGTTGTGCTAAATGTTGAATTTTCACTTTTCACTCATAAATCTCCTAATCTGAGCTTAAACTTGGTTTCACTGTTTGCAGCGTACACGTGTACACACACACACACACACACACAAAAAAGTATCCTTGTGTATACCTCTTCACCTTGATTTATGCAATGAAAAGACAAGGTTTTAGTGATGATGCGAATGAATCACTTGTAATATGAGATGCTAAAGGCATAAAGTGCCTGGTGGTGATTGCAACATGTAACATGTTCCTGCAGAATGAATTCAGTAATAACACAAGTGTCTGATTGCCTATTGTTTGAAGGGCCTGTATTTATTCCTGTATACAATATGAAGGCTGCCTTCATTGTATTTGAAAGGTTACATTCATTCGTAACTGAGGAAGATTTTGCATCCAGTTGGTCTGTTATCTGAATGGTTTGATGGTGAGTGCTAAACCAACAAAACAAACATAATTAATCACTGATTTTCATTTTAAACTCCAACTGTCATAAAAAGCCTGGGGGAAAGCACAGTAAACAGCATTTATCAATAATAATAATATTTATATTTATCAATAAATACGTTTATGTGGACTAAACTGTTCAAAGCTTTGCCAATACAAAAATCATTCAATGACCACATCTTCAAAATTCATGACTTTCTCATTCAAACATCATCAAACCTGTGTATTCACACTCCATTTTGCATGATATTGTAAAAACCGTTAAATTTACATTGAAAAACACATAATGAATGCAAGTTAGACCGCAATTTGCTGCATTCTTCTTTATAAAATATATACTATGCAGGATTTTTCCAGAAAAACAGTCTATAGAGACTCATGCAGAACTCTTAGTCATCTCAGTCACCTAATCATTACTTATTGCACCGGTGGTGTGCTGCCCTGTATATTTCTGCAGAGACTCTGGTGCGCTCAGGTGAGAAAGGTAGCGACCAGGTGCTACACTGTAAGTAGCAGGCACCCTAGAGACACGAAACCCCTGCAAATGTAGCAAGGCAAAACGCCAAAAGAGACTGAACCTGGGGTCGGATTTAACTTTCACTTTTGCTAGTGAGCGTGTTTACAAACTGTAAACACTCCTGCATAGTAAACCTTTAACATTTAGAAATATATAAATAAAAATGTGCATGTGCTTTGTGGACTTGGAGAAGGCATTCGACTGTGTCCCTTGGGAAGTCCTGTGGGGGGTTCTCCGGGAATATGGGGTTTCAGACCTCCTGATACGGGTCGTCCATTCACTGTATGACCGGTGCCAGAGCTTGATCCACATTGCCGGCAGTAAGTCGGACTCATTTCCGGTGAGGGTTGGACTCCACCAGGGCTGCCCTTTGTCACCGATTCTGTTCATAACTTTTATGGACAGAATTTCCAGGCGCAGCCAGGGTGTTGAGGGGGTCCGGTTTGGTGACCTCAGAATTGGGTCCCTGCTCTTTGCAGATGATGTGGTCCTGTTGGCTTCATCAGGCCGTGACCTTCAGCCCTCACTGGATCGGTTCGCAGCCGAATGTGAAGCAGCTGGGATGAGAATTAGCACCTCCAAATCCGAGGCCATGGCTCTCAGCCGGAAAAGGGTGGCGTGCCCCCTCCAGATCGGGGATGAGATCCTGCCCCAAGTGGAGGAGTTTAAGTACCTCGGGATCTTTTTCACGAGTGAGGGAAGGATGGAACGGGAGATCTACAGGCGGAATGGTGTAGCGTCTGCAGTAATGCGGACTCTGCACCGATCTGTCGTGGTGAAGAGGGAGCTGAGCCGAAAGACAAAGCTCTCGATTTACCGGTCGATCTTCGTTCCTGCCCTCACCAATCATCATGAGCTTTGGGTAGTGACCGAAAGAACAAGATTGCGGGTACAAGCGGCCAAAATGAGTTTCCTCTGTAGGGTGGCTGGGCTCTCCTTCAGAGATATGGTGAGAAGTTCGGTCATCCAGGAGGAGCTCGGAGTAGAGCCGCTGCTCCTCCCCGTTGAGAAGAGCCAGATGAGGTGGCTCGGGCATCTAATTAGGATGCCTCCCTGGTGAGGTGTTCAGGGTATGTCCCACCGGTAGGAGGCCCCGTGGTAGACCCAGGACACGCTGGAGAGACTATGTCTCTCGGCTGGCCTGGGAATGCCTCGGGATCCCCCGGGAAGAGCTGGACGAAGTGGCCGGGGTGAGGGAAGTCTGAGCTTCCCTGCTTAGACTGCTGCCCCCGCGACCTGACTCCAGATAAGCGGAAGAAAATGGATGGATGGATAAATAAAAATGCAAATGCATCAAGTCTTAAATGGGGATATACATATAAAGACATGCAACGGAGATGGATCAGACATGACCAACCCCACCCCCCCGGTTAATGTAAGAAAACTAAAAACTCAAAGTACACTTCAAATAATTGAATCAATTTTTCCCAAAGATGTTTTCTGTCATTTTAGGTACTTCATTTCACCCTGATATTTGTTCAAGTGTCCATTTTCTTGATAAGTTTGCTTTAATTAGTTAGTTGATGTTATAAAAAGGGGGTTTGACATCATGACTGACAGCTGTGTGTGCCAATCGATGTGCTTGCAAACAATGGTGCTGCTCATGATCGGGTTGGACAGATGTATGGGCGGGAACTCAATATAGAGGAGATGGCGAATGTGTAGACAAGTGCGAGATGGCCGTATCCGGATATTTTAGCTTCATTTTTTTTTTTTTTTTTACAGTTGGAGAGAGTGGGGACGCATCGTCCATCTTTATATACAGTCTATGGTTGTTTTGTAATGAGTGAAAAAGTGTTGTCAAATATTGTCAGTGTTATGGTGCAAGAGTTGATCCTGAGATGTGTGTGAGTATGTTATGAAAGAGAAACAGTTGGAGAACTTATCTAAATGTAAATGCCCCCATAAGAGGTCCTATCCCTTTATTCTCTGTAACATACATGATAACACTCATTCATTGT